>NC_137233.1:26601851-27073421 GCF_949987685.1 Ammodytes marinus
TCAAATCATCAGAGATATGCTTGAGTAAAAAAAAACACTCACTCTTCAGTGATGCCCATTCATCTGCACTTTTCCAATATTACTGTAACCATAATGCACATGTCCCTGCCCTGTCCCGGTTCAGTTCATAGGTGTCATATAGGCAGCGGTCTTTCTCGGTGTCATACCAGCCCTCGGGCTACAGCTGAGCCTTAGCAGTCTTTATGAGAAGAGCAGTAGAGGGGGGGAGGCAGGAGAATACTATGGTATTTAGTGCATGAGCTTTGAGTCCTATTCAGTCATATTAGTGTATTTTTTGGAGGGTATGTGAGGCATATTGGAAGTTTGTATGTGTTTAGTCGTTACAAACAGGTACCTGCTTGTGTGTGGAAAAGAAAATGCAAGTTGTTGTACAGTACTGTACGGTGTCGAGTAGAGTGGTAGAACATGACAGGTTGCCTCGTTTGTAGACATCATTAATACTCTAGTCATTTCCCAATGGTGCTGCCGCTGAGGTCGGGGGTTAGCGGCATAGCCAAGGGAAGGAGAAAAGGTTGTGATTGGGGGGGAATAAATCTATGCACTGCTCCTTTAAGAAGGGCATTTAAATAAGCTGCCAAGTCAATAAGCGGGGATTTAGAGTAAGGAGTTGGGAGCCCGCATTTTGAAAGGTCAACAGAGTTGTCTTTAATGATTCCCCTATTAGCAATTTTTAAGGGAGAGGACGGCTCGTTTGGTACACGTCTATGCTCATTTATGTAAAATAATATGACACCTAGGAAGCCACAGTCAGCAAGTACAAGACATTAGGCGCATTGAGATTTTGGCATTTTAAAGTGGGCTTGAACCACTCTTACTGCAACACATTCACTCCCCTTTCTAGTAACATGTCACATTGAATGCTGATAATTATTCAAATCATAATTTATAAACAAGAAAAACTAAATCCAAAACCACATCAGCACACCATATAAATGGTAAATATTGAAATTATTATACGTACGTACTGTATGTTCATTGGAAGATAAGTTACTACTGTATACAGGCTTGAGGTAATGAAGCATTCAACCTGCACAAACATGTAGAAATGCTCAAATTAATTAGAAGGGAATAAAATTAAATAAGATCAGAATGCACAAAGTTAAGTTGTGGAGCTTCCCTGTTGATTTTCCTCCACATCAATGATTTGACTAATTAATTTTATCTATTAATATTTATGCATGGGGAAAATTATTCATTAATGAAACGTCAGAATAGAATAGATATCTTTTCTCTGTTTCATCTTGACGTGAGGGTGTTTTTTTGAAGGCCCTCCTCCCGTCTGGAGATCTTGGAAGAGCTAGAACAGACGGCTTATGAATATTGACATTTCTCCAGTCCGGAAAACGGGCAATTTGTGTTGAATTATTTCAGCCTATCAAGTATGTATAGTTCGGAATTGATTAAACAAACTTTAAAGATTGATTATCTTCCGAGTGCATATCTTTTGGCAAACACCACTTTCCTGATCTGAGCCTTCCTTCCAACGCTTAAAAAAATATATACATATATATATATATTATATTTTAGCGCCACTTCAGTGAACTGTGCAGTGAAGGCCTGCTGAGTATGTCTGACAGATGGTTCTCCTCATCAAATTGCGTGTACAGTTTTGTATGCTTATCCAGCTCCAAATTAAAACCCAACAAGGTATTATTTTCATAAATCTGCTATTATTTAAGCATTTCTTTCCCAGCACCTCTGAGTTAGCAGGGACCCACCAATACCCTTTGGTAGCCTCACGAACACTGTTTTTGATCCAGTTTTGTGTCTCATCGCAGTACGTGATGAGGGCATATTGTAATTAATCTTTTCTCCTATCTGACTGTTAGATCTTTCACTGCTAATGTTGTCCTGCTGGCCTGATCTGGGGAACATTAGTTGTTTTGTTTTGAAATGTGTCGAGCATGAAGGAACCATTAAGAACTGAGCCCCACTGGCTGCCCTCCGGCACACTGTTGCACGTTGTTGCTATATTTATGTGATCTTCTTCTCTTTTGTCTTTTTTAATATGGCCTTCCCGAGGAGAGCCCCCTTTTGATACACACTTCCAAGCTCGACAGTGGAGCCTTTGTGGGGACTTCAGGTAAACCGGTTGCCTTTGTAATGATTTAAAAGCAATTGACAGCGACATGACTCTCCACCGCAAGATCTGAGTATGTATTGTAGTTAAATATTGTTCTTTTAGCTACACACATTCATTTGTATCCATTGTCAAAGTATAATCACATTCACTTCTGCCGCAATATAGTATAAACAAACCACAGAAATTACAATATTACTAAATCATTGTGCGGTAATCAATGCTGTAATGTGACACTGCCTTTATTAAACAAGTATCAGAGATTATAGGAAGAAAATAATATCCCCCTCTCTTATGAGATTCATGTGCTGTGTGTGTGTGTGTGTGTGTGTGTGTGTGTGTGTGTGTGTGTGTGTGTGTGTGTGTGTGCGTGCGTGCGTGCGTGCATGTGTGGGTGCGCCTTCTTTGTTTTTTCCGCGCTACTAATGAGTTGACCTCAGCCCCACACAGCCAGGAAAAAAATATCTTTAAAGTGCTAAGCACTGCTTATTATTTAAGTGTCACCACCACTGTCCAGGGTATCAGTGGGATACGTTTGTGGCTTTTTTATTCATCTTTCTGCCGCCCCAGTGCTGAGTCTGCAGGCCATTAGTTCTGGAGAAGCACAGAGGGACCAGCTGCAGAGTCGGTGAGCTACTGTACGACTTAGACGGCACAATGTCTCACTTTCTTAAGAATATTACTTTACGGGGGCTGAAAGAGGAGCTCATAATGAGGGAATAACCAGACTTGGAGGAAGAAGCCACACTGCTGTGTGAGGATTATTTTCATAGTGTGACGCAAAGGAAAGTATAACCTGGTATTTCACTGGTTAAATCCACATATAGTAAAGACAAGTTCAAAACCAAAGCTTCTGGGCAAGGTCATCATTTCTATCCAGGTGGCACCCGCAGGATATTTATATGTAATGGTCTCAGCTGGCAACTGCTGTTTGTCTGTGTGTGTGTGCGTGTGGTATGTACACGTGAAAGAGAGACAAATGAAGCAAGTGTAGATGTAAGAGAGCAGGCAAGGAAAGAAAGAAAGAAAGAGAGAGAGAATCGGAGTCATTTATAATGTGGCAGCCATGCTCCTTCCATCTCCCAGGGTGTGTGGCTCCTCGGCGGCGTGTGTAGCCTTGAGGGAAACACCAAGACAAGGACAGAGCTGGGGTTGCTGCTGACGCTTTGGCGGGGGAGATACATCTTGTAACACAGCATGCTAAATGACAAAATGATATTCCATCAGAGGGCCGACCCGTGTGTGTGCTTGTGTGTGTGTGTGTGTGTGTGTGTGTGTGTGTGTGTGTGTGTGTGTGTGTGTGTGTGTGTGTGTTTGTGTGTGTGTGTGTGTGTGTGTGTGTGTGTGTGTGTGTTTGTGTGTGTGTGTGTGTGTGTGTGTGTGTGTGTGTGTTTGTGTGTGTGTCTGTGCATCTCAGAGGGAAACTCCCAGGATACCTCAATGTGTATATGCTTTCATGGAGGAGCGCTGTAGCATGCTGTTTGTAGAGGAGGCTTTGAAACAGGGGTGGCGTGCTGATGCTGTTGTACTCCGCTGGCAGAGTGGAAACAATGCAGGGTGTCTGCACTGCATTGACTGACTGATTCATATCCCAACATCTGGATAAGTGGCGGGAAAAAATTGCTTTAGTTAAATCTTCAGTGTATATACGTACTGTATGTGCACCACTCAACCCAATTGAGCTTTTGGCTTGCATATGAAATGTGCATCAGCCTACATCAAAGTGATCCCCAGAATATCCACACAAAGTGAAAATACACCACACATGAAGCCAAACAAACCAGCCAGCTTTGATAGATTTAAAAAAATAAACTTTCACCCACTTGGAGATTCCACAGCCGCTACATAAGCCGCCATCAGTCATGCCGCCTTCTCACCCCTGAAAGGTCGAAAAAGCAACCATCACGGTGGTACCAGGAAGATCCACAAAGCAACCAGGGCAAAGGTACTCGAGGGGCGGACAAAGCCCAAATAAAGCTTTTAATGCGCTAGCTATTGATCCTTTCACTGAAATAAACTCAGGAGTATTGGCAGGCCCAGAATCCCACTTTGAAGGGACTCCATAATGAAGCTGGTCAATGCTAAGCTGTCCGCAATCAATCCCCACATAACAGTTAATTACAAGTGAGGCTACCATCAAGCAAAGAGGGGAGAGAGAGGCGGGCTGAAGGCGCAGGGAGGGAGAGGTGGAGCGGTGGAGGATGAGCTTTGTTAAGGCGAGGGGGTGGAGGAAGAATATTGAGCGGTTCAGGGCATGCAATATGAAAATGAAATGCACCAAGTGGAGCGTGTGTGTGTGTGTGCAAATGTGTTTTTTCAACTATGCTTCTCATATAGGCCTTTCACACCAAAATGAACCAAGAGTCAGTTCCAGGCTGGTGTTGGGGTCAGTTCAAAACTGGTTACAGCCTTATCCCAGTTATGAACCGGTTGGTTTCACATCGACCGGAGACAGCCATGGAGCCGGCAAGAGAGCAACGTCATGACGTCACTGTAAACGTGTGTGTACGTCACCCGACGCCGCTGCTCTTGTGGCTAACGCTAAAGCTACCGCTAGCTTTAAGCACAACAACAGCGGCGAATACGTCTTATTTTTACACTTGTTGGCTCTCGCTTTGCTTTCTTAAGCAAACAGGACCCATACAGCGTATTCTCGCCGGTCAATTTGATCGCTACGTTCGGTAATTATGTTATGTTTACGTCTCGTAGTAGCGGTGTTTTTAAATATGGCGGGCATGAGGTTTGAGTTGCTCTGGTTGGTCAGGATAATCCCTCCCCCAACCGTTCGCGCAAGCAGTTCTTATCAAACCCTGCTCAATCCTGGGGTATGAGTTCCCCCGGTTTTTACGGCCCGGAGCAGGCTCTCTGGCGGTGTGAAACCAAAACACTGGCTCTAACTCCGAACAAGCCCAGAACTAGCTCCGATTTTGCGGCGGTGTGAAAGGCCTAATATAGACTCTATAACGAGCATTCCTTGTTAGGCTTTCCTGTTCTGGGCATGTCAGATTCTCTTCGCTAATAATGCTAACACTAAACCGCTGTGAATGTTCCCGCTCCTTGCACCACCCAGTCACACATCTATTAATGAATTGAGACTGTGGCTTTTTATAGACTACACTGTGCCCGGTGAAGGGGTTCTGTTCCTTTCTTGTCATTTGAGTGATAGGTGTACAGCGCGCAGTGTGCAGCATTTGAATACCACTGACTGTAGTTTTCTTTTTCTATTAAAAATTCTTAATGGCTTACTGAGCTCACTGCACAGTACATGACTTATGTGATACAGTTTTGCAAGCTTCAAAATTCTTTAAAGAGTAATGTAGCAGAAATCTGTTGCGGAGCTGCAGTAAATGATACCTAGCTGATGTATTCTGGCGGGATCAGTGGACTGCAAGCCTATTCTATACGTCGTTTAAATTCCAGCGGTTGACCTTTTGTCGAATCCGGTCTTTTCTTTTACTATTCCATCTCTTACACTCTGCTCTGTATTGAGCCTTGTGAAAAAGAAGTGCCATCGAAATGTGCCGTGAATGCCTAATGTAAACATGTCTGTGACACCTCTGTATGCTCCGTTCAGACAATGTAAACAACTTGTGTCACTGACAGCACGGCTGAGAAGTATCTGTGAAACCAGGGTCCAAACACTGAGATCTCTTAATGGCTGGCGTCTTCTGCCCCTGCTTGTGCCCGCGTGCGTGTTGTGTGTGTCTGCAAGGCTAATGGATTTACTGGAGATGGCGTCGGGTATTTATTACCATGTGTAATTGAATGCAATGATTATCGTTGTTGTGTAATGCGATTTTAATGTGGCAGCGATGGTTGTGTAAGGCCTAATGACTTTGCCTCCAAGGGGGTATGGCTCCCAATTTAAAAAAAATAAATAAATAAATAAAAATGGGGGTGAAAAATGAATCAGTGTGTAAGATTTTTATTCCTCTCTCTTCCTCCTTTAATTTTGTGCGATGAAAAAAAAATTAAATGTGCTACTCATTTAATCAAAGTGTCATCTGAATAACGAGCTTGGCCTTTTTGGGGCCTTTTGTTTACAAGGGTGATCGTTAAGTCAAAGGTCTGGGCACATCTCTATTTGTGTTTGTATTCCGGAGGCGCAACGTTCCCCCATCACGCCATAGCCAAGAATCCTAATTGCTAACATATTTTTGCATGAAGTGGATTAGCATCTGATTTTAAATCCTGACAGTTATAAATGCATGATTAATCTCAACTGTATGTGCCTGAAGACAGAAGGATCAATAACCATGAACAGAATTATTATAATCATCCCCAGTTCTAAACATACTCAGGGGCGTAGCACCAAATTCTGGGCCCCTATACAAAAAGTCCTGATGGGCCCCCTGAAAGGCGGTCTTACAATACACATGGCTCTCTGAGCCAGACAACTCCACAATATTTCCTCTGATGAATGACCAAATCACTACTTTTACCAGTGTTTCCCCCAGAAAATGTCTTAGTCAAGGTGGTCACTGGCCAGGGTCACAGGAGGCGCGGCGCCGCGGCGAAATGTTGGGGGTATTTTGCTCAAAGATGCCAATGCGCACTATAAAAATAAACAACTGTTTATTTGAATACAAAAATACAACAGACACTGACCTTACAGTTGTGCAATTTTGTTTGCTATGTGCAGGTAAAATTTTACAGATAGTACAAAACACAATTAAAGAAAACTTCTACTGTTTTGGTGCAATAATGTGCAGACACACTAAATACAAATAATAGACCATACACTTGTGTATGCACATCAAGTGTAAATTCAACTTTTTAAAGTTCCTTTATGTATGGGGGGCTGTGATTATTGTGGGCAATTAGGCCTACTGTGATGCGATAGCCTATAATTTATTAATGGTTATTATTAGCCTACTTGCTTGATTTCTTTTTAAATACAGAGGTTATTGGTCGTTTTGGAACATGTCTTTCCCAATTTAAAATATAAAAATAAAGCAGCATTGAACATTCAGAAAATAAATCTTGTTGGCCTACACTAGCATGCTGTTCTACAAATAACTCAATAGTTGAAATAATAAATACAATGTGTTTTCCCTTTAAATTGTCTAAATGCATTTCAAAGACAGTAACAGTGTGGCACTTATTTAAACTTACTGAAACTTGCAGGGGCCATCACTCTCATGTATTCATCAGACTTTTCTTTGCGCTGTCTGAGCGGATAGATAGGTTATGTTGCCACAGTGATGTGGAGTCTTAAACTGTTCTAGTTTTGCCAGCACTTATTTCTGTACAGCTAAATATCCCCATAGAAACCTTGCAGCGTCTATTTTCGCCACCAGCTCAATTCAATGTTGGCTTGCTCCTGCTTACTCTCCCACACACATGCCTTAGTCATGCGCAGGCCCCTGATCTCCTTGCAAGGGTCAGGGGCCTATCATTTTTGGGCTCCCCTCTGCCCTGAACATACTATACCATTAATGAGAGTCTAGCTTTAGATTTCTTATATTTGTTATGACCAAAAACCACCAGCTAACAAACACAAAAAAGCTCCCAAAAGACATACAACAACCCCATCCGTTGTTTTTACACTTCTGCTTATTGACCTCTCGGTTCAGTTTGCACAGTGCTGCAGGAAAATTAAACCATTGCCAAATAAGAGGCTCTTGTAAGCAGCTGCTGCTGAAATTGAACTCACAAATACACGTGTCAGTGTGAACACACTCATACGCGGGCACACACAAATACACTATAAAACACCTTTGCCTCTCCGCTGCACACAGCCTGCTCACTCTCACTTCATTGTAAATCTTTTGTATTGCACGCGCGCACCCTTGTGCAAACTTGCAAATGTTAGTACACACAGACTAACACACACACATACACACATGCTCATACACAACCAGCACACTCACATTACACAAAGCTGGGGCTTTGCTTGACATTATTAGTTTTGCATTTGGGCGCTCTGCCCAGAGTAATAGTATGGATTTTTGCCTTGGCTACCTATAATTGGATGAGTTAAATTTCTCCATTCATTACATGTGCATCTGACCTCTGGACCCCAGCAGCTCCTGTGTTTTATTAGCACTCTCATCCCCTGATAATAGGGAACCCTTCCCCACCAACACTCTCCTTCTCTCACACGTTGTCTCCTTAAGAAATTAACCCTTTGTGTGTGTGAGATAGAAACACAGGCAGAAAGCAACATGGTGACACAAACAAATCTGCAAAACCTTTAAATTATGAAAAAGGTAGATACATTTCAGTTTTACCGCAGAGCCCAGATGACTCGACATTCTATTTAATTTTGTATTTCACAATTATATGGAAGCGGGTGACCTATTTTTTTCAAAAACAAAGAGTGACAAACATATTGTCCACACACCTGGGTTGCTTGTAATATCAACCATAATCTCTTTCTACCTGAAGATGGGTGAAAAAAATGGAAGACCTTTACAGATCTTATCCTTTGTGATCCGGTAGGAGATATGTGAATTCCAGGTTGAGGTTTTGCAATCATTCCTGCCACAGCCATGGGCTTTGTATGGATACCCTGGTCATGTATATTTCATGGCAACATCTATATTTAATACAGCCATGTATACTATATGTGGGCTTGATATATGGATACTGACAACAGTCCTTGGCATTATGCACAATTACTCTTTGCCCCTGTAGTAAATCCTCAGGTTGAGTGTGATAAACAAAAATGCAGGGAATCTGTCTAGAAGAGGGGGGAGGTGGCTAAGCATGACACAAGGTCAAAGCTATTGTGGACTTCATCTGTGGCTTTGTACAAATAACACGGATTGAGAATCCATTTGTCACTGAATGTTTCATGGGGATAATGGTATGCAGCCAGCAGAGGTCCACACATCCAGCAGCAGTGGCTCAGAAATCAAGAGAGGAGAAGACTGTGTGCGTGTCCACAGGTCCAGGCTCTCACATTTGGATCTTCCGACTCTCTAAACGATCAGGTGACACATTATTGATCGCGACCATCTTTCAAGGCCAAGAACCTAAAGCCTTGCGTGGCACATTCAATGACCTGCTGTAGACAGTAATGTTGTTGGCTATGGCTCTCTGAGGGCATGATGCACAAGTATCCGCCTGACTACTGGCTTTTGGATAAGAGTTTCTGACAGCTGCAGAAAAACGCTAATGGCTGCTCTCTTGTAGCAGCCAATGTGTAATCAGCTCAGCACTCTGCTGTTAAAAACTTTACAACGGTAATGTATGCAAACATGATTTCATTTATTCCCCACCAGGTCCCAACAGGCAGGCCTTAAAGTTGCAAACTGTCTTACATCACAAATTACTCTGCTGGCACTTAATGCATTTTATATCACTCATAATCCTGGTGTTCCACACTAATTAGTTGGAGTTGCCAGCGTGCATATTTTTCCTCATTATTTGGTAGCATCAAACTCTTTTTCCTTCCCGTTTCCAGCACTCTTGGGTGGAATGCAGTTTTCATGGGTCTTTTTTTTTATTTTATTTTTTTACTAAATAATTTTTTAGAAAAATCTGCCACCAGTGATGAAACATATTCTACACTGGTGGCACATACTGTATCTCTCCTACCAGACCCTCAGCATGTAGTCAGGTTTGATGATCAAAGGATCGTTTTAAGGAATTTCAAATGTAACTTCACACTAACAAGGCAAGGCAGGTGATTATAACAAGGCTACTGAACTCGAGGACTGAATTTCCCGATTTAAAAAATGCAAATAACAACACTGTGAAACTCGTAAAACTCCACCTTAAAACCAAATCAACGTCGTACTGTTGCTATCCCCATACAGAGAGGCTAATCAAGACATGCGTGAATGACATCATCAAGTCACAACCTTTTTTGGAGCTGTTCTGTAAAGAATTTGGACTCAACATTGTAGAGTTTTGTTTGTGGCTGTTTGGCTGTGAACTAGGAATGGTCCCCATATACCAGTAAAATACCCTTAAGGTACGCCCACACCAAACGCAAGCCTACGCGTGTAATCAATCACATCACCAATGTTTGTCTCCCTGCTGTTTACTTCAAGGAGAGAAGTGCTAACATACATACGACATTACAGCACTATGCCATCTAACACATTGCGATCAGAACACTACATGTATTACTGTTTAATTGTCTTCACTTTGTCTTCTATATGATCATATCATGCAGCTTTATAGAATTCAGCAATGGAAGCTTGGAGATGGATCATTTACAATAAAAGCCACTGATATTATTAATCAACTTGACCGTAACTATTTTATTGTTTTTTAGACCACCAGGGCCGGCGGTAGTCAGGGGCCAGGGTGGGCCATGCCCACCCAAATGTGGGCTGTGCCCACCCAATACATTTTTTTTTTTTTTAGGTGGAAGTCCAGACCCACTATCGGACGGATCTGTTCATTCGCTGTCTAAGAAAATGTCAAATAAAATTCAGACAATTAATTAATACTAAATATACCATTAACATGCATTGCTTCTAATTGTATTATTGGGTGGGCAGGATAGCCTGCCTCCAAGTTACCCACCCGCTTATAGTGGTCACTGGTCAGCAGAGCCGGCCCGAGGCATAAGCGAAATGAGCGGTTGCTTAGGGTCCCGACTGCCAGGGGGGCCCCCCCAATTTTATTTATTTATTTTTTGTTTGTGTGTTTGATATCAACATCATAGTATGTAAATGATCATACAATAAAAGGAATACAATGTTTTGGTAGATAGTTAATAGCTTAATAATTGAATCAGTTCATCTGGAAGGTAATCCGAGGTTAACTGATCACGTCAGTAGATAGTAGTAGCACAGTGTGTATATTGAGTTTATTTAAAAATATTTTAAAATGGGGCTGCCCTCAGTTGCCCATGCACTGTGTATAGTCTATAGCCTATGTCAGCCTCGTCTGTGGAAAAAATGATAACTGGACAACAGAGTTCTTTTGCTTCGTTCCTCTCACTGCATTTAAATGAATTCATTATATTACAGAAAAAGATGTCCCGTAAAAGAAAAAGAGCACCAAGCCCATCCCAGAGGACCCTGCATAATATTTTATTTCAAATTTATATTTCTATGGAAAATCCATGTGTCTTTCTTCAATAGCTTCGAATTCATCCGACCCAGTGTCTCCAAATTATTTGTTCACACAAAATTCCTCAGATTCATGCATTTCACTTTAAAAAGGTAAAAAAACATCTCCCGGGGGGGCATACTCCCGGACCCCCCTAGCAGGGTCATGACCTCGGCTGGCTACTATTTTCAACCAGCTGGACATCGGAGCCAATAGTGGAAAGACTCTATATCTATATAGTGTGTATAGTATATAGCTCTGGACTACCACCATCCAGGTTGCCCAGTCCCAAAGCTTTCTCTTCAATCAGCTCAGGCTGCCTACAGTTAATACTGCGATTAAAAAAAGATACATTATGTTGTATATAATGTATATTATATGTTATTCATAAACATTTGGGAAAAAAAACATGCAATAATCAAATCTCCCACACAGCAACACTCAAAGTTTATTTGCATATTGTGTTCTACACAATTCACAGTAAATGTGCCAAAAAGCAGACGCAGAGATCTTACAAGGGCAAAAAAATTTGCGTGCTCGTATCTTCGGTCTCTCTGCCCAGTGTGCCCACCTAAAATTTCTACAGGCCCACCCTAATCTAACTGTCTAGAACTGGGCCTGTAGACCACTAAAGTGCCCACTGGCAAAAACCTAATATTTTTATAAAAAATGTTAAGCCTCTTGTAGACTTGAAATGGTGGCTGTATAAGGTACAGTGGTTACTCCTTCACAGAGTTTAAATGCAGTGCTTAGGTTGAAATCATGGATGTTTGCATTGGATTATAATCGCGACAAAAAGTAAATACAGAATAAGCACCAAAACACTTAATTACACTACAACACTTTAATCTTAACTTTGGCGAACTATGATTAAATACACAGTTTTTATCTTAACTTTATGAAAAATATCAACTCAATTGAGCTCATGAGCATGTACAGTATTTCCAAAAGACAAATTCAATGCTTGGCTCCTTCTGTCACCTATGCCACCTGGCCAAACATGGCATCAAGTGAATTGCCGGATTCTGAAAGTTACTGCAATGGACGGACACAGGCAGTGTGACAGGTGTGTGTGCTATTCTCCAAGTAATTCTGATGAGGCATAGGCTGTGTCTCATTTAAGGGGCCGCAGCCTGCGAAGGCTGCATTTGAAGACCGATTGCGTGATAGCGGCGCGCAAAGGCTTATCCCATTTGGAAGGCTCCTTCATATGCGGCCGAGAAATGCAGCCTTCGTTTCACAGTTGTGAAGGGTCCAACAGATGTATCCTTCGCGGCCCAACATATCCCAAGATTCATTGCGTTTTTTCAGAGGTGGCATAAAATAAAATAAAAAATAACAAAACAGCAACATGTTGTTCTTTCTTCTTAACTTTTATCTTCCTTTCTTTTTTCTTGTCTTTTCTTTTATTTCTTCGTGTACTTTTTTTTCTTTTCGTCTGGTAGGCAACTTGTTTTTCTTTTTTCCTCCGTTGACAAGGCTGTTTCCGTTGGCAGCAATCAGGGTTGCTAGGCAGCACAGGAGCAGCGAGTCGTCACGCAAGGTAACGGCTTGTTACGCAAACCGGAAATGCTCGTAAACGGAGACCTGTTCACGAGCAACGTAATTTAACAATGCTCATTCGGCCTTTGATTCGGCCTTCAGGGCTATGGCCTTCATAGACCGCGTAGACCGCGTCCTTAGAAGGATGCGGCCCCTCGATTGAGACACAGCTATAGTGATAACTGTAGGGCACTTGGTCAACACCACTTGGCTATATGTTCCCCATGAAGGCCCTAACTACAACCCTTAAGGGCACGTTTGAAAGCTACAGGGATCAGTTGGTAGCCCTCAAAAGAGTACATTAAATGTGAGTTAGTGTTTGAATTCATAAATTCCAGGGTGACATGTTTGAGAGACAGAAACAAACAGTTATGGAATGTTATGGATCTACCTTCACGAACAGGCTTGATGGATACACACTGACTGTAGTGTACAGAGCTGATTCAGATACTGACCTTGGAGATGCTGTAGATGTCAGGATGTCTCGTACATTCTCATTGACATTCAGCTTATACCTCCAACTGCACACACATGATATGTGATGAGAATGGAGAAACGCACAATATCAATATCTGAAATATGCCCGTGTGTAGCTGTGTGTGTGTTCATGGCGGCTTATTGGATGGTGTTTGAATTATTGGCCAGGTGTGCTACATTGCAGTAAACACAGGAACAGTTGGAATGGTTTTCTCTGTATTGCCGCCTCTCATAGAATAAACAATTTAATGGGCTGAAAAACGTACAGTACATTCACTGAACAGCTCCTTATTAAAAAATAATGTCCGTGGACAAATGCCTTATACTGTAGCTAACAATATTATACTAGAGGAGAAGATTATCCAAATCATGATCAAACAATTATCTAGTCACCCCAATTCAGAAACAGATATTCCAATATTGTTTGATTTGTTAAGGTTTTGAGATTTCTGTCTCCGGGACATTTGTTATCACCGCGAAAGAATTAATACTATTTTATATTCATGGCAGTATTGTAAATGTTGAATAATTGAAATATGTATGCCTTGAAGAAATGCATTTCTCATAGCAGAGCTGTTTGCAATCATGCTAATTCTGTATAGTTCGAAGACTATAGCAACTCTTCGGTGGTCTGATGAAGCAGGACTTGTTTGACTTAAGCGCCAGTATCTCTGTAGGGACACTAACTGTTTCCCAAATCCGTACTACATCCTCATTATTGGCGGGTTTTTTAGCGAGCATTGCATTTAAAATGTGACAAAATAAAACACTCTAAAACCAGACAGTATACATACTAAAATCACTTGATTTTTGTTGAGTGTGCTTTGGTGGACAATGCAATCACAGAAGGAAATAACAGAGCTGCTCAACGGTGGCAAACAGTAATTGTGAATTGCAATGGTGGTCACACAGTGCCAGGAACCCCTCAGAGAAGTAAAGAGAACACGTGCTTTCTTTTTGTGAAGTTTAATTGGGTCGGTCTGAAGTGACTTTTTGACTGATGTTATGGGTCATTTCCTGGTAGGAAATAACAGTGTATATGGATATAGTGTATATTGAAAGACAAAAACAGTTCACTATATAAGATAAGTATACTATATCATATTCTGTATTAAATGAGTGCCCAGTATGAAAGTGGTGACCGACTGAAATATAGCATTCAAAAAACACAGACATGTTTTCCCTGAAGCAATGTTGGGTTTCATTGGCTCACAAACAGTTCCAAATAGTCCAAATGAAAACTGTTATTGACAGCAGCTGCTCTGTGTATTATTTTGTGTAGTGTTTTAAAAGCACAAATAATATGCCATCTGCATAGATACATATTGTTATGGGTATGTGAGATAATATGTTTATAAGTTTTGGGTGAACAAAACACCCTTTTAAGCTTTACTAGAACGATTCAACCACTATATCTAGTGTATATTTTTGAACATTGTATGCTAATGGGTTTTTTCACATTTACTTTACTTTATTAGTTCCAAAATCATCAATTAAGAGTTCAAAGTCATTGCATATTACACCATTTGCACATTTAAACCAAATCCGACAATGAACAAGCCACAGGGACTGGGTCCGTTGCAGCTTCTTAAATTATCGCTCATTGCTGATGCCGGTCTTTTAGCCATTGCATGACAAATGATTGAAGGGCATCCCTTTCTGCTCCATGGTGGGGGGGACCTGAGGTAGTCAGCAACCAACATCTGATAGAAACTATCTAGGTGCTTTGACAAGTCTAAATTTACTGCATGACCTGTGTGATTCAGCACAAACCAGAATTGGAATCCAAATGTCTTGACATTTAATTGCCACCTGTAGGTCAGTGGCTTAGCAATCCAAAAGCCAGCGGTAGATGGGCTCATCAGAAGGACTGACAGGTTCCCAGCTTCTCTCTCACTGCGGGCTCCCCGTCTCCCTCCTGGCACCTGATGTCAGTGTGAGGTGCCACGCAGGCGGTGATGACCTGGTCAATAATCAGTAATAAAGATGGTGTGCTGAGCATGATTGTGGAATGATTGGTCTGTCGATAGTGTATTGAGCAGACACACCGAGGCCCATACAGATTCACATTGTGGAAGCAACTGAAAGGCAGCAAAACATGGTTTGAAATGTGGCAGTTATATTAGGGCAATAAAAACACTAAAACCCTGCCGGATGGAGGCTATAGATTATTGAAATATTTGCTCTGTACTTAAGGGCCCATATTATGGCTAACATTATTTATTCAGATGCACGGATACAGACATACTGTGGGTCATATGAGGGGTCAGATCATGGGGTTATCATGGGGTTTGATAAGAATTGGGCATGAAATGCCAAGACAAGAGTTTCCATGGCCACTGAGGCCACCAATGTCAATAATAAAAACTTTAGTTCTATTGCTGTTATATTGTTGTATTTATGACAGCCTGTTTTGTGTCACATTATATATGCTTGTTTGCTAGCAGCTTACCTGTGGCTTATTGTATCTGACAGTATGTCCAAAAAAGACACATTCAATTAATTCATTTTATGGTTTACATTGTCAGGGCATTACAATCTGAGAAAAGATAGTTCAGATGCAAAAGCAGAATGTTTGAAAAGTTGACAAAACGTTATGCCCCAGACCAAACCTGTCTTACAAAAACACGTACAGACCAATCAGTAAATTTGTCTTTTAATTTAAACTACAAAACAAATTAGTTTTGGCCATGACTTGCACTATAAGATATTCAGTGTTAGAAAAAGCTAAAGTAAAGCAAGATTTTTCTGTAGGTCTGTAGGTTTGGATGTGCAAAATCACTCAGTTATCTCTCAACACAAAATTTATTTTATTTCAGTAACAATGCAAATGTGAAATTTGTCAAAATGTCCTCCCACCTGTCCCAGCTGTTGGCTAAAGATGTTGTTCTGGTCTCCATCATATCACAAATAATTGTCAGAAGAAGACTATATCGCAGGATTGCTAGATCACAAATTGAACCACTCAGTTCAAATGACATCCTCTTTTCAGACAAAGCTCAGGCTCTGAGGGATGTGAGCGCTGTCGTTAATGCTACTTAGATGGGCCACAGGGTTGCAAATTTTCCCCACTGCACTCCATATTCCCCAGAGGAAATTGAACATTGTCATGGATGGATTAGCTTTGTAATGGTGAGACACATAGCTTGAGCAGAGGAGACCAGCTAAAAAGCGTTGGGCAAATGAGAGAGGGGAAAAAGGTATGAAATTCATTTCATACCTCTTCAGGCACAAGTGCTTTTCCACAATGCTAAGCCAACACATAACTTTTGAACAATTTCCAGGTTTTTATATTTCTACCTTTAGAAGTTCAATTTCACCGCCATCACACTCTGATAACACATAGGGCCTCATACAACCTATAATAAAAAAGATTTGTAAGCACATGATTATATATTATACAGTATGTAGGGGAGAACGGGGTAATCTGAGCCACTTTTTACATTTGCTCCCCTCTAAGCAAGCTAAAATGATTTATCACTCAAATTTACACATTTCCCATTAATTCAGGATGTTTCCTAGAAATGGGCATTAGCAGAATTTTTTCAAGACAAAGGGCAGTGAAAATATGATTGTTTTAAAAAAAGTTGTCATGTGGCTCACTTTACCCCAGCTGTGGGGTAAACTGATCCACTTACTTTTTCCACTCTGAAACTACCATAACAACACATATTGTAACAGTAAGAATCCTGAAAGCTAGCCACACATTCCAGAACTAATGTCAGACTAGTAAAATAATGATGGGGTTTGGTCAATTAAGCAAAGCAAATGTTCTAAACACTTTAAAGTAACTCTGAACAAAATCAAATACAACATATTATAATTCAAAAGGTTTTAATAAGATTCAAATGAAAGATAGAACCAGTTAGATTAGAACACAGTCTGGGGGTCAGAACACAGGACACTTAGAGCCAGCTAGTGTCTGGGGGTCAAAGCATAGGAAAATCAGAACCAGCGAGAACAGCATGGGACTCAGAACACAGGAGAAGACCCAACTGGATTATAATATCAGCCTAAAATAAAACATATGTCATGTAATATTACATTAAAATAGGTTTAAGACTAAACTTAACTTGTGCCTCATGCTGGGGGAAAGTTAGCCACTGTCTCACTTTCCCCCACCACCACAATCTGAGAAAAAACTACCTCTCTTAGCATTTCAGGCTAATCTTCAGTTATCAGCATCACATGGTTTCATATGTCGGTAGTTCATCAACACGTATGATAGAAGTGTTTCTACGTGAATACATTTGCTTTGGCACAACAGTTGATTAAGTTGACAGCTAGAAAATTTACTTTAACATGCAAAATACCTATTTTGGTGAAAAAACATGCTTACCACAGCACCATGAGGTCCTCTCTTTCAGGGCCAAGGGGGAAATGAGAGGGGCTTGAAAACATATATCTCACATGACCACAAATGTTTTCCGTTGCCTAGATACAGGGGGTGGCTCACATTACCCGATGCCTCAGATTCCCCCGTTCTCCCCTACTACACTTTTCTTTGTTTTTTCAAAAATTACAAAACATTATAAAAAGTACTTGAAGGAGTGCATATGAATGTATAATGCCCATGGTAGGTGTCTTAGTACTCTTGAATGTATTCAAGTCTTATATAACATAATATGGTTTGGCCTGTGACAGGCTTGCCATTTGCAGCTGACCTTTTTCAAATGCAAACGATGTTAGATAATATTACACATTTACACATATTTTAACTCAAGTGTGCTATACTTTCTCTTGCACCGTTTCCAAATACGATTGATAAAAAATCTAATCCGGCAATGCATTTGACCAAATGCAGTATGTTGTAATGCTGGTTGATATATAGTAGTAGTGTGTTTCAAAACTGTTTTGAATACCAATGTGTCAACCATCCATATGGTCTCATATAACAGAATGATCCCAGCACTCGCTAAGACATAATAAGAATAATTACATAGAATCTCTGAATCATGCGGGGATGTAAATATTGACTGATTGTCTGAACTGATCAAAATCGGACACACCCCTCACCTCGTCTAACAAAATGGCCAACAGTAATGTAAGGTGTGCATGAGCTGTAGAAAATAAGCTAAAGCATACAAACATTGTTATGGTTCTTTTCATATGACCGGCAGCATGACAGTTTGAGGAATTAGCTGTGTGTGCCTGTCAGGCTAATAGTTCATTGCATGTAAGATACAAACATAATGGAAATGGCAAACCCGGGAATGTAACAGACAGTATGTGCCAAAAGTTATACTTTTTCTGCCTTGCCTTTATCTAATTCATTTACTGCAGAGTCTGGTTTTCTGGCAGGGTGGTCAGAGATAATGTTAATCTTGGTCAGCAGCGGTGGGAAACCATGCAGGTCCACACAACACAACAGATCGGACTGATAACACAAATATAGTCAGAGGCAGACACAGGGGACTTATCTCCATGCTGGAAAGTTTGCAAGTGGCCATGTGTGTGTGTGAGTGTGGTTGTGTGTGTGTGTGGGGGGGGGGGGGGATGGGGCGGGGAGAGTGGCAGCTATGAGGCAGACCCTATACCCTATATCTATAATGTTTTATGTCAGCTGCCCCGTGATCTTCCTTGCAGTTTTTCTTTTCATCATAGTTTGAATGAAGGACAAACACAGGTAGGAATGATCGAGAGCAGATAGCTGATACCCACTGAGTTAAAGAGAGCCCTACTACCAATAACCTTCTCTCTTGGCCTTCCTTTTATTTGAGGACAGGGATCATTCAAGTTATCTAATTGACAACTCATCAGACTCCCCACTATTATGACTTCATTATATCTGCAGAGATAAAAATTAATGAGAAGCAGAGGCACTGGACGGATATGCCAAACTTAGCATTCATTTACATTAAAGAGGGAAACTCTCTCTTGGCCAGCAGCATATCTGTAATGACTTTAATCTACGGGAACTTCTAATTTAATACCATAGTTCATTCATTGTTATTATTCTTTATGACCTTGTATATTTATTACTCCAAGCTCCCTTTTTCCAATTTGGGTTGATGACCCCTCATTACACGGCATTTATTTCTAATATTTACCTTTTGTAAACCCATTTTTCTTTTAAAGCAAGCCCCCTCCCCCACAACCAGTGCTGCATTCCCTTCTCCTCTGTGGCTTCCTCTCCTTCCGACAGGGATAGGTTTCATTACTGTAGTCAATCTGGGCCCAGTGGACAGCTCCTCTGCAGCACTGTGCACCTCAATATAATCCTTTTAATTAAAGGCCTGCCCCCCCCCCCCCCCCACCACTGCTGCCCTTTTCTCACATGGCGCCAGCCTTTTGTTCACCCAGGCACTCACCCACTCGCTTCATGTCAAGCCACGCTCTTGCCATTTGAAAAGGGGAGACGTCACCTTTGTCTCTACCCCTTTCATGTGCCTTTAATCTCTGCCGCAATATTGCAGACAGGGTTGTGTGTGTGTGTGTGTGTGTGTGTGTGTGTGTGTGTGTGTGTGTGTGTGTGTGTGTGTGTGTGTGTGTGTGTGTGTGTGTGTGTGTGTGTGTGTGTGTGTGCGTGTGCGTGTCAGAGTGACTGGTGCTGTCTGTGTGTGGGGTTCATCCAGTCTAGGGCTCATCAGGGTTAAATCAGCCTTTAAAAGAGCTTGATTGCCTGTGATTGGGTGCTGATAAGAGGCCAAAGGGCGGGGTGGCATTTAGGCTGAACTGTGCTGTAGATTCTCTATATTGATTTGCCATTATGAAAGCCCTTCCCACCTGTTATTCTACTTTGCGGTCCTTTGAATCGCAGGCATCATTTACAATCAGGTTGATTTTCAGGTTCTTTGTGTCATCAGGCTAAGATGTCCTTTGCAAAGAAATGTTAGAAATTAATTGAAGAATATACTGTATATGTATGTATGTGGTTTTATTTTGCATATCATCTTTCCAAAACACTTACTGAAAAAAGTTACGTTTAAATAACAAGAGTAGTTTTTAAATATCTATATGTGAGAGTAAACCAAGGCCTTATGGTACAGACCACTATCATCTACTGTAGATGGTGAAAAGAATACCTACACACATTAGTCAAAATTTTGATAAATGGCCTTAGACGTGACACTTTTCCGTTCCAATAGTTCTGCTTTATCGTCACCTCTGAACACTCCCTGATTAACTTCAGTCAGGCTAGCTCAACATGACACCAGTGACATAAAACTAAAAGGCTCAATACCCTTGAGTATTTACTATCACCAGCCATAATGCTTTTTCCACCGCTCTGCATCTGTTTCTCCATTTCACAGCTATCAAAGGAGCTTTATCCTGCCACCAGCCCTCCACGCCCCCCCCCCCCCCCAACAAACCCAGCCTGGCGCTTGTCTTCCCACATTCCCCCCATGACTCCCTGATTGATAAGAAAAACTCCTCAGCCCTCGCTCCCCCCATCTTGCCCTTGACCCGTCTCTATGCACTATTCATTGGGGTTTTTAAAAGTCACATTGGGCTTGCTTGGATTGTCCGCTGTTTGAAGCGGTGGGCGTTATCAATCTCTCTGCAGAGAATCTCTCAACTCCCTGGCCCCCAACCCCTAGGGTTTTATGCATGCGTGCCGGGTTGCGAGAGTGAGTGCACCCTGTTCCGAGTAGACAGGGCATTTATTCACTCAACTCTCAAAGTCTGTCCGTGGTTGGCGGCCATAGCTGTAGCGGTATCGGCCTCGGTCTGTCTCCCTCTCTCTCTCTCTCTCTCTCTCTCTCTCTCTCTCTCTCTCTCTCTCTATCTCTATCGCTCTCTCTCTCTCTCTCTCTCTCTCTCTGCCCCATCTTTCAGCTTGGGATGTTAGCATGCGCAACAAGCAGCCAAGGCTTTGGCCCTTTGACAGGCAGACTGTGGGGAATAAGACGAGTGAGAACAGAGGAAGACGAAGGAGAAAAAGGAACCAGTCAGAGTGGTGCCCTCCAAGGGTCAACTCGGTTGCTGGCGTTACCTCATTGAGAATCGTGCAGCGTTGAGCTTAATGACCGTGCATGGATGAATGGTGGAGGCCTGGCGCAGTGCTGTAAACCCAGGAGTCAAGTGCTGTTGTGTGGGGATCAAAGACAAAATGAGTTATGGAATAGGAGCGGTCACAACAGGGTACATGTGTTGTGACCTTGTGTGTCATTCACAAATCATGCCAGCCTTCCTTCCACGTTGTCTCTCATTGTGTTGTGATCGATTGAGGGAGACAACTGGTTATTCACGAGCACCACCGCGGGTCAATACGGTTCTCCCTATCTGCCTTCGATGGGAGACTGTTTTATTCTCTCATTAAATAGGATTCGACACTGCCACCCGGTTCGCATTTAGCCGTATCTCTCCATGACAACCAATTAATGCATGTTCAAACACCTTCAGGAAATGCCCCCTACAATAACCCAGACAAAGGATACAGAGGCTTTCAGCTAAACACTGGATTACAGCGTGGTGTCTCTTCCCTTGGCCATCCTCCTGAGCAAGCAAGGGTTAACTTCCTGTAGCCACATTTTCATTTCCTGTAGTGGGCTGTTCATATTGGTTGGAGGTGTTTATGTGGAACTCTCTTTCTCTGTTTATTACACTGCCAATGACAGATCAGTTTCTCTGACCCCTCTGGCTAGCTTTAAATAAAAGGACTTTATTCCAAGGCAGCGGGCCCCGCTGTAGACCGATGACATGAAAGTGCCTGAAGAGTGCCAGGAAAGCAAAAGGCCAGTTAGAGGAGAATTATATTCCTAAACAAGCTTTGACAATAAACGTATGAGTGGGACAGATAAACAAAAGGTACTGTAACTCCTCTTATTGCTTTTCAACAGAGTGTGTGAAAAGGCACAGGGGATTTGGTGTGCTACTGGGCTTTGTTTACTGGCTTTACTGACTATTTTTGGATCTGTCATTCAAAGGTGCATTATCTTCACTTGTTCATAGGAGCTTTTTAAATTGAGATATGTTAAAGGTGGAGTCAGCAATTCTGGAGATCGCTTGTTATCAAAAAAAGGTAGATAATTAATCTGTAAAATGAGTAACATCCAGACCATATAAAACAAATTACTTATCTTAAACTGCAAGAGCAGTAACCGGATATTACTAAAATAGTATAGATTAGATCACACTCAAGACAACAAATATAATTTTATCATATTCTTACGCGTGTGTATTGACTGCAATTTTTTTAAATAGCCTTCATTTTGGAAGAATTCTTGAGTGGACATGGCCATTGGTCACATTCCTTGACAACATCACTATAATGGATCTGATTCAAATTGCACTTACACAGGAAGCAAATTGCCCAAGGATAATGTCAAATGAAAAAAAACTATGCAATTAATGATCCAAGAAGTATAAACACTGGCATTTTCATTTTTCATAAAATCAGTGAGATTTATTAGATCTTGAACAAGAATAACTCTGTTCAGTAGCCTTTCAACGCTGATAATGTAGTGCTGGAAAAAAATAGGGAAGGATCCTTGTACACTGAGCAGTTTTTTAGCATTACAGGCAGCCATTATGTCAGGCACTACTGAGCATGCTCTGAGCTGGCCAGCAGTCCATCGGGGGGCGTTGTTATCTCTTCACAGAGTCGTTTCACTCTCCGTGTTCCCCCCAAAGAGTCAATGTTGCGGCACATCAGAAAGAGCCCTCGCCTCATTAAGCCATTGATATTCTGTGATGCCGGCGCCCTGCTGAACACCATACATAGGGACAGCAGTGCCAGTAGAAGGACACAGTGTGTGTTTTATGGCAAGACTCTACTAATATGGAGGAAAAATACATTATCATGTGGATATGGGCACTGTGTGGTGTGTGTGCATGCCTATGTGATGTGTGCGTGGGTGTACTCGTGCGATTGGTGTGTGTGTTCCATAGAGAGGGAGTGAGAGAGACGGCGACTGTGTGTGTATGCGTGTGTGTGTGTGTGTGTGTGTGTGTGTGTGTGTGTGTTTGTGTGAGTGTGTTAGGACGGACGGATGGACGGGGGGTCTCGGCATCACAGCCGCAGCCCGAGGCAAACCCACCGTTATAAATACAGCATTCTAATGGTGACTTTATGATGTTGCCTGTGTGAGACTATGGCCCCTGAGGGACCACTTCCCCACAGCCATTCTCCTCCCTCTTCTCCCTTCCCCTTCTCCCTTTCTCTCTCCCTTCCCCTATACTACATTCTCCCGTTTCTCCTCATTCAGAATTTACGGCCTGTACTGGGTGAGATGGGAGCTGTAAATCCCCCTCACCCCCCACCCCAAACCCCCACTATGCTGAATTATTTATCTGCTGGGGCCCCATGACACAAGCAGCAGATGAGGACCCTGGTTAAGGAGATAAAAGGTGGAGAAAGTGGGACCTAATTGACCATGATGGTGGGGTAATGGAGAATTATTCCGAGCATTGTTTGGGTAGGGGGGATTTTTACCACAGGGCCAAAAGTATTGCGTGCAGACAAAAGGGGTGTTTTTCAGTAAATAAAAGTAGACTCATGACTTTGTGCTTACTCACCCGGCGTTTGTGCACGCGCTGCACAACAGGATTACAGCATGAATATCGTCAGCGCTAGGGGCTTTCGACATCTTGAGCTATGTTTGAGTCAGCAGCAATGTCAATGAGTCATTTGTTTCCTTTTTGCCGTCTCCCCAAAAAAAAAACACACACCTGAGAAACAGCGGGGAAAAAGAAAACACTCGGAATTAAATCATCCGAAACCCTCAGCAACACACACTCATCTCACCGAGGAACATCTCTATCTCTCTCTTTGTGTTGTTTTTTCTCTTCTCCACGGACGCAACCACAGTCCCCATATATTGCACTGTTCAAATGATGAATGGTGATAAGAGGGGGCCATTAATACACTGCACTGCAAAAGTCAAAGGGGACGGGACAGAAAAGTGTATGTGATGTCCCCCCCCCCCCCCCCCCCACACACACACACACACACACACACACACACACACACACACACACACTTCGCTCCTATACAGTTTTAACAGCTCTGCAGCTTCTGTCAGGGTGGCCTGATTTCTCACCCACCCCTACACTGTATTAAGCAATGACATGGCTTGATCGTGTTGACCCCCAGGATGTCAACCATCTCTTTCCGATGACCTCCAAGTTTCCTCCTTCCCCACCAAATGCCTCTGGCTCGGGGCCAGGGCCTTTTTTCTAAAGAGTTAGGGTGTCTGACAGGGAAAGTGAGGGACAGAGGGGGTTGCAGGGAGAGGGAGGTAGAGGTAAGGAGGGAGGATATCTGCAACACTAATAGATCGTTATCTCTCCCCCTCACCATTGGCCTGGAAGAACACCAGGAGCAGCATGTCTACCGAGATAAATAAAAGAAAGCCTCCAGATCGATCCCACCCACCCCTCTGGTTTGCAAGAGGCCTTGCTGTGACCTTTTACACGAGATAAGGTGGTCACGAAGGTCACCCCCCCACCTCCCCAACACAAACACACACACACACATATACACACACACACACCCACCACCACCCACCACCCCCATCAGCCTATCTCTCCAAGGCAAACCAAGGGTGGGTGGTGGTGAATCAGGCTGGGTAAATTTGCTTTCGCACACTCCCCGCCCACCAGCCCCGCCTCCGAAGGGGTCCCAGGGAAGATTGACAGAGTCGCAAACGGCGGATTGATGAGATGACGACTGTCAGCTTGACCTTTTCAGAAATGCATCAGGGGGTCAAAAGATGGCACGTTCCCCCGCGCTCGATGCAGAAGGTAAGCGGTGCCACATCCCAGGCGTCACTGTCTTATTTGTGTCAAGTGACAGCGAGGGAGCGATCTAAAGAGCAGCCCCGCCGCAATCACGTCTCTGTTATTCCTCAGTTGAGAAAGGTTAGAGAAACAATCTATAGGAATTTAGATTCACTGCCTGTCATCAGCATTCCTCATAACACGCCACTCTCTCTCTCTCTCTCTCTCTCTCCTGAGGAGGAATCCACATTAACTCTCAGATGCGAGGCGATGTTCTGCGCTTAGGCCATTCTGTGTAATGTGCATCGTCACCAGGTACAATGTGCATATCTGTCGACAGCTGCTCTCCTGACGGTTGTTTATCGTGTCAAGACAAACACAGGAAGATCATTTGGTGCTTGAACAAAGAATCATCAAAAGATATGTTTCTCATTCCCTCACCCAGAAAATATAAGCTTAATGTACATTAGTTCCTCTGTAGAATTTGGCTCCGACAGCATGGCCTAATTAATGTGCAGTGGCTTTCCCCTTGCTTTCACTTTTTGAAAGACGATAACACAAATTCAAGAGGCTTTTTGAAACCAAACAGCATATTTTCATTTCTTTTTGAACAGTAACCTTATTATGCACTCACATAATACTAGATAGAAAACATCAATTTAGTTTTCCTTTTATCCAACTCAGTGTTGGCGGCTTTGATTGAAAATGAACAGCATGTTCTGTGTGCTGTAGCTCATAACCTTGACACAAGTAAATAAAGACATAAGCAAGAGTCCAGATTAGGTCTTATCTTGAGTAAAGGTGCTGCGTGGTGTCAGGTGTGTGTGTGTCCGGGGGGAGGGAGGGGGGGGGAGGCTAGGGGATAAAGATAATAACCTTTTTTTCAGATGGGAGAGGACACCTTTAATTCCCTCTGTGCCCCTGTGAAAAGAAAGAGTATCCCTCAATGTCTTATCTTTGTATCATCTCTCTCTCTTCTTGCTGAGAGAAGAGCCTGGACACATCCTAGATATAGTGCAGCAGCAACTACAGATTACAGGCTTCATATCCAATCAGGCAACTGTAGTCACCGCTGAAAACAAACTCAGTGAGGAAAAATGTCACTTTAATTTTATCGCACAACTGGCTTTTATTTCGTCATTTCCATGCAATATGCACTGTGCATAATATGTACGACATGCTCCCATATCCCCAGCGATGGTCGATGCATGCCCAGGTTGCCCGTGACTAGAGCTAAACACTTAGTGTAATTGAAGAAGGCAATGTGCAGAAATCAAGACGGATTGGTGCTGCAAACGGGGGCCACCTCCCTGGAGCCTCAGTCCATTAACACTGTCATTCTGCTCATCAGCCCAGCACCTGCCCGATCCCCCTTCTGGCTGACTTTCATCAGGCTCACTAATAAAAGCCATTGTATAACAAAACTACTGTAACCAGTGTATCAACGTACCTGCTATTAACATGGAGAGGGCCGCATGGGCAGCTTCAACAGAGAAAGAGAAAAAAAAAACACTTCACATGGTCAACCCTACGTACTTCCTGACTCTGGACCAATGGGTTCACTCAGCTGAAATGATGAAACCTCAGCCACATGGGGGGTATTATGTGGATACCTCCCTACCTGTCTTAGAAGGACAGCTAGCCCACATGGATGTTTAGAATGATTATATGCCATAAAGATGAATTGCTTCTCCTCTGTGTTTATGACTTGGCGTTGGTGTGTTGTCAGAGGCAATATAGCAGAGATGGTAAACAGAGACAGGTGCATTTGTTTACTGTTAATGGGAGCTAGTAAAGCAACAATGCTAATGTCCTCTTCAGCAGCAGACTCTGGGCATCTGCTTACTGGGAATCCATTATTGTCCATACACGGTGGTAATCAAACAAAGCAGTCACAGCAACCGATATGCATTTTTAAAGCATGGAATAGTTTCAGTGGTCTACCAAGGGTAGCATGATGTGAAGGGTAATGGCTGGAATTTGCATGAACTTCATCTAGGTTGGCCCAATTAATTTCAAAGAGAAAAAGGGGCAAATGGTAAAATGGCAACTATACTGTTCACTATAAAAAACAATACCTTTAATGCTTATCATGGTTTTTCTGTGCAGAGAAGGAATTTTAACCCCGAAATTCAGGGGTTCAGATGTTCTCTTGTGTTTCTGGCCCCGTCTCGTTTGACTTTGTGATCGCAAAGACACTGTGTTCACAGACTTTGGCCGTTACTTTGGTGGCAGCATTATCATCAAACTATCAAAAAGATGGCTACACTATGAAATTAAGACCCAAAGGGGGATGAAAGACACAGACAGATTGACATATTGACCCTTTCTTTCACATCAGCCACTTTTAGCTAGATAGCAAAGATAGCGAAAACCCTCAGGTACCTCGTGAAGGGTCATACAAGAATTACATTTCTACAATAATGAACCAGAAGATCACTCAAGACCTGAGCCTTGGGAGTTTCAGAGTTTTTGGAGTCTTGGATATTTTGTCACAGTTGAGGAGCGCCTACATATATCAGCTGACCTTTCAACTCCATGGACAATGTGTAAGAGTAGGTTATGTAACACAGAGTAACACGATATTAGATAGTCTGTATCTCACCTATTAACTCAAGTCAATTGTTATAGCACATATCAAAATGGCAATTTTGTTTAACTGTGAGGAAATGTATTGCTCTTCTGAGATGTGAAAAAGGCCCATCCACAGATAACATTAATGTTACTGTGATAGCAGAAAATAATTCCAATAACCTCCCCTTGAATTCTAGTTGAAACAAAGATATAGCACTACTGGTCTGTATTGCAAAGGAGAAGATGTGTGTGTGTCAACACTCTTCGAAAAAAAGACATTTCACTTTGCGCCGACCTCGCTAATGGCAAAAGTTTACAGTTATTTGTGTGTTGTCAGGGGGAATAAGTCGTCAGCGGCTGGGGTCGACAGCGAGCCAAGTGCCTGAACACGATGCCTGCGCTGCTTTGATGGATGTAGGGAAGAATACAGTGAAGTGATGGCAGAGAGACTCTCCCCCTCCCCCTCCCCCCACCCCACCAGCCTTTACTCCTGCTCTGAGCTACGCTACATATAGCAGAGTGCCTCTAAAGACAGAGAAGCCACAACGTGACGTCAAGGCCAAGTCCTGGGGGGGGGGGGGGGATTGAGAGACAGAAAAACAAAAAAAAAGGGGAAAAAAACAAAATAATAAAGTGAGAGGAGCTGCCGGTTGGTTGTGCGTCAGTGCTGAGCCTCAGCTGCAACATGGAAGGAGGAGGAGAGGGGGGGGGGAAGAAGATGAAAAAAAACGAAGGGAGGGAAGAAATCAATATTTCCGCGACGTGGCCACTCAAGCCACTGCCAATGACAGCAAACATCATGAAAAGATATGGGAGCAGGGAAGGAGGAAGAAATGAAAAAGATAAGAAGAGAACAGTAAAGTAAATGACATCTGAAGCTATTTCCTCCAGGGCCCTGCCTGGTGTCGAGCCTGGGAGGACTCGGCGGAGTTATGGGCAGAGTTAAATTTCTATTAGCTCCGAAAGGAAATTTAAGTTCTCTGTCCCTGGAGAAAGACTTGAGCGGCGACACAAAGTACCCCCATTGTCATGTGACGGATGACACCGGCGCGACCTTAAAAAGAGTCATGGGGTTCACCACTAAATAGTAACTGTCAGCGAAAATGGTTTAAAGTATAGGGCGGAAGACATTTAAGAGCCCGATGTCTTAATTTAGGGCGACGAGCTTCCAGCGCTCTAAAGCAAGCAATTTGTGCACGTAGGTCAACATAGATATCAGCTGTCGATGGGACATTTTTATTCCTGGGAGATATACTGACACCTGACGACATGGCACAGTGATGCTAGTGATGGCTACAATAATGACAGCAATTATTTCCTGTTGCTTTTACCGCTCTTATAGTTTCACAGCTCATAAAGACACTTTCTCCAAGTCTTTTGTGATTGACATCATGTAGCTGCTACTTCTATAATGCTCTGAAAAAAAACAGCATCACATATAGAGAGACGTGGAGGAAGTATGTGTCAACATGATTTCTCATCCCTTATGATGAGGCGTGATCAAAGCTACGATTACGTGGGTTGAGTTCTTCTTAGTTCCAACCTGTCCAGAGTCCTGATTTAAGAATGACATCTTGTCATCGCGTGGGAGGAACTTTTTTTTCCAACAAAGACACATTCTTTATATTTTGAAAAGTTCCATCCATTTTTTCTTACCTTAAGTGGGCACACAATGGTTCAGTAAAAACTGTTAGTTTTGGAGAATTCACTGTTGTTGATGGTGTAAACCTTATGAGCACTCCCTTCCTCATCTCCCTGCTGTGTTGCCCACAGGCATTTCAGAAAAAGATAAAACGCCTTGACTTAAAACAGAGGCAGGAAAAAATGTTGCTTGGCTGAGAACCTCGTTTGAAGCCTGACACTAACCTAGTATAAATAACATTGTTAAAAATATAACTATAATCTGTATGGCGTGCTCTTGTTTTATATGAATAAGTCTATGCATATCTCTGTATGTATGCATTGTGTGTGTGTGCATGTTTACCCATTGAGAAGCATCTACTGTGTGTGTTGCAGAAATCCATGTTTTGCTGTATGTTTGTGTGTACATTTACAGTTATACTAAATATATGCGTGCACATATGTCCACGTATTGATGTACGTTGTGTATTTATGTGTTTACTTTCTGCTACACTGCTTTTAGGGTATTTTTTCCTTTAATGCTTTGCCTATTTAATTGGTACTGCAGGACTCTGGCCCATGTGTTACTATTAGTTTGACAGCACTGTTCTCCCAGGAGAACAACGTAAATAGAGACTCAGTGGATTCTCTATGGTACCATACCTCTTGTTAAATGAATATTTTCCATATTTATATTGCTGATATGCATTTGTTTGTTGGCTTCTTTCTAAGGTTGCCCTCTTAGTGCTGGGTCCTCTTGTAACCAGACTGTGTACAGTGATTCTACAAGCATTTTGAAAGGGACTCATATGTTCTCCTAATTTTACAACCTGATGGAATGTTTTAGAAGTGGATATATTATTTTTGTTTGGGGCCCTGGAGACCTCAGCTGGAAAAACTATAGTTGAATACACCGGATTTTCATCAGTTCTATGTCTGTGATTGGTGTTGACAGTACTTTGTATGCAGCAAGAGCCCTCTCAAATCCCAAATAAATGTATTTGGATTTCTGTAGCTGGAGTTTTGTTCTGACAGGGAGTCAGACCTCTCTGTATAGTCTAATTGACCCCAAACATAAGTTTGAACAGTATAACTTTACACTTTCCTTTGTTTTTCAATTACTTTGTGTCAGACTAAGGGACTTTCTTCATGTTACACGGTATAAAACATGAAATACTATATGTATTTATAACAACACTTTATGCTGCTTTAGTTGAACACTTACAGAAGTAAGGTTTGCCAACATTGAGAACGAAAACATCCAATGTCAACCTATCAAACTTAATGTAAGAAAACACAATAATGTTACTGTCACAGATGTGCACAGAGAGACACAAAAGATCAAATTAAAGCTTTGATCGCAACCTTACAATCCCCATAGTATCTCTGGAAGTCTAAGCACCACCTGTCTTGAATTGAGCATCCCAATTCCCTGCTAAATAAAGCTAATGTCTCCCCGCAAATAGTACAGTAAATGCAGGCACACAGTCCTATTGTTTCATCTGCGGTTTTCCCAGTGCATTTTGTGTAATAGAGGGGGGCCTGACTTTGATGGAGCAGGTGATTTTAGGCTTTGCCGTTAGCAGCGAGAGAGATAGAATATCTTCCTAAGGCCTACGGATAGCACATTTTATGAGCTGCTCATTGCTGGAACTACATCAACCTGTCCGAGGCCACCACTGCACCAGGGTCTTTAACACCCCTCCTCCATTACCCACCCCTAACATTCCCTCTATCATATAGGCCTAGTTCTTTCTTTTGTTTCCCTCTCAGAGTGCATTTGTGTATTTTCATAGGGAGAAAAAGACATTTATTACACTGGACAATTGAGATGAATTGGAACGAAATGCTTGTAATTGTTTGGAGATGACCATAGCAAATGGCCTTTCTAAACGAGCCAATCCTCACAACAACACACAGAAGTGTAGTATAAGTATATGCACAGGCTTACTTACAAATGCCTTCACACACTGATAAGACTTATACAGTTAAACAAGGGGAAAATATACAACTGCTTCAATATCCAAGTGCACTCCGGTCAGCCTGGACAGCTTCACACTCCCACGCACACTCTGAGTGACCTCGCACACACAGAAAGTCGCACACAAACGGTCCTGTCAACCTTTTACCGGAGATCAGTCGCAGGTTTTGGCATTTAACATTACCATCAGCGCTTCCTGCCTCATAAAATCCTTGCCTAACCTCACAACCGCCCACTTACCATCATCATCACAGCGCTCTGTTCGCTGACCCCAGATCGCTATATCAGTAATAATTCACCCTTAGATCAACACAGCCACGATAAGGCGAGGGGGTGAGAGGATGGCAGAAAGAAGAAAAGATGTAGAGGACGGGATGCTATATCAACAGCAAAGCCAAATTATTGCCAATCAGATTTTATTCACAGCTCAACTGCTGGACAAATTGCGGCTCATGCTGTTTGCCACGGGTCAGGGCACTGCGTAATTTCATTTTAATAAGTCATTTTCCAGGGTGGGATGACACTGCAACACACCCAGGCACACATGCTTGAGCACACACACACACACTCACACAAAGCCTCAGACTCATACTGTATGTTGCACCAGCCTTTCATACAAACAAGAGTGTGTGACCACGTCTTGGGTGTTGATGTTTTATGGAGTGAATGAATTGGATACACAGGCAGTGATCTTGAGAGTGACTTTAGTTTTGAGAGAAGGGCAACACACATGAAATAATAAACAAGACTGGAAAGGTTAAACCATGTTCTCCTTTGTTGTTTTCATTGTATTTGTATTTTGCTTATTCGACCATCAGCAAAAAAAAAAAAAAAAAAGCACAAAAAGACATAAAAGACGTGTAGATTAATAAAACATATTGTATAACTGAAAATATACAGGATGTTTTGTTATTAATTGGTAAATCAAAAACTAAAATTATCTTTTTCTCTAAATTTCCTCGATAGAAGAACTCAGGGGCAAATGAGCATCAAACGCCATGAAACTGCAGTAACTCGGGATGAATAAATACAAAAATATGTCGGAACATAAAACGTGCCAGGATTTTGACTTCGGGCATCTGATTTTTTTCTTTTTCAGCTAACTCTGCAACCATCTGCTCCATTACAATTCTCCACAAGGTGTGAGTTTGGGCGCATTGATTGGATTAATATATATTTGGGCAAATAAACAACTTTTGCCTTGCAGGGCTTTCCGTGCAGCATTTCTTCAGAACTCCTCAGGAATCAAAGGCACACATATCAACGGCTGCCATGTGGAATAACATCAGGCACTCATGAAAATGCAAGTCCCATATATATCAACATCAAGAAGAGACCTGCGAGAGTTACCGTGTCAGCGATGAGATGTACAGTCAAATCAAATTCCCGGTGCAAAAAAAAAAGGGGGAAAAAAAGAAAATCACTTCTAAATAGAGCATAAAGTCTTGATAAAAATGTGCACTGGATTCAAAGGCTGTTGCGCTGGCTGCCTGTCATGTTCATAACTGGGCCTTTGAAGTCGGCTGTCAGTGGTCGATGCCGAACCATCTTCAGAGGTGCGTCAGTGCTCTCCCTGTTCTTTCAAGTTCCCCTCCAGCGGCCAGTTTTGTGGGTTGATGTTCATTCTGAATGTGCAGTTGCTGCTCTGGAGATAGGGCTGGTCAATCCTCCTGTCAGAAATATCATCCTCCTAGCAAGAGACATATTTGCGTAAAGCCTAGCCATCCTCAAAGAGACTGGAAGTCTGGGGGACGTATTCAGCGGGGTGCAAAACAGTGGGTTTCCAGACACAACATTTGAAAGTACTGTATGTTTGCCATTTTGTTTGCCATTTTAGAAAGAAAGAAAGAAAAAACACACACAAATTTAAATGATTTTGCCCACACTGGGATAAGCAGTAGACTAAACCAAAGCTCAGGCCTACTTGACAGAGTGAATATAAAGGGTGATTTGTTGGCTGATTCTACCTTTTGCTCATTGCATATTACTGTATATTCTGAACCTTATGTGCTACAAGGCAAACTAGCATGGACATTTGATCTTCTAGAGAGTGACATACTGGGTCAGCACAGTCGAGCATGACGGCCCAGCACAAATACCACCAAGTCGGAAAGACAGGGTGAGGAAGGGGTGATAGCAGTGTAACTAAAGATACAGCCTGCAAGTAAAGAGCAATAGCCCTCGGTAGATAGAGAGCCCTATGGCTAGAAGATAGGCCCATAGCAGAAGAAACATTTGTGACAAAATGGCCGACATTATCTTTTAATTAGATTCACACTGTTTACTGGCGAGTTTGTACTCTCATTTATACATTACCTGATATAGCTTTTTCTTTATCTCATGTAGGGGTTGTAGAAGTAGATGGTGATGGTGGGGTTGGTTGTGCTGTAGAGACGAAGAGGAAGCAATTTTCATGCTACATTGTCTTTAATATAGGAGAACTGTTCCAAATAACCAACCAACTTCCATTTCACACTCCAATTAAGGGACCCAACGATAACTTTTGCACAACTGGAATCATTTTTAACAATCTAAATTCTCCAAAAAGTAAAATTGCCAGAGTTGGCAGAAAGCAGACCAATTTGTCTTTTCTGGGCTGTACAGTAGCCTATGTGGGAGTAGGAACTTTACAAATGCACTCCTCCAGTTGATATGAAAGATTCTATAATGTGATGTATGCACACATACATCACTTTAATGGAGGATGCAGATTTCCTCATTAAAGACGGAAGCACGAGTCCCTCTGACACATACACAGTCTATCCATAATTAGCTTGTTTCCCTCACTGGCCCTGAAGCATATACTATAATGCTGTCTGAGGCCAACAAGCTCAGTTAGCCTCTGTCTCAGTGCCCTGGATAATATTAGAATGCTGCTAAGTTGGGCAGTAATACTTTGAGGGGCACTTACATGTCAATTTGAGGTGTTAATTTCATAAGATGTAGAGTGGCATCTCCAGCAATCCAAGCAGGTGAGACTGTTTTCTCCCTTACGGTTTTTTACCTTTTTTTCTCTACTTTTTAGAATAGATCCAAGTCACAGCTATTATCCCCAGACAACCCATGTCATCGCACTGATTATGCTAGATAACAAGATAAAGAGAATTCTTGACAATAGGAAGAAAAATGCAATTCGGAAAAACCTTAAGTTCACTCAAGCAAATACACCCTTTCTACTCTGCCTTACGAAGATGATAAAACATGTCTGCCTCCCCTGCCTCTATTTTGACACTGAGCTTAGTGCTAGTTGGGGGACTAATTTCAATGCCGAGTATAGCGTATAACTTAATTTGAAAATAAGTAGTTTTTCATTATTCACTTTCTTGTCAAGTATGAGATAAGGATCTAGATTATCTAAAATGTTTGTAAAAAAATATGCAGCTACAGCCAAGTAATCAAGCTTGTGTTACCTTTGTACAGAGTCAGGCTAGCTTTGGTCAGTGATAAAATGTAACGATGTCATCATTGAGTCCAATCTTGAAACTGTGCCAAATATGACGGAAACCCCTCAAAGCATTCTTGTGAGATTGCATTCATGAGATCGCAGTGACCTTGCCCTTTGACCTATGACCTCTCAAATGTAATACGTTCATCATTGAGTCAGAGTGGACATTCGTTTGAAGTTTTAGAGAATCCGTTGAAGCGTTCATCAGATATCGCATTCACAAGAAGACATGCATACGGACGGACGGACAGACGGGCAACCTGAAAGCATAATGCCTCTGATTTTTGCTATTGCCGGTGTGGAGGCATAACAATGAGGTAAAACATCCCACTTGACATTTGAAAGTACAAACATATTTACACGTGTGCTTCAGTTGTATACCTATACTGACATTCTGGATCATTGTTGCTAACACATTTTTATTTTTTTTCTGAAAATGTAAATATTAGATATTATTGATGCTGTTTTACTGCAGTTCTAAAGAACAGGCCTCCTATAGGCTTTCATGGGCTTTTAATTACATGTTTCTTATGTTTCCTCTGTGTGATTGGGGTGGATGCTCATCTGTTAAGACCTGTTAAATCTCTCACTGACAATAATCCTATTTAACTCTGCTGTTTCCTTGTTTCTATTGCGTTTCTATCACCCATTCACTCTAACTTTTAACCCATTGGTGCACATTCACTTCCTTATGGAAAACTATGCTCAGCTGTTGCCGATCTCAATGCTGTACTTAAAATGTACGTCATGCCTCCATTCTGTGCTGAGTCCACCCTTCTATGTTTTCATTGAGTCTGTCTACGTTGTTGAAGTACCTTGGATGCACTTGTGCATCTTCACACCTGTCAAAGTATGAAGATGCATGCGATATTTGAAATAATGGTTGTGGGTTAATGAAAATGATTCAAGAGGAACCTGAGTGTGCAGGATGGAGGCTTGTTTTTTGATTGCATTTTATCACCACCTGAATAACTGTCAGACATGATGAGACACGAGCACATCCTCCACTGTTTTTCTTGTAAGGATTCATTTTTCCCTGACCCCTTCAAATCAGGAGGATGTGAGGTCACATTTTTCAATGCTAATGTTTGAGTGAGTCTTGAAATTTCTAATTTATTTGATGGAATATGTGAAATATATATAATAGCTTTTATTAAACTCACTCTCAGTTGAGCACACATAGCGCCCTTGTCGAGGTCAGTCTTTTCACAGCTTATGGGTATGGATTCCGGGGGATTATTTTTTTTTGGCAATCAGGGATTCTTTAGCACTATTAAATAATGCATTTTTCTGCATGTGGTGAAGGAATAAAGTGGCTCTTAACGTGAGCTCCCACCCAATATGGGGGCTCTCCCTGTCAGGGGCCAGGTGAGCCGCCTCTGAGCACGCCATCGTCGCTGTGGAGGTAACTTTCATGCTCCGCTGGGCAAACATTTTCCAGGTCACATTTTTCAATTACACTGAGAGGCAGATCCCACAGGCAACCAACCCCCCAGCAACAGCCATCCGAGCACACACACACACACACTGCCACACATGCACTAACATAAACAGACTAACCTCCTCACCCTTCCCCCTTCACCGTGCCATTCCCAAACACAGCCACATATTCCGTGTTTGGCAGCACAGCATCTTCCCCCTTCAGCATAAATCCTCAGTACACACAAACAGCTTAGATTCTGGGGAAAAGGGCAAATCATTTTAATAGGGGAGACTCCAAAACCCTCCAAGGGGACTGCAATATGTTGACATCTTGACAAGAAGTTTTTTTTTGTGCAAAAAACAGCAATGATATCTACTTAATATGATCAATAAATTGTTTGCCAAATAAAGCTAGAGGCAAATTGTCCATCAGCAACCAGGCACAGGACCCGTTGCGCTTCAAAATATGCTAAGGTTCCTCAAGTACAGCATGAGGTGTCTATCTCCTTATCGAAAGTCTTTGAAGTCTCTCCCTCTGTCTGTTGCCTCAGGCGTGTGCTGAGATATGAGGAGAGTCTGCCTCATCTGCCTAATGCTGCTTGTGCAGCTAATAGTCCAGAAAACACTGCTCTGTGAGGCCGCACACGAGCACTTTGAATCATTCATCTTTAGCTGTCACCAAATGAGAGCGACCTGCCACGCTCTGCCACTCTGTCACTCATGAGCACCAGTCTGACGGTGTTGGCAGAGTTTAAAGGGTGGTGTATTGTGTCAGACTCGTATATTCAAGCTACTTTGAAGCTACTTTGAGCACAGCTATTCCACTATTGCTACTCTTTTGCACTGAGCGCGTTGTCCTCCGCTCTCTGTCCATGGTGCTGAAACACCTTGTCAAAATGAGCGTTATTTTCACGTTTCTCTACAATCTGCATTGTGAACGTGAGATGAAGGCCTATAGGTTGTATTTTGGTGCTCAGTGTGTGAGAGGAGAGAAAGAGAGAGAGTGAGAGAGGAGAGAGAGAGAGTTAGAAACTCCAGGGATAGGCCATATTGTCGGAATATATGACCGTCGGTCTAATGTGCCTCTTTTTTTGAATAATCGGACAAACGGCACTTTGGACCAATGCGTTCCGTTTTTGTAACATTGAACCGTCAGCATAGTGGCACGTCGATCTAATGGGAAATATTTCGGACCATTGAGACGTCGGAACAATGAGGCGTCGGAATTACAGCATGGCACCACTGGCACTTAACACAAACAACAGCTAAGACTGATAAGATTCATCAAATTACATCATAAACTTAAGTATCAAAAATGAATGTCTGTACCAAATTCAATCACAATCCATCTGATAGTTATCAAAATATTTCACCCCAAAGCTAACTGTCTCCCTAATAGTGGCTCCAAAATAAAAGCCATCGGATCACCAAATGTATTAGGGCTCATTATCTGGGAACCATGAATGTCAAAAGACAAAATCTCTTGTCCATCTACCTCTGTTTAGGTGAGGGTTTCAGCCATGTCACCACTAGCAAGGCTAAAAGTACAAACACTGCACTTGTTCTGGCATTGTACTGAAGTTTATTTTGAGTCAATGCCAGATGCTCCATCGTGGTGCTGAAAAATACTTGCTAGTGCTTTGAGTCGTAGCTGAAAATAGTCCCCAACCCATACTGACTTTACTCCCGTTTGAGTCATATTTATAAAGAACTGCAGTGCCCTGCTGATTTAGCTTATTATTTAGCCTCTTTCTTTGAAATAAAGCTTTTATTCATGAACTGTTTTTAAAGATTTTCAGTAGCAACAAGAAGCTTGGAGCTGAAAGGGCTGGGGAAATATTGCAAAAAAAGTAGAAACTACTGCATTGCTTTGGATCTTTTCAAGGGATTTGTTTACAAAAAGAAAAAAAAATAGAATAAGATCAGACTTGTTCCAAAGCCGTGCTTATTTTTTTTAACATTTCTGTAAATGTGCCATCCGTACCCTGCTGGATATCTTTGAACTCAATCAGTGGGCATGACTTTCAAAACCTCCATCAGTCAGTGCATTTTAAATCCTCATGAGAAGCTGACTGCTGATACATTAATGCACTCGCGCAAGTAAGTAGAGGGAGAAAAAAATGTCATTCACAGGTATCACACAAACAAATGTGAAGGCACCACACACTGGTGCAGACAAAACAGCATCAGACAGATCAAAGATGGCAGACACATCAGATATCATAAAATCATATTAAGGCATCCACACACAGAAGCGAATAACACATCAGCAGACAGGAGAGCAGCATGTAGGCAACCTTATTCATCGAAAGACAGACATCTAAAAATGACAGGGGAGATCGAGAATGGTACGTGTAGCTGGTACACCTCAATCTAATTTGTGCCAACTGACAAAAAGCGTCCATTGCCGTGCAATGAGTCATGGTGTTGTGTGAGACAATGCAGGCAGAGAGGATGGGACTGTGGGCTACCTGGAACACAGTCGGGGACATTGGGTCACTGGGGTCAGAGCAACCTGGCATGACTGGTGAAAGCACACATCAACAAGGCACACAAGCTCGCATGCATCGGTATACACAACACACACACACAGATACACACACACACAAAGTACGATTAAAAAATATGATTAAAAAACACTGTGGAACTGATAACAGTCCCGGCTATTTAGATGAGCACACGTGCAGAACTTCTTTGCTCTCCTCCCTTCATTGTATGATGACTGTGATAAGTCTTGCATGTACAAAATATATAAATGCAAATTCACAAAGCGTCTATCCTGACAAACCTCTTGGCAAGAGAGCGTCATTATGTTCTCACCGCAGAAGGAGACGTGCCTTTTCTAAAAGGAAATACACTGAATAGCAGACATTACCAATTTCATTTCCTGTCGTCTGGCAGATTCTGTCATATACTCTCATCCATCTGTTTCTGTGAAGTGTTATGCATGTGGACCCATCAGCAGCAGCAGCAGCACCCCCTGGGCACGGCTGTGTCATACCCGCTGAGTCTCCCTGAAAAACACCTGCTGCCTCTCATCCTTACATGATGTGTTGATGGGTGCTGGTGTTTATAACCAGCATCCACTCTAAAATGTCTGTTGACAATCATCAGCTCCTGTATACGCTAGGTTTGTCACAGGACAGGTGTCTCAGCACAGGTAGTGTGTGATCATCAGCGGCACACAGGAGTGTTAATTAGACACACCAACCACAGCGTCAGGGGTGCTGCGACTGACGCACGCAACTCCCACAGCGATTAGCACAAACCAAATAGCTTTGACACCGACAGGGGGTCTGTCCCTTAATGTTTATTCCCCAGAAAGGAGCATTGCCATTAAGAGACATTCTATATCGACCTGCGTGGACCAAAACATACAGTACATACATTCAAGAACATGACATTTAAAGGTTACATATTGTGCTCAATTTGTGTCATTTGAAGTTGTGTCATTCAAAAAGGGGAAAAGTTGCGTTAAGAGTAAGAGAATTAAAGAGAACGCTGTGATGGTGAAAAATTAAATCTCTAAGCCAAGTAATAATTTATAATAAACGCAGGCAAAGTTCCTGCAAAAGGCTGATTCCTTCCACATCATGAGGGAGGCAGAATACACTGGGGAGCAATCTGAGCAAGTACTAGCTCATTTGCTTTGCCTTAACGAAGCAGGGAAAGCATGCTATGTAGCCTCCCATAGATGAAGAAAGAGGGCCGTTTGGACCATTATATAATATACTGCATGCAAAAATTCCAACTAATTTTTCTACTTGGGTAAAATACATTAATGTACACATTTAATTGCAGACACAGGCATTATTTTGCTGTAAACACACAAGGTGAAAAGCATATTTACAGATTTGCTCACACTCTTCGTCACACACACACACACACACACACACACACGTTGCATAACACACACTGAAGCAAACATGCTAGGCACAGGGCAAGGAACGCCAGGCATCAATCCAGCCAGATCCAGCAGCTGCTAATTGACAGCAGTAAGTGAATAGCCAGAGGAGGGGAGGGTATTTTTAATTACACACCGCATCTCCATGGCGACGCGGGCGAGAGGGCAGAAGTCATGCCAATAGGTTGAGGTGGAGATGGAGTGAAACATAGGAGGGGAAGGTGTGTGCATGTGTGTGTGTGTGTGTGTGGGGGGGCGGGGGGGGAGGGGGAGGGGGGGTTTGTTTGATGACATTCTTCAATTCAGCTAGCATGCAGTAAACAAACCTCTTCACACGATGCACACACACACACACACACACACACACACACACACGAGTACACACACACACACTCACACTCACACATTATCATCCTCACCAATCACGTTGAGCATATCATCATATTGTTTGGCCTGGTAAAGAGCTGGCCTTAGATACGGCCCCTGCAACCTTTTCATACATTACATGCATTGCTGGTAATAATTAGAGCTGTATGGGTCTATTCATGCTGGCGGAAGGTTGGTGAGATACAGCAGTGTGCTCCATGACTGCTTCATCACAGAAAGTCATGTTTCGTATCACAGAGGGATCTTAGGCACGTACGGCTGCCTGGCCCTGTTATTCGTTACTTTTTCGCTTTTTTTTTTTTTTTACAATTCTGCTCGGTCTTCCACGCCTCCAGATTAGAAGTCAAAAAACGGGCATTGGCAACAAGATCTCTAATCCAGTCAGTTAGTTCACCTGCAGATCCAAATCCTTTAGCGCCACCGCCGAAAGTGTGTCATTTGTTGCCGTAAATGTGCTTATTTTCCTGCATACCAGGCTTTTTCGTGAAGGGTTGGGCCTACTGTTTTTTTCTCTCTGCTACTCATTCGAATCAGAAGGGAAAAATTGAAGAAGACAGATTTGCCGTGAACTCTAACCGATATATGAAGAATTTTTCAGATTCCTCTTAGCCATAAAATTGCATCTATCAAGTCTCCAGCGCACCCACTGCCCCCTACTTTTCTCACTCCGAACGTCTCCTCCCTTGAGTTTTATCAATTTGCACAGTCCCTCCTGTTCAGCCATGAGTTAGGACAGTTAGTTTCTCTATGGGAGAGATTTACATTCTACTACTACCTTAAATGACCTAAGATATTACAAGTTTACCTTCCAATTTTACAAATTCAAAACAAGAGAGGATTTTTATATTGAATCACTGTATGGGGAGGCATGAACTGCATGAGACATACGCAGTACATGCCCTGCTTTGACAGATCCACCTTATATCTAGCCAGACTTCATATAGACTAATCCCTATTCATGGAAGGAAGGTCAGTGCAAGGCTAAAACTGCCTTTCACTCTCAGCAGGGTTTGCTGTAATTGCAAGGTCAACAGCACTATATTTTTGCAAAACACATTTCAAAGATGTTTCCTTGCAAAAAAGGTATTGAAAGGGGCATGGATGAATAGACTGTACTCTCTGCTCTCAGCGCTGAAGTAAAATCGTTTTGACTTCACATACCTGACATCGTCTGCTGCCCTAGAACAGTGAACTTTGGGTTCAAAATGAACAAGCTTGGAAAGTGCTTTTCAGCTCTATGTAGAGCTCCATAGAAGACTGCAGGAGCTAGCGCCAATCTTAACATCCCAAGCTTATCAGCCCGGAAATAATAATTTTCATATTCTGTACATATTTAATACAATTAGCAATGAACCCAACTGAATAAATAATTTGGGCACATTAATTAACACAACGGCAGGAATTCATAATCGCATAAAAAAAACATTAAAAAGGCTGAGAAAGATAAAACGGTGTTGTGTTTACCAGCCAAAGCCCAGCATCATCATATGTCTCATTTCAAAATCAACATAAAACTGTTTTAAATCCAAGTGGCCTAATTAGATTTAAATGTTGTATTTAACAGCAGCGTGTAGACAAATGCTGCAGTTCTACTAACCTTCAGTGTTCAAATTGAAAAAGCTGCCAAATTCACTGGATTTCTGGGTCTGGTTGATGAACACTACTGTCTCAAAATGCAATATGGAAAAGTTACTCAGCTGAGATGAAATGAAACGATAGGTTCACTTTTTTTCAAGTCTCAAAATTAATTTTTCTTTTGTGCAAGGATTTCAACTTTGGAATGAATCTAGTTGATTAAACTATAACTCAGACTGCTGTAGCCTCATGTGCCCCTAAACTAAACTTCGGGCTGTATTTTAGCAAAGAAGGGGATTGAAATCAAATTATGAAGTAATATCTTACAGTAAAGCTGGGATGGAGGATTTGGGGAGAAAATGGCAGTTGGGATAGAGTTTCGAATCCAAATACATCAACCGCTCCACTTGTTCTCTTTGGTCCCTCCCCTATGGTCCCTCCCTGGCACACTCTACACCATCAAAGTCGTGCCAAAGTGAATGGACAGTCCCAACAGCCAATAAGAACGGAGAATCGGAGCCTCGCTCTGATAAGTCAAAGTGTAGAGCTCATGTTAACTTTGACCAATGCAGGAAGTATTATAGTAATCTGAACCTGCTTCAATAAAGGCACCTGATCACCGCTTCAACATGATGAGGGAAATGTATAAAGCGATCTAGAGCCTTAGCGAGACAAAAGCAAGCAAAAAATTAAATTACATTTTGTTCTCTCTTTGTGAAGTTAATTCATCTGTCTTTGTAAAATCACATTTTGATTGACATCCACTGGCACACATCTTAATTTCATCATTTCAGTGCAAAAAACACGGGACACATCTGACAAAACTATTAATTTGTGGCACAGTGGACCAAATCACTAGTTTAAACTCATTCTATTAAGAATAACAGTATTGTAAGTTCTGTATAGTCTCATCTTTCAGAGCAGTTTATGAGAATAATCTGTCTTTTTTTCTCTATTGTGTGCTGCGTACCTTAGTTTTCTCTCTAAATATGCTGACCTTGAAAAGTGAATCTCTATCTCAAAGTGCCAATAAACTGCTGTACCATATACTCCAACTTGCTCTATAACTCTAATTATTTAGGATCAAATAACACAGGGTTCAGTCTGTAAGGGATAGGGAACTCCAGCACGTTGGATTTGAAATGAAACAATGATGAAGTGCTGACTTTCCAATTTAATTCAGTGGTGTTAACATGTACATCCAATGATATAGAAAAGGCAGCCCTTTTTTAACATATTCCCCGAGGGGTAATATGGGCTACGAGTCCTACTGTTCACCCAGTGTAGATGTGAAGACCTTCAAACATTGTTAAAGCTGAAAGTCAGCACTTTAACCTTAAAGTCATTGTTTCATTTCAAATCCAGCATGCTGGAGTAAAGCTAAAGCATTGAACATGTCACTGTGCTAGCACTTACACACTGCACTGTACCTGCCATATACTGCCGTTATACTGTTTCAAGAAGTGTCTATCGCACATCGTACCATATTTATTGTAGGTTCCTTGTTTAGCTATGGAACATGAATAGGAACAACACGCCATAAAATCTCCCTTCTTCTCCGCCCCCTCTCTCCTCGTCTATCTGTTCTTCATCTTCCTGTCCTCTCACTCGTCATTCACTTGTGTCAATGGAAATCGGTAGAAATCCAAAAGACTTAGCAGAGAATTCGAATGACATCTTTCACCAGAGAGCCTAATGGTAATGGTAAAGACGAGTCCCATGAAAGCAGCAAATAAATCTAATTAGAGGGGAGATATGCTTGTAGGCTGAGGATTAGCCAGCTGCTGTTATGCAATCCATACTTGTCAAAAACTACAATCTGACTTGTGTTGCCTGGGATATTGAGATGTGCATTAGCACGGAGGAGATTATCATCATGAAGGATGGCAAGCTGTTTCTCCCCTCCATTCTCTCATTTAGTCACTTGCGCATTCAAATCTTCTACTTGATAAATCACTCACCGTTGCATAAACAAGACGTGTGTTGAGATGCTCTCCAAAAAAAGTTCTGAATGAGGCTTTTCACTTCAACACTTCAGCACTAAGGGCCACAACACATACAGCCTTCTAAATTCCATATGCATCCATACTGTATGTGTAGGCCTACTGTGCTGCTGGTGAGGTGACTCAACTCCATAACATGTAGACAGTGTGCAACAGTAAAGTTCATTCCAATGCATGTAAAAACAATAAATACAAAGAAAAAACAGTTTTAAAAGGCCACTGATATAAAGACAGTTGCATGGGGTTGATTAATCCTGAACAAAATGTTTGAACAATTGATCAAATGTGTAATGTCAAAAAGTGTACTTGGATTACTGTTTTTTCAACAAACCTATCACGTTACATTTGAGTATGAAAAACTATATTGTATGCCTCAGCTTCGAAACTACATTTAAGAATATTAATTCCAAAACTATTTATGCACATTTTAAAATGTTTGCAAAATTCTGCTGTAATTATTTTAGAAACACAGATAAGTCTATCTCCCCAAACACAGATATTCCACAAGCAAAGGTCTCATATCCCTGTATCCTGAACTGCTAGCCATAACAAGGTTTGTCTCAGGCCAGCGTTCACTTGGCATAAATATGTAGGGTTTTTTTTTCAGATTGTGAATATTGCATTTTGGAATGAAATAGTTCAATGGGAAGGCACCTTAAAAGGTTTGGACAAAATGTTGTTTTTTAGGACATTTCTCAGCCTCACCAAATTATAGCCAAAACTGTTTCATCTCTTATGGTGCCATGCTGAATGGAAGGGAAGGCAATGGCAACTCAGTGAATACTCCCACAGCATTTTACTCAGGATAAAATATTGGAAGCTAAAATGGCACCCCAGAGATGCATATACAAATAGCCTGAGAGGCAAAGTTTTCTCTCTCCTTCTCACTTTTTTCCCTCCTCTTTATTCTCCGTGCCTCTCTCTCTCTCCCTCTCTTTTACAACTCTCACAGCCTCCTGTGTCTTTCAATATCCTTCCTTCTTCATGGTTGTGCAATGCAGCCAGCATTCTTAAACTCTTGCAGTTTCTCTCTCGCTCTGTCTTAGGGCATTGTTAAGCGTCCTTCTGTAAACATTCAGAAAGTGGAAACTTTCTGGCGAACATGGACTTGGCAGTCAGGCATAGCAAAGCAACAACAAAATATCCTTCCTTCTCCCACAGTGGCGGTCTGCGCTGTCTCTTAGCTGACATGTTCAAATCAATAATTCACATTCAATGAGTGTAGTGTGTGTGTGTGTGTGTGTGTGTGTGTGTAGTGTGTGTGTGTGTGTGTGTGGTGTGCGTTTGTGTGCCTGTGTCTGTGTGTGTGTGTGTGTGCGCGTGCATGTGTGAGGTGTGCGTGTGATCGGCTATATGCATGTGATTGTTTTTTAGACTAGTATCGGCCGTCAGAATGAAGCCTCGGCAGATCGACGTGTAGGTTTATCAGGCAGATCCTTGGTCTGATATCATTTTCACAGGCAATTAAAGTCAGCAGCAGGTGCTAGATCTTGGCTAATAAGGACACAAGGTTAATTGACAGAAAAAGTGAAAAAAATACGGAGCTGTTGGTTTATCGCAAGAGAATGTGCGTGTGTTTCTGAAGGATTATGATGGGTCTTGTGTGTGTTTTTGTGTGTGTGTGAGCTGCGAGCCTGCCCGTAAACACACGTTTGGGTGTGTGACAAGGCCACGGACATTAATATTCTCATGCACAAGCAGGTTTGCCACTGGCACGATTATCTCTGTAGAAAGAAAAAAAAAATTAACACCACAATCCGTTTCCAAAATGGCCTCAGCACGGTGCAGCGGATAATCATATAATTTGAAGATTTAATTGGAAATATAAATCCCAATGCACACACCATTACGGGCCGCTTTGATATACACCTTGCCGATTGATGCATGATGACACCTCGCAAATGTGGAGGGTCACCCGTGTCACTTTTAAATATCACGGCACCCCGGGAAACCTGATTGGAGCGCCAACAACACATTTAAATAGCTGTCCTCGCATATTGCTGAATGAAATTACCTCTTCAACTGTCTCTTTCGGCTGCAGATTAGATTGCCTATATTTTCTTCTCAGTGGTTGTTTTCTCTGTTTGATAGAGCATGGCACGGCTCATGTTGTTGTTGCTGTCGTGTTTTTTTTGCATTGAATTTTACTAATACAACTGCCGTGCATTATTCCGATATTTCAGCCTTGTATTATATAGGATGTGCTATAGCGCCATTATATATCATCATGATATTTCCTCTGGCAGTGGGGGAGCCTGTACAGTGGTCCACCTGAAATAGGCTGCAGGCGCCCTGTGCATCTCCATACAGTATTGCAGTAGGGTGTAATGCTTTATCAATAAACCACTGGACCGTTTGCTGTTTTCATAATGGAGTCGTGAAAGCACGCTCTGGCTCCTAATTACCGAGGCAAACAGAGCTTGGCAGCGTTTCAGAGGGAAAGGTGGAGGGGGTATAGGAGTCAGAGCAGGGGAAGGACACTAGAAGAAAATACATTAAAAGAACACAGTTAGCCAGTTCACCCCCAACCCAAACCTAATTATATCTGTTGAAGCAGGAGGAAGGGCTTGTTATGCCCACTAGACCCACCTCAGAGCTGGTACCGAGATCCCTATCACTGCCTAATGTCTGCAGGTCTGATAAGACCAGTCAAGCTAACATTTGCCCTCCAAACTTTCCCTTCTTCACTTTTAGTAACTTCATCAGGGAAATGTTATGCTGTTCCGTCTTTTCTGACCTATACACTTTTTTACAGGGTCAGACGGTCTTGTTAAACGATACACGAAACACATGGAATAATGAGGTTGGCTACACGCATTTTGAAGTAACACTTGCAGGCACTTTTGGTTGCCTCTGCACCGCTTTGCACGCTGTGTTTCCAGAGTTTTACTCTGTTCGTAAAGTGACTTGGTACGTTTAAATGCACAGTTAAGTCGAGCTACTGTTATAGCTCGACTAGGGTGTTTAAATGGAGTATACAAGCACGGGAGGGAATTTGATGTGTTAACAGACCCTGCTACAATAGGTGGCGATATGCCCCGTTTCAGGAGCTTGGATTGGACCCTTTCCAGGTTGACTTATTACGTAACTGCGGTGGCCCTGAGAGCTCACGGCACTGCAACATCAGAAAACACATGCAAGAAGAGAAAACGCAAGCAAATTAAGAAAACATCTTCATCAATTTGACAACACATGCGCAGCACTTAGAAAAATGCTGCAAATAGCCCGAAACACAAACGGAAGTAGGCCAAAACACGACGGAAGTGCTTCTGTAAGTGTTTCCAGAGGACACTTAAAATTGATGCACACGTCCAGACAGGCTTGTTGTTTATGCAGATGTTGACCATTATTTTGACTCACAGTGCTATTAAGGTTATCTTTCCATCTACACTAGCCTACGCTGTGTAGCAAATATTGGCAATCTAAAAGTGTGATTAAAGCCGTTTTACTGGACTGTGGAGGAGACTGTGTGCAGGAAGACTGAGACACCATCTGTCCGAAATGTAAGTAGTCATTTTTTAAATATTTATGGCCCATTGTTAGTTGAATGTCTGTGATGTCCTTTATCGTATCCCTCCTATAATAACCAACACTGACTGAACTGAGAGAATGTTGCAGGGTTTAGTAGATAGTGTTAGTGTCCGCTAGCTTAACCGTTAGCTTTAGGCTAACCGTTTGAGCTGTGGAGTCGTTGGCAACAATGACTGTTTGTTGTCCCCTGCGGCTCGTTTTTGTGGACTCACATTAGACCTGCAATGAAGGTCCCCGTTTGAAAAACAAATGGTGAAACTGACTGGTGTGTTGGAAACTGTAAAAAGTATTTTTTTTTAATAGCTTCAGGCTGCTACATGCTAGCTGTCCGACTGTAAGCAATAGCGGTACAAGCAGCAGTATGTCCAGTGTAATGTGTATAGACAAGAATACTGTAAGTTGCCTCTGCTGGTGTTTGTTTCCTGTCCAAACAGCCCAGTATCACTCAGAACCAGTTGCTTATTGAGCCAGGGCTATACTGAATTTATTAGTAGCCTATCTTTTTTTTTTTTTTTTAATTGGAAGAAAAAACTAATCTCCTCAGTTTGTAGCTTTGCCATAACTACAGATGTATGATACATGTCAGCTACATGATGTTACATTGAATGTGCCATGTTTTACAGATGTGAGTGACCTGACTGAGCCTGTGTAATAAATTCAGTATAGCCCTGGCTCAATAAGCAACTAGTTCTGAGTGATACTGTGCTGTTTGGACAGGAAACAAACACCAGCAGAGGCAACTTACAGTATTCTTGTCTGTATACACATTACACTGGACATATGCTGCTTGTACCACTACTGCTTACAGTCAGACAGGTAGCAGCCTGAAGCTGTTAAAAAAATACCTTTTACAGTTTCCAACACACCAGTCAGTTTCACCATTTGTTTGTCACACAGGGACCTTCATTGCAGGTCTAATGTGAGTTAAAAAAAAACAAGCCGCAGGCGACAACAAACAGTCACTGTTGCCAAAGACTCCACAGCTCAAACGGTTAGCCTAAAGCTAACGGTTAAGCTAGCGGACGCAAAGGCTAACTACTAAACCCCGCAACATTCTCTCAGTTCAGTCAGTGTTGGTTATTATAGGAGGGATACGATAAAGGACATCACAGACATTCAACTAACAATGGGCCATAATTATTTAAAAAATATGACTACTTACATTTCGGACAGATGGTGTCTCAGTCTTCCTGCACACAGTCTCCTCCACAGTCCAGTAAAATGGCTTTAATCACACTTTTAGATTGCCAACATTTGCTACACAGCGTAGGCTAGTGTATACAGAAAGATAACATTAATAGCACTGTGAGTCAAAATCATGGTCAAAATCTGCATAAACAACGGCTGTGTTCGGAAAGCCATACTAACGTCCTACTCGTACTCATTTTGACTTCAATTTGAGTAAGTGACGGTTGGGTATGCGAGTTTGGGTATGCGAGAAATTCCCGGATGAGTACTAACTTCGGGAAGATTTTGGGTATGAATCGATTGTATACATTTCCTACTCAACCGCCCCACAATGCACTGGGTCAATTCTACCCGCACAGGAAAATGAAATATTTTCGAGCAAGTTGCTAGGTGTAGCGAGCGGGGCAATAAAGGGGGAAGCTTTGGGGGGAGGGAGTACCGACAACGCCACCAGGGGAATTACACCCCTGGAAATAACGTAAAGATAAGGGATGTAACTTTTGTGTTGAATAATATTAACAATGCTGATAAGGCAAACAGAATTGTTAAACTGACAGAGATGGGAATTCAAAATAAACCAAATCTTTATTTTGATGGAAAACAGATAGAATGTGCAGGAACTGGAACTACTAAAGATAAAAAGGGATTAGTGTGTAAAAATGAATAAACAAGATAACTAAAGAGAAAATATTCTTTATTACAAAAGTAGTAAAACTCATTTATATAAAACATCTAAAAGTCACAATATCTAAAATAGCAGTCCCAAACTTAAACAAAACAAAACAGACTAAAGCTGAGGCCAACTGCTGAGAGGCAAACTACGCCGAGGAGTGCCTAGGGGTGCTACCACTCACCACAAGTGCCTCACATCAATAGTCACTACACACTAAAACTGGTGAAAAACGTGTTATATCCCTGTGCTTTAACTCGCATGCAAGTGACGGGACCTCACCAGGGGTGCCTAGCCTCCTTACAGTTTGGCACCCAGCTCCAGCCTAAAGCAAAATAACTATTAAAACATCAATCAAAAACAACAATTAACCCCCAGTTGGTTCAATAAACACTCCAAAAGAAAGACAAACAACTAAATACTAAACTAAGGCAAAACAGCAGCAAGTGAACCTACAACATGGAGGAAAATAAAGTTAACTTCGGCTCACTGCTGCATACTTGAATCAATTAGTGTGGCCTACAAACTACTCACCACCACGGGTTTGGGGGTAAGCAAGAAATTCACTCGGTCACAGGGGGGCTATCCTAAAGCTAAAAGAAACAATACCAAATTAATGGACGCTTGTTTAAAATTACGTTCAGTACATCTTCTAAAAACAGATACTCACATGGTCACCAGCCACAGCAGAGACAACACCATACTGGCACAACACACCTGCTTTATATACGGGGCTTGATTGGGGGACTGGGCCATTTGCAGGCTGTGTTCAAGAGCACTAGGTTCAACACTGATTAGAAATGCTTCTACATTGCTACATAGGCAACGACATTGTTTGGGGTCCGCGATCTAACAACTGTACGTGCAGTCATTCATAAACTCTTACAATAGATAAGAGATGAAGATGTATACCTAACAACATTAGAGTTACTAAGTGAAATGAGTGATGTGAGCAGGCCCGGTTCTAGAAAGGCAGACTTGGGTGGGCCTGTAGAAATTTTGGGTGGGCACACTGGGCAGGGAGACCGAAGATGCGAGCGCGCGCAGAGCGTGCGAGCCAAATTTTTTTGCCCTTGTAAGATATCTGCGTCTGCTTTTTGGCACATTTACTGTGAATTGTGTAGAACACAATATGCAAATAAACTTTGAGTGTTGCTGTGTGGGAAATTTGATTCTTGGATGTTTTTTTTCCAACATTTTTATGAATAACATATAATATACATTATATACAACATAATGTATCTTTTTTTTTAATCGCAGTATTAACTGTAGGCAGCCTGAGCTGATTGAAGAGAAAGCTTTGGGACTGGACAACCTGGATGGTGGTAGTCCAGAGCTATATACTATACACACTATATAGATGTATAGTCTTTCCACTATTGCCTCCGATGTCCAGCTGGGTGAAAATAGTAGCCAGCCGAGGTCACGACCCTGCTAGGGAGGTCCGGGGGTATGACCCCCGGGGAGATTTTTTTTTGCCTTTTTAAAGTGAAATGCATGAATCTGGTGCACTTTGAGAGGAAAATTAAGAGGCTAAATCTGAGGAATTTTGTGTGAACAAATAATTTGGAGACACTGGGTCGGATGAATTAGAAGCTATTGAAGAAAGACACATGGATTTTCCATAGAAATATAAATTTGAAATAAAATATTATGCAGGGTCCTCTGGGATGGGCTTGGTGCACTTTTTCTTTTACGGAACATATTTTTCTGTAATAAAATGAATCAATTTAAATGCAGTGAGAGGAACGAAGCAGAAGAACTCTGTTGTCCAGTTATCTTTTTTTCCACAGACGAGGCTGAAATAGGCTATAGACTACAGTATACACAGTGCATGGGCAACTGTGGGCAGCCCAATTTTCAAATATTTTTAAATAAACTCAATACACACTGTGCATGCCATGGACTTGAACGTGACGTGATCAGTTTACCTCGGATTACCTCCCAGATGAACTGATTCAATTATTAAGCTATTAACTATCTACCAAAACATTGTATTACTTTTATTGTATGATAATTTACATTTACATAATATGATGTTGATATCAAACACACAAACTTAAAAAAAAATTGGGAGGAGGGCCCCTGGCAGTCGGGACCCTAAGCAACCGCTCATTCGCTTATGCCTCGGGCCGGCTCTGCTGACCAGTGACCACTATAAGCGGGTGGGTAACTTGGAGGCAGGCTGTCCTGCCCAGTGCCCACCCAATAATACAATTAAAAGCAATGCATGGTAATGGTATATTCTTTAGTATTAATTAATTGTCTGAATTTTATTTGACATTTTCTTGGACAGCGAATGAACAGGTCCGTCCGATAGTGGGCCTGGACTTCCACCTAAAAAAAAAAAAAGAAGAAAAAAAAATAAAAATTTGATTGGGTGGGCACAGCCCACATTTGGGTGGGCACGGCCCACCCTGGCCCCTGGCTAGCGCCGGCCCTGGATGTGAGTCTGATAGTGGAGAGAGATCAGAACAGATCGCTGTTCCACACACCACGGCTCGTCCAGCTCAACTCACAGACAGCTGAGTGCTGATGAGCCGGACAGAGAGCGTCGGAGGGATCCTTCACCTCAAAACATAATTATAAAACAAGAGGTCCAAAACACAGATGATGAACACAGGACTGTAAAAATCTAGTTCAATATCTAACCTGTAGAGGGCGGTTTTACGCTAAACAGCGTCTAAATTGCCTGAATCTTACAACAAGAAGAATAAATTCTTCATTGCTTGAGTATACTTCAACTGAAAACGTTTCGACGCACCTCGCATACACAATCGATCTTTGAGTACAGTATGCAGTATATAGATGGTGAGTATGTAGGATGTAGGACGCTAGTATGGCTTTCCGAACACAGCCAACAAGCCTGTCTGGACGTGTGCATCAATTTTAAGTGTCCTCTGGAAACACTTACGGAAGCACTTCCGTCGTGTTTCGGCCTACTTCCATTGTGTTTCGGGGTTAGGGTTTTTTTGCAGCGTTTTTCTAAATGCTGCGCATGTGTTATATATATATATATCTCTGTTCATTTTGTATGTGCTGTACACGCACACGGCTTTCTTCTTCTTCCTCACTTGTTGTTCTTCTGTTAGCATTGGTCAACTGAATCGTTAGCAGGACAATCTAGGCTCCCAATGGTATTATGTGGGTGTGTTAGCTAGAGCATGAGAAATTAGGTTTTGTACGATATCATTCGGACTTAGATGTTAACATGTATTTTAAAATTCCGGTTTCAGTCGAACTTTCCCACATTGTGTGCTAAAGCCACTTGCTTTTGACAGTGCCATCCGACAGCTCTGCAAAAATGTCACATAGAAGACAAGAAGGAAATAAAGAAAGGAACAATAAAAGCTCTGTATACAGTACATTGTTGTACACAGCGTATTTGACCAAGAGCTTGGTTTCAGAAGAAGGTTTTTCACTGGGGGCTATGGCAATTTTAAGGTGAAGCAAAAAAGTGATGTGGATACATGCGTCCCCGTGGTATTGCGCCTGACAGCACAGTGGGACTGGTCTTAACCCAGGGCCAGTGGCCAGCTCTAATGACTATTGACAACAACCTGAGCCTCTTTCACTTCCAACCTAATTCACTCTTGGAAAGAGGGAATCACTGCCTTAAGACTGCAGGCAACAAATGAAGTGGGAGAAACAAACACAGGTTTGATAAAAACATCCAGGAGGCTCAAACTCAGTTTGAAAATATCAGTTTACAGTATATTTGTATATTATACTGTACATACTGCATACTGTGTTCTTAAAGGTAACATATTATGCACTTTGCTGTCAATTTTATATGGTCTCTAAGTAGTCCCTAATACTTATTTTTTTAGATGTTTGCTGAAAAACCCGTTCAGATCATTTATTGTAGCAAGCCTCTATACCCTGATTGTCCTCTGGTCTCAGAATGACCTATATTTGTGCGATCTGGCTGGCCCCTCCCACCTCTCTGCCGGGCTTTCTTTATATGGGCTCTCCCACCGTCTCTGCCGTGCTCTCGCGATACTAGAGAGACACTACGTGAGTCGTGACTGCGAACACAGTGTTTACAGTGTTTACCCCCGGAGGCTCCGGGCGGATCTAACCTAAGAGAACAGTTTGACATGACCTGACATGATTAAAACCAGTGAAAACAGTAGCTTCAAAGTTTGATTTCTAAAAACAAGTCATTTTCAGACTGCTGTGGGGAGTATAAACAGCATGTTATGAGCAAAACTGGGTGCTACAACAGAAGCTACATGGGCGCTAACGCTAAAAATAAGACTCAGACGATAAAATAAACTAAAAGTACCACACAAATCGGTGAACAAAAATATTTTCAAAATTTACTCCACACTATTAAGTTACAATCCTTTGTCCTGTTAAAAACGAGGCCTTTCCAGACTGGTCTGGGTAAAAGAATTATGTTTTTATGAGCAAAAGCTGAATGCTTGTCCCAAAGCTAGCCCGTGAGCTACCGACTAAAATACCACACAAATCGGTGAAAAAAATATTTTCAAAATTGACTTCCACACTATTAAGTTACAATCCTTTGTCCTGTTAAAAACGAGGCCTTTCCAGACTGGTCTGGGTAAAAGAATTATGTTTTTATGAGCAAAAGGGGGACAGTGAGAAAAGGAGAGATTGTTATTTTTTTTTATATTTTGGCAGTCTCTAGGCACACCGTGGCCCCATGGATATGTTAGAACACATTTAAAAAGTGCATTTAGCTTAATATGTGACCTTTAAGTGCAAATCCGGTCACATGTGGAGCTTTTTCCCCCTTAATTTTGCCTTAATTATTCATGTGTCTGAAATTGCCTGGTTACAAGTTGGTCACACTCTGAGTATAACTTTGACCGAGCCAATTTTATGGAGGATTTGAAAGTAATTTCAAAAGAGACAAAGTGCAGTTGGTTAGAAGTGTGTTTTGGGCTGTTATTTACTTCAGTGACACCTCTCTTAATGCCCCCTGCACTCAGGTGAATATTGATGTTGTGCTAAGAGCATATTGATCCAAAAGGCGCTAATGACAGCTCTTCAGCTCGTAACAACCATAAAAACTTTTATGCTGTTACACCAAATGATTGCACAATAACCCCAGAGGAAAGTCAAAAGTCATCTCTCATGACTAGCAAAAACCCAAGCAAATGACTGTGTTTTTCCAGTATTTTAAATGTAGCCGCACCGACCCATAGCCAAATCATCAAAATAAATTGTCATCATGGTTTTTTCAAAATGTCTGGATCTAATGGGAAGGAAATCGATCAAGTCTGGTCCCACCTGTTAGCGTCTGGCAAAAACTAATTTGCTATTTAAGTTATGCTGTGTTTACAATTTTTTCTTTTTTGTATCCTTATCTCCACCGCTCATTCAATGTTTTTCCTCAGCCGGGATGTTTCAGAAGTTATGCAGAGGAGGGAGGGCATGAAAAGAGAGGGAAGAGGAAGTAGCAAACGGAGGGGGTGAGACGCTGACACCTTAGATAATTAGGAAGAGACTGACAGACAGAACGGGGAGACCAGCTGATTCACATGCTCACAAAAAGCAGCAGCAGCAGCAGCCAGCCAGCAGCCATCTCATGACAAACATCTGAGGAACCTTTTTTCCTGACAGATGAGATCAGAGTTTCGTCTCATCCGTAGCAGAGGGACGTGGGGGCTTTACGACGGGCATAATTAAAGTCGCCTCAGACCGAGCACAAAGTTTCGCTTAGTCTTTGAGTGAGCGACAATTCTCTGAAGTTCGTCCCTTCGGGCCAAACACTGAGAACACGGGCATGTTAGAGTAACCTCCTTTTATCGTAATGATCATAACCCATAGCTAATTGAGCACCAAACGCCAGCTAAAATGATTCAAAAAGTGGCCTGAATATATTCAATTATAATGATAGAGTTAGCATTGGCGTGGTGGAGGCGACGGTGACTTTCCAAGCCCCAGTTGTGCCGCGGTCATGAAGATCATTATTTTCCACAGGCGTCTCCGGAGATGGAAAACACGACATAATGAGGATCAAATGCACATATAGAGCATGCATCGTTTCATGACGCATTTACATACACTTTTGAAGGCACACAGTAAACTTGACCCGCAGGCCATTCGGAGTTTGAAAGTTACTCAACACGAAGATTTCATCTTACGTAATAGAATCGTGAATTTAAAAAAAACGTGTATTTGTAGTTATTTGCTAGGCATTTCGTAACACGATCTAAAAGGGAAGGAATACAAACCCTGCCCAAAAGCAAAAGGGGAACTCTGACAAAATTTAAATTAGATTTCATTTTTACATCTTAGTTGAACGCCGGAAATGAAAGGCCTCTTCATACCAAGGAAAAAAAAATGCGGTACTAAGAAACTGGCAAAGAAAGGAAATAAATGCTTGATGAATTCTCTATTACCACCTACAACACCAGGCTGATGAAATTGTAACAGGCATGATTATTACAATTATTCAGAGTCTAGACTCCTGTAGGCTGTGTAGCAATATCCGATAACGTTGTAATTTCATATTTTTTCTAAACCACATTGCAGAGATGCAAAATGGTGTTCAGAAATCAATAGTATTAAGAGAAGAACTTGATTGTAGTTCTGGTTTGAATCAGCGACTATATATGTAATCTAATATCTGTTTGATCAGGGAACTTCTATTCTCCTGCTGCTCATGTGCATATTACGAAACGTAGCGTGTGTGTGTGTGTGTGTGTGTGTGTATGTGTGTGTGTGTTTTCTTCAAGGGCCAACACATCGGTGGGCTGATGGAGGGTGACACTTTCCAATTTTAATTGCCATGGTTCCTGTTGCCTGGTTGCCTGGGGGGAAGGGTGCAGGAGGGGTGCAGACACAAATATTCTCTAATGAGTATTAATCTAATCACTGTCTGATATAAACAAGGCCTTTGTAATGATATCAGACCCCCACCGCCATCACCACCTAACTTTGACATTTTGGACGCGGGCATTTGCATTTTCTAAAAAAAATAAGGTCTTGACAAATTGAAGGACATTCTTGAGGCGGGAGGGGGGTTGGCGGGGAATAATAACGACCATGAAAATTACCTCTCCGCTTTCTTTTCAAGAAAATATCCTTCTCTTAAAGGAGCAACTTGTCAAGTTCTATATTTTGTCATTTTGTTTCCTTGGGAACTGAATGTGCCTGGTGCCACTGGTAGTCATATTTGAAGGTGCGTCATGCCTATAGCATAGCAACCACGGAAAGTACATTGCCACCAGAACCTCTGCATTAGTGTTGATGCAGTTCCTGACCGAGCTCAAGGAAACATGTGTGTGTGTTTGAAAAGATATTGCCATTGAGGTGGGAGGATTACTTATCTGTTGTTGCCATGCACAATAACAATGACGCTCTAACACCATTGGGAAATATAGCTTCTTGTGTGCTCACCTTAACAAAGAAAACAGTGAAAAAGGCCCCCTTGTCTGTCTTGTTTACCACAGTAGATGGAGAGGGTTACCTCCAAGGGCAAGGGGACATGAATAATGCTTCCACCTGCACCTGTTTCCTCTGGATGCCGCGGCTTTAATTACCTCAATTAGCATTTGGGAGATTGTTTGTAAGGATCTGTATCTACAGTGATGGAGCATACGCTCGGAGGGGACGCTAACTCATTGGAAAACACAGACAAATTGTCTCCCCCCCTAAAACCTGCTGCAGTAGTTGTGTCTCCGAGCATACTTCCAATGAGCTCTGTGCCTCTTGCCAGGATGGAGAGATGGTGATAATGTGTTGACACATGATCAAACAAGACGCAATGCTGCTTCACCTTAGTACAGTATGTCATGTGGAGGATGCCAGCGCTATGAAGAAGTATGGAAGGATGTGTAATCTCTGATCAGCAGAACAACACCACGGCATAATTTGTAGATACAAGATGACACAAATGTGAACTAATGGAATTCTCCGACTGTCCTCTCCGCTGTGAGAGTTTATTAGAAGTCTGCAAAGGGAACTCTGCAGGTTCCAGCCTTCTTTTGTTGAGCTTACCCATCCAAAGTATACTGCACCATGATTTTGTTCCTGCTTTACCCAGTGATCTGTATCGCGTGATTCGTCCCCTTTCATTTCCATAATGGCTTCCTGAGCTCCCTCATGGAAACATATGGAGACCCCTTCTCACTGTATAGGATTTGTCCTGCACTAATGGAGCTGAGATTGGATTCTGGCACTTATGTGTGCTGAGATGATTCCTCCTTTTTAGTGCAGTTCTCCTCTGCCTCATACATAATACATAGGGTTAAAGCAGTATTGCTTTGCTGGAGATCTCATTTATTTTATTTTATTTAACATGGAATTCTCACGGGGATCAGAAAGCCCAGCATTAAACTTTGCTTCTGCCCAGCTCTCATCATCACTGGGAGGCACTTGGGATTTCCACCAACAGGTGTGAGGAGAATTTTTATCAGTATTCAATCACTGTATTAATTTGAAACTGATTGTGATAAGAACTTCCCATAACCTTTAGAAGTTTATATCATTTCTGTCAGGAGCCTGGGCAAAAGTGTAGCAAATTTTTTTTGGATTGATGGGACGACAAGATATAGCAAGATATATTTGTGTTAATGTCAACAAATCCCATGAAAAAAATGGGATTGATACTATAAAAAAAAACGATTAAAAATACATTGTTAACTGCACCATTGCCCTGGTGACATTTTATTTCATCGCGATGAGCGCTTAAGCATCAAAATGATACAGGTCACAGTGATATTTCAAAATTTGCAAATATTTGTTATTTGGAAGAATTTCAAATCATAATTTGATATTTTTAACTTTCATGTGAAGATAATAGAATAGAGAATTCCGAGAGCATGTATGGGATGGACTATCACATTTTCATGGAAATGTTTAACATAAGGAAAAAAACATATAATCAAATGAAGAATACGTAAGGCCAAACATACCATCAGATCAGAAAATGGTCATTTGGTATGTTTCTAGAAGGCACGACCTGTACATTACACTTTTGTTTAACCATTTATATATTCACGATGTTTCAGTCAAGATTATAAAATAAAAGTAAATTTTACCTGACAAAGGTCTGAGCACTGAACCATCATAAATAATGAGTACAAGTCAACAGTGTACAGTTTCTGGCTTCTCCCAGTCAGTGTTTTTGGTCCGTTGCACCTGTCTATAAGACACAGTATTCAAGTACTGTGTAGTTCAAAGTTACTTATGTATTACCTATATCTCCTTAGAAGTTTGAATGGGCCAGTTGGAGCCCCTGACCACACAAGATTTTATGGATTAGACAAAAACTCAGACACAAATTTAATATGAAATTCCCTTCATCCTGGCGTCCTGGGAGTAATGGCCTTCATCTTGTCTATATATTTTCACTAACCTGTGTCCAACAGGAGGAGGTCTTATAAAACATCCCTTGCCCTCAGTCCGACCTGAACTCAAGGTAGTATGAGCCCAGAGCAATTACCTCTCTCTATACCTCCCTCACTCACTCGCTCTGTCTCCCCAAGAGGGAAGCACATCTCCATAACTTATTTCATTATCTCACTAGCTCTGCTTTCCCCGTCTCTGCTTTGTTTTTCTATTTCCCTGTGTGTATTGCTTCCTTTGGGAGGTCACACAGAAGGGTATGGGATTATCTACTAAATAGAGGACACTCTAGAAATGATTTTGCGTATTTGTTTGATATAATAATCTGAGCTGCCGCCTGTTTGTCCAAAACCATTTATAGGCTATTTGCCAAATGAGTTTGTTTCAGTCCATGCTCTTTTACTCATGATGTAGAGAGAGTGCATCTTGGATTTTCTTCTTTGTTTCTTTTATTTATGCGTCCATTTAGACTTTTATCACAAGGCAGGAGACTAAATGTGCTGCTGTGAACTTAATTCAAGGTTGTAACAGAGAACAGAAGGTTAATGTCTTCTAAAAGAATGAGTGAACACCGGTTGTGAAACAGCCAAATGTTTTACAACAGAGACAAACGGTCAATGACACAACTGGAGTTTTGCATGAAATATTCATTAAGTCCTCATAGGGCTCCAGATATTGAGCTTCTTTATTATTTCAAAGCAAAATAATCCGCAAGACTGTGGAGTGGGAGATGGCTTAATGACTTTTGAGTGTCATTAGGATGCAGGGAGTGGAAATCGCTAGGAACTGTTGAGTGTGAACACGAAATCATCTTTTGATTGTCTTATAATTTAGCGTAGGCAGTTGTGTTGTAATTAGCAGTACATTGTAATCCGGGCTAGACAAAACAGTTTGTCTCCTGGTACAGCCTCGTATCGAGCCTTCCTGTGGTAAACAACAGTTTCGGAGGTGTTGCGATAAAATTATGTATGCAGTTACAGCTTAATTCCCTGTTGTTGTTTGAATGGATGTTTGGCAGTAAGTAAGCTTTTATTTATGAATCTGCTTTTTATTCAATGAATGTGATTTCCCTGTATGATATGTATTTAGATGTGTTTTTTGGCTTTAATCGCACAAGTTAAATTATCAGTGCAGAGCCCAGAGACCACATGATGGTCAACCTGTGGCCCACTGTGGATTTGTGTGTCTATGTGTCTGTGTGTGTCTGTGTATAATAATGTGTGTGTTTACAATATGACTACGACAAGTGTGTGTTCCCGCATGTCTCCCTTCTCTCCTGGCCTGACTCTGTAGTGCTTTGATTTGAGCGCGGTGATCCAGCTAAGACTCGGAGCAAATACACGGATTAGGCCGCAGCCGTGCAGATAACACTCTGATCAAAGTGGCCCTGCTGCTCTGACAGGCACAGAGAGGAAAATATGTTAAAGGAAGAGGCACTGCACACACACACACACACACACACACACACAGACAGAGTCACACCGTTTTTTTTCCTTCTTTTTTATCTCCACTAACAGACAGATAGATAGTCAGGAGGAGATTGTCCTGCTTTATTTTCCCTATTTTCCAACAGCTCGTCCTGTCGATAGCCCGGCAGAAAATTCACTCCAATCGGTCAAGGCAGGGTCTATCCCCAGGGTCGTTGAGACCAATAAGAAAATGCTCTTCTTCCCCTAATGGGCCACACTCACTCACTCTCATTCCTTTCCTTTCTTATTGTCTTCAGCCCAGAATCACAGCCAATCACATGGCTGTCCGTTTACATCTTTGGTGCACCTCTACCTACTATATGGCACAGGTGCCTTTACGCATGTTATGTCACTAAACGTGTTCTGGAGTGTGGACAAACTGTGCTTGATTGACATCTCGATCACCTTTTTTTGTTTTATCTTTTAACGGGGGTCCAATTGCAATCTTGTAGGCATTCATCACTGTATTTGTGTTATTAATAACACTTTAATATGTCCCATTCAGGTGTCATGGCAGTTGGACTGAGAACCAGCATGCACAATACCAGGACCCTGACACTGAAGCAGCTAAATGGAATTCATCCATCATTAATTAAAGTAGTAAGTGGTATTCTTTTGTTAATGTATGTGTTAAATCTCTCTACATTCATACAGCAATCACTTAAACAGTATGTGCAGTTCATAGTCTCACAGTCATTCAGTATTGCAGTAATTGCCAGTTAAAATGTTGAGTATCCCGCTTGTTTTATCCAATCAGGAGACAGAGCAATATGAAGAGGCGGGTCTCTGACACTATTTTGTAAATGTTGCCTTGAGAGAGTTGTGGGCTAAATAAAAGCACATCACACAACACATAGTAACTTGAGTATCAGCACTTACATAAAGAAATAGCGTATCTAACAAATGACTCATCAAACAGAGATTTTAACAGGTAGGATTAAAAATGGGATGGAAGAAAATGCAGTCAATATTTGTCTGCATGTCCAAACTGAAGTTACAATTTTTAGACTTAAGACTTTATTTGCAATTTTAAAAAGGTCACAATAAAATAGACTTTCCAACCTTGGGAACATCGCCAAAGTTATACAATTTCTAAATGAAATTTGAATGAAAATGTAATTAAATGCTGATACAAAGGCCTACTTTTGTTGCAGGTTGCTAACTGTGCATGTTTTTCTGGCAATCTACAGTAAAACTTATTTCAGAAAAAAAGTAAAAAATGAATAAAGAATCAAGAACGGTGCTGCATCGGATACCTGTAGGTTTTTTTAGTCTTCTCATTTGTAAAACTTTGAATAATCATGTATCAGCACATTTGACACATTCGTATTGTTAAATACTCCTATTTGTTTTCTACTTAACAAATGGTCATAACCCTTCAATCCCTGGCTAAGTTACGGTAGGAACATCAAGTTTTGTTAAAAAACAAACACAAACCTTTTGCTGAGAGGGTACTGTCTTTATTAAGCAATGACTTACAGTATTTCTTAAAATTCAACTCATCAATGTAGTACTGAGTATCATGCCACCACTTCACTGTATATCATATCTCAATTCATTACATTCACGCTCACCTCTGCTGCTATAGCGCACAGTACCAATCACCACATTAACAGCTGGAGGAGTCTTTGCTGCAGTCCGGCAGCCGAGCAGAGGAGTTAAAGGGTTGAAGTGCTCTCCCTCCATCGGCAGCAGCAGCTCATTACTTATCCATGAAGGACTGTTAACCACACTGAAATGGAATCAGATCTATTCACAACAATGGTTTTAATTAGATCTGTGTGTGTGTGTGTGTGTGTGTGTGTGTGTGTGTGTGTGTGTGTGTGTGTGTGTGTGTGTGTGTGTGTGTGTGTGTGAGAGAGAGAGTTGGGCGGGGGGAGGAGGGGATGTAAACTATACTATATTGTGCGTGTGTGTGTAGGGAGTGTGCACTTGTCAGTGGACAGCAGCAACCTTGAAACCCGGGAATCCCATGTGAAACGTGATGGCGCGCTTCGTGTGTTTATCACCTAAGACTAATTGATTAATGTGTTTCACCGCTGATGTCGTCTAGAAAACAAATGGCCTTCCTCTCACACACACACACATACACACACTCACTCACACACAAACACACACATCGCTGAACTTTATGTAATTAACGTGTGAATGGACCATGTTTTTCAGATGCGCCAGTGCTGATGTGGAAAATAAGAGGGGATTAATGCAGCCCTCTGTTAATTCCACAGCCTGCCTCAACACAAGAAGCTGACCCGATATAGACAGTGAATTCTATGTAGTTAATAGGGTAATTAATACTTAAGTCTTCTTAACACTGTACCATTTATGCTAGCGTGACACTACACCTTTTCCCACAAAGGGTGTCAAGGGATTTTGGGTACGAATCTCCTCCTAAACCGTTCAATTAAAATCAAGCTCATCAACACTCTTATAGTGTATTTCGCTCTTTGTTGATGGGGTCATGTTGTTTGTGAAAATGCTTAACCAATCAAGTTTGTAATTATTAAGATTATACTATTGTTAATTAAAAAAAGATTATCACTTCATCTGTGCCTTGACATAATTCACTTTCAGCAGTGGAAGTGTCTGAAAAACACAGTTTCGAGATGAATTAAAGCTGCTTGGGAAATATTTCACCCTAATGTCCTCACATATCATATTTCATAGGTCTGATGTCCAGTCAGAATGATCTTTGAGCAACGCAGAATGTGACATGTCAAGGACTCGCGTGAAGAGGAAGAAGCTGAAAGTATCCCCGTTTGGCCGATGAAGGATCAGAGCGATGGATGACAAAGGAAATGGGCAGTGAGGAAGGGAGAGGAAGAGTACAAGGGAGGTAAGGTGTGAGGGAGAGAGAGAGAGAGCGAGAGAGAGTATGGTTTGATTTCCTGTGCGAGAGAGCCCCACAGCAGACATTGGAGGAATAGCAGGTAGAACCAGGCAGAGTCAGAGAGGCTGAAAAAGAAACTGCATTTTTGTTTGTCTTCTAAAAGAACTAGCAGAGGCTGTTGGGTAATAAACCTTAGCGTTTAGTAATACTATAAATCCCGTTTGATTTGACCTGTTTTTGCAGTTTTTACAGTTTCAGTTCCTTCACTGTATTATAAACTGAATGGTCTTGCTCATATTTAACTTCCATGCACAGTGCAGGCTCACACAGTGCTTGGAGTGTTTATTCAAAAGTAGTCATGAATATTGTATTGCGTATTGTTCTTTTGTTTCTAATCCCCACAGGTGAATGGTTAAATATTCATCGATGCATAGTAACTGCATCATGTAAAACTAATAGTGTTTTGAGATGCAAATGAACAACTGTATTTTTTTTATATTTGAGACTTTACACTATTTGTTTCAGAAGTAACTCAACGCAATATAATACATGAGATGTAATATCATATGATTTAGGCTAACTGAATCACGTCATTTTTCTTGAAATAAATGAATTAGGCCATTAATATAGGAGGACAGAACATCATTTGATGACCATAGAGCATGTGTGCGTCGAGAAAAGTTCATATTAGTCAAGTAAAATTCTTCTTTCGGTCCACTCCTCTTTGATGTTTTGCTGCAATAATTAGACTATATATGCGAACTCCAGTTTAGGGGAAATTTCAAATGTGAAAAACAAAGATTACAAGAGAAACAAGTAAAGAGTCTTGTATCAAAACATGACATTAAATATTTGTCATGTAAATATAAATTCTAGTTCATTTATAGACTTTGAAAACCCCTTCGTTAAAAGTTACTTTGTAGTTTCCGTATTACAGTTGTATTATCACAAACTTTCCCTCTGATTCTTTAATGTGTGGCTCTGCGTCTCTCAGCGGGACATCATATCAGCTCTGTTCAGAACAGCTGTTTGTAGACAACATCTGATGGCAAAAAGGGAAACAGCTAAATCTCATAGTAATAGACGACAAACAGCATTTTAAATCATCCATAATGAAACATGCCCATGTGTAAAAGCAAGAAATGAATATTAAGTCATAAAACAACATTTTGTTCTTTTAAGATTACATTGTAAAGGCAGCACACGCACAGTCAGTGTTGGTCAGCTGTTAGTAAATATGCTAACAGATTAGCTTGCTAGCAGTAAGCTCATCTGGAAATTGACGTATTACAGTTTTGCATATTGCTACACTTCTTAATGCAATAAAAGTAAATATTTATATATATATATATATATATATATATATATATATATATATATATATATTTAGGAGCCTTTGTTCAACATTAGACAGTAACCTATAATATAAAGCAGAGGAGTGCTACAAAGTTTGTTTACGCAGAGGAAAGGCCTAATAAGCATGTGTCAGTCACCCTCTGACAACACTGAAAGACACCAGCTTTGAACTCAGCAACAAACAAAACAAATGACATGACTGTTATATACAAAATACCTGGCTTTGTCACATTCACTCAGCAGTCTTATCCCAGTGTATTTCAAACTGGTGACACTTTCAGCCATAGCCAGTCTTTGTTATGACTCTCCCTTTTAAATTACTGTTATCACACAGATAATGATGTTGTTAATTTTACGTTTTGCTTCTAACAACTTGTGTGTAAATGAGACTCCAAATAAGCTAGAAACAGCAATCTAGTGAACGTCTGATAGCACATTTTGATTGATGTCTGTTGAATATAAAATTTAAATTGGTGCAGCGCCTAATAAAAGTCCACAGACTTCACTGACGTGCTGCGTCAGATATTAAAATCCCAGACTATAAAAGCGCTGAGAGGTCAGCGTGGTCAACAAAGTTGCCACAATACTCCCAGACTCTTCTACTCTTTCTCAGTATATTTTTGAAGCAAAAGCATTTTTCATCCTTTTAAATATGACACGTCCAGGGGAAAAGCCTATGAGACAAGTGTGACCACTCTCAATTGTGTGCCTCCTCTAAATGTGATGACTACACACAACGATGCGGCACAATAGTAAGTGGCGTAGCCGGGTCCGAATAATCAGCTGAATGAATGCATTTTTCAGAAACCATTATTCGGATGTGGCCATGCGCGCACACAACAAACGTACCCCACAACAAACGGAAAGGCATCTGGAGGAGGGGGAGAAAAAAAAAGTTCCTTTCACTGAGCTGGCATGATAAGAGCGTCTGTATTTCCACTCCCTTTATCACTTGCCGTCCCAGACAATGGATTTGAATTTCAAAAGCCAATAAACAAGGGAGATGTCCATTCTGCATGGCAGTTATCACACGCCGGCGTCCCACTCTCATTTGCTCACCCTTCCTCCCTCATTCTCTTCCTTCCCCCACTTTTCCCCCCTCTGAAACGAGTAGGAAACGAAAAATTAAATTTTAAAAAGTGGGGAGGGAGAGTTGAGAGAGAGAAGAAAAGGAGCAGAGGAGATGAGACGCCTTCATGCGCTGGCTCTCCTTTCATTGGGCTGATAAAGGCAGGCATCAAGGCCAGGAGTGGATGCAGGGTTTTTTTTTCTTTCTTTCTTTCTGTTAACTGAATGAGGCTTTCGGAGGGTGATAGTGAGGAGCCGCTCCCCTGAGAGATGTTTGGAGGAACAGGGAGTGGTGAGCCAACATAATAAATATTCTTATCTGTTATTGTCATTGTAATGGGACAGGGCAGAGGGAGGGAGGATGCGACAGCGGATAGCTCTGTCGCTGCCAAGGGACCCGACTGTGTTGACATGCAGAGGAGAGGAAATCAAAGGAGGGACGGGGAGTGAGACGGGACGGAGAGAGAGAGAGAGATTCTGAGCCCAGGGGGAGTTTGCGTGTAATTATTGATGGGTCGTGCTGGTTGGGGAAGAGGATAAAAACAAGAAAAGGTGACAATGAGGCTTTTCTCCTGCAGGCCTATTGCTTTACTGTATCGCTCACTGCCAGGTGTTCTCTACAGGAGGGAGGACGTGTGGTTAAGTTCGGAGGCGCATATCATAAATGGGCAATTATGTCGGCTTTCTCATAGCATCGCTTTGATTGAGGGAACATCGGCCGCACAACTGTGCAAAAGCTTAAGAGCCCTGTCGCACCTGCATTTACATCAGCATTGTGATGTGTTCAAAATGTACCGGTTTTGAACTTCAAATTGAGTACATTATGACACTCAGCGGATGTGTTCACAAAGGAGATTTTGGTGAACTCTGACACATAAATTCATGCCGTTGACCAATTGCAAATGGAGGAAAAGGAGACATACCCTGCATTCCGAATCCCATACTTTGTACTATATAGTATGTTGAAAAAAGATTTAGGATGTCCCGATTTGTGTGGCCAGATTTAGGGTGGTTAGAAGTACCCGGATGTCCTACTTCATCCGGCCAAGATTGTTAGTGTTGAAAACAGCATCCTATTCGGGCGATTCTGACCCACAATCCGGTGCGCACGTGAAGTGACGTCACATCTACATGTCTCCATGTGAAAACAAATGGGGAAGCGACGGATATAAAAGCATGATGCAAGATCAAGGCGAAATGTTATGATGAAATAAAAGAGTAAAAGTATGTCCCAATAGTATGCCTACTGCATCCTAACTAGATTATTTTTATCGTCGGATGTAGTATGTAGAATAGAAAAAAGAAAGAGTATGCGATTCAGAATGCAGGGATAGTGTAGGAAATACTATTACCTGTGTTTCTTAACAGCATCAACATTTTGGATTATCATGTTTTGCAGGATAATGAACCATTCCAACAAAGAGATGCACAATGGTTTGCAGTCAGTCAAGAGTGAATGTTACATGTGCTTTCCTTGACTTAACTGTGTTATTAACTGGATAGAAACCAAGCAAGCCCATTATCGGGAACCCTGTTTTCCAAGGAATTCAGTTTCTATATTAGTTTCTTCCAATTACATTGTGGTGGTTAACGGCTGCCTCGATTACATTGAGAGATCATTTTCTTTAGAGTGAATGAGGTAAGGCAGGGTGGAAGGATAACGGGCATACAAAACACAGAGTTGTACTTGTCATCAATTTTATGCAACTATGGTAAACGTTGGGGAAAGTCAGAGAAGCTTTTTTGAATTAAACGTGAAAGTGATCATCACCTAACTTAAGTTTTTAGAGTTCTTACTTATACAGTGTGTTCAAAGTTCTTTTATTTGTCATATATACAATAAGTACTGAAGAAGTTGCTGTTAATTAAATGATTAGTTCTCCGGTCTTATACACAAGACAACCCCATAAGACATACAATGGTGCAGAAGGTAAAAGGATAGTTCAGTATTTTTGAAGTGGGGTTATATGAGGTATTACTTAAACATTGTTACTGTGGTCTGTTACCTTATGGAGATGGTGGTCAGCGCAGCATTGTAATGTTCCAGAGGGGGCCAGCCCAAACACTATTATTTCGCCATGTACTGTATGTAAGTCCTTACCTAAATAATAAATTTGTGTTCAATTGTACACTTAATTCAGTATTTTTTTCGCTGCTGATTTACGGACTGATACGCTGTGGAGATTTACTCTAAGGAGCAATATGGCAGCATTGGACGAGTCAGGGGGCATTCTGTAGGGATAGAGCACCCATCCATCTACAGACCGTGTGGAATGCGGACCAATTTCTCCTCCCCGAGAAAGACCCTGCTGATGGACCCTAATGGAGCGTCATTTTGCACACAAAACCTCCCCTACATACATTATCATCCAATATATTGATTCATCATCCGTTCACACCACGCTCTGAGACTCCCCTGCTCCCTCCCCCTGTTCAAAATGGTCTGCTGTGGACAGTTAATGTGAGTTATCATGGAACAGTTTCGACTGTGGGCTCAACCCACTATGGTCTCCTCGATCCCCAATCGACAATTACAGTGTCCACTGTGCAACAATGTAATTTCAGCTAAATTGACTTGCTGTAACATATCACTTTAGCCCTCCGACCTATATACATACATTCTCTTAACAAGTTCTTGATGTATTTGATGTATATTCCATTTAACAAACGCCTTAACTCTCTTCTATATAGACAAGATGTCAAGCGGAGCTTCTAAAACATGAAATAGCCTGTGTTCTGCAGGTCTCATAGACCAATACACTGACACATCCAAGCTCCTCTCAGGGACTATACTGCTTCCAATTGCCCGTTTTCCGTAAAGAGAGAGGTGGAAATAAAATAAGTGTACAAAGAAGCTAGTCTAGTGTGTGCTATAATGAGGTTTGTGCTTGTGTGTTTGTGTGTGTTCTAAGGCAGTGGAGGAGAACGTGATTTGCTTTACTTTGTGCATATTTGGATGTGCTTTCATGTTTCTTTACAATATGTTTTACATAAAGAAAATCCACCTATGTTATTAATTTCGGGGCAAAGCCTCACAAATAATAAACACAACATTGTGCACACGCGCGCCGCACACACAAGCAAACACCAACATATAGTGTTCTCTATCTTATTGTGATTTCCTTGTATATTAGGCAAGCTGGCTGCCAGGCTCAATTATTTAAGCTACCTTGAGCTCTCTGGGTTTTCCCAGGATTTATTAGGTCCAGCTGCTGGAAGTTTGGCACAATGAAAATCATGATGCACGGATAGAGAGAGAGAGAGAGAGAGAGAGACAAATACAACAGGTACTCGTCAGCCATGTGCAAATTAATGCCAAGCGGGGAACGTGAGAGAAGTGTAACGTCAACTCTTTCAAAGCAGCTAATGGGATGACGTCTTTGCTTCCCAGAGCACAGCACACTGGGTTAAGGTTTGACAAGTTGAATACCCACAGCTGTTGTGGATGATTCTGCAAATGATATGATACCAAACTGTGCCTGAGATATGTTGCTTTTAACTGGCATGGAATGAATACGATATGGGAAAAAAGAAAGTGTGCGTGCGTGTGTGTGTGTGTGTGTGTTTGTTTGCTTAAGCACAGTGTACATGTTACAGTATTATACATTTGTGTGTGTGTGTGTGTTTTTTTGTTTGAGCTTGAGCACAGTGCACATGGTGCAGTATAACAATAATTTGTGTGTGTGTGTGTGTGTGTGTGTGTGTGTGTGCGTGCGTGCTTGCGTGCAATGTGTGTCCATGTTTTCTCCACGCACAGCCTGCAGCAGTAATAAATGGGGCCTGGGGATATAGCTGAGAGGATGGGAGGTGGCAGATCATAAATAACCATTTATCCCACCGTTTCCCCTGTGCCGCTGCCTGACAGACCACTGGGCACACACAGGCAGGGAGCAGCCAGTAAGCGCGAGTAGGAGACACAGCTGCAGCGTCCGCAACGCACATGCGGCCCTCAGTGCTTTAGGGGGAAGATTTTCTTCACAGCCGGTCTATCTTGCTGATACACCAGTGAAATAAGCGAGAAAACTATCAAAGTGCGAAGATACGGGTTTGAGTTGTGATCTGTGAAAAAAGAGAGGGAAGAAAGAGAGCATTTTGCAAGTAAAGGCCTTGAAAATACAAAGCATCTGATAAGATAAGACAAGAGACAGGGAGGTATGCAGTAATGAAAAGGTAAATGAAAATCAAAACCTGGCCCGTATTGTTGTGTGTTATTTATCTTAAAATCGATAGCCACCTTTACCCATTAACTTTTAATGTGTACTTCCAATTGGAGCCTGAAATTAAACAGTGCTGGAGGAAATCAGCAGCAACCTAATGGAAGAGCCCTGGGGGGAAATTCACTCATAAACACAGGTTGGCTGTTCCTGCAGAGGACGGGTAGAGTATCGGCTTTGTGAGTGGCAAAAATTTGTTTCGGAACACAGAGGGTGATAAACTGAAGATCTATGGTGCACTTAAGATCATTGTCAAAAAGCTGAGTGCTATTAGTCAAGCAACATGGAGCAATCACAATCAGTCAGTGTAGTGTAGCCTATATTGAAGCACAGCGGCTTGTGTATCGCAGCATGTGTGATGCTGATGGCAGGAGGTGCAGAGAAAGTGACTCTCAGTCTTATAGTGCTCCAAACTTTGTGTTGCATTTACATTTGAGACTATGGGAAGAATGAAACAGAATCTTCAAGAAAAGTACATTATTCACTCTCCTGCAGAGCTGCTTCAACACAGAGGAACTTTTTTTGGAAATGCAGTTTTAAGCCAGAGGATCAAGACTTGTCTATTCTTTGTTTCCATTTTTTTGTTACCTTCTGTGTGCCTCTATCTTTGTCTGTCTGTCTGTCTGTCTGTCTGTCTGTCTGTCTGTCTGTCTGACCACACACAGGCGTACAGTATGTGTGTGAGCTCTCACTAATCCAAACTACCATGACTGTGCTCAACACTCAAAGGGAAACATTAATCAGTGCTGCAACACCTCGGCCCTCTCCAGCCAAGCAGAGTAAATCAGGAAGAAGTTGGACAGAGAGAAAAGAGGAAATGGCTTTGATTTAATTTATGGCCTCCGCTTTCATGTCGCCACACGCCTGACTAAGTGTCAAAGTGGCATTTATGATGTATGAAATTAAATTACGGAGGAACACCAACCACACACAAAGCACAACACACCTGCTGCAACGTGTTCCCATCTCAGCGGCTTCACTGAAAAGGGGCCCCTCGTTTCTCCGAGTGTAATAAGTCTCCCTCCATTTATCTCTTTCTGCCTGTTCACTTCACTGTCTACGGAACACACCGAGAAAGCAAATCAAATCTTTATTAGGCTCGTAATCAAACAGAGGCCCTTCATTTGATTTGGATCAACATTAGCTTCTGTTTTTTTGTTTTTTTTAGTGAATGGCACCAACTTACATTTGACCACATCAAAACCTAGGATATAGGTCGAATTGATGAGTTGAGACGAGGAACACATTATGTTCAATGTCCACCCGCACTAAAACGCTGAATTTGAACTTTTGGAGACGGTACAATTCTGCCTTTAAAATCAACAATAGAACAAAATATCAATTTCAAAAGTAATGTACTGATTAGTAAATTCACCTGTTAAAAACAACTGGATTTTAATGTACTGTGACACACTACTCTTTCCAGTGACCAGGGCAACAGTTGTTGGAAAGGAAACATGTTGTAAAGACTAGAACTAGAATAAAAAAATTGGATTGTGAAACTTTATGGCTCCTGACTGAGAAATTCTCTTTAGGCTCTCTCCTCCCAGAGCAGAGGGTCAGCTACAGTTCAGAGGCACTACAGCTGGTAAATACCCAGTGGGGTTTTCATTTGTTTTATTGCACTATAAGTTTACCAAAAGCACAGTTTGCAAGGTGAAAGTAAGACTAGTCCGTCTAAACTGAGCCTAACTTTTTGCCATTATTATTGGTTGAGCATTTGCTTGGATGTAGCCAGCGGCTTGGCTCGGTGGAGGGCAATGATGGCTGGTGGTCCACCATTTTGATCCAGACTGAAATATCTCATCAACTTTTGGATGGATTGACACACAATTTGCATACACACAAACAGTATACAGTATGATCCAAAGAGGATGAATGCTACTGACTCCAGTAATCTGCTGACATTTTGTCATATTCATGTCAAACTTTAAGTTGTTGCTGTACCTTGGTTTTCTTATCAAATTCCTGCAAAACTACCATTCCCATCAGCCTCTGCTGTACTTTGTTTAGAACTGATTTGCAAATGTCAACACGCTAAAATAAGGTGAACATAGCAAATATTTTAAACATTTACATTTCAGCATGTCAATGTGGACATCTTAACATATTGAGTTTTTGCATTTAGCAAAAGCACTGCAGTTCCTACTGTACATACAGTCTCAAAGAGCCGATAGCATGGCTTAATCTCCCTGCTGAATGATCTTTTCTGCATTTTATATATGTTCACAGCATGTGGTAAATATATTTATAAGAGGTTTGCACTTGATCACTTCAGTAGCATCACTCGTAATTACATCTATGATTTTTTTCATGCTGTCTGGGTTGCAGAGCTGGAAAACATTAAACCACAGGCTGTTACACTGCCCTCGGTTGTAAGCTTGTGTTGGCATTTATTTCATAACTCTGTCCTCCATGGAAGGGATTTCACACAACAAAAGAGAGAAATCCACCATCATGGTCAAACTGCTGTACACACTCTATACTACCTTGATGTCACAATGCCTCTATCTGCAACAACGCAACATTTGCGTCCATATTCCTTGTTTACGTCGGCTTAAAGCACTGGGATGCATGGCCAGTCGTAATTATGCTATACGAAGATGCAAGTACACGATTAGCCCAAGAAGGCGCTACCTGCCTCTCATATGTTGACAGTGACAAACTGCTTCTGCTTGGTATATATTGTGAAGGAGTCATCCTAACAAATGAACACATGCTGCCTTCAGTTGCCTTCAGTATTGTAAACTTGGTATCCGTGGGATGGTTTGAATCAGTCAAATTCCCAAGGATGTTTTTTTAACTGCATTTATGAAGTGTATATAATAGAAGTGTAGATATGAAATGTGTTATACTTTAGACTGGATGAGAATTGGACCAATATGTTCTTGATTATTTAAAAAAAACTGCTTTCTAAACAAAAACAAAACAAACAAAAGAAAGTAGCCTGCTGCATTGTGAAGGCCATAGTTACACCTTGTTTACATCAGCCACTGCATAATGAGGGTAGAACAACATCAGCTGCTGCAGTCCTCCGTCCTTGTTTACTGTGCATTGAATCTCAACTGTGAAATCTATGTAGCTACAGTCCACAGTCAGTTGGAGGAAAATAGACTTTTAAGAAAGGAGTTTTCTAAAGACAATCTTGTGCATAATGTTTAAAATGTCGATGTAGACAGCTGCACTAATAAAAGCTGAGGCGTATCTATAGCCCGGTGTCTATGAAACATACTGTAACTGAAAAGAAAGCTTCCACGAGGTTCATGTTTTAATAGAGTTAGATTTGCAAAGAAGTGTTTGTAGTGAAATAAAATAGGACAGCATTCCATTGAGAGCTTGATTTATATTCTGGATTCTTTCTGAAGTTTGGCCAGTTTGACATTTTTGTTTGATTTGGGAAGTGTATTATTAAAGAATCTTGGTTTGCGTGACCATGGGGAAATGATGCTCTAGGCCTGTATTGTTGCTTGCCTATAGGCTACTGCTTTCCATTGAATTTAGGGTGCCTTTCTCGAAACACAAGCTCTGAGTAAGCAGTGAATCTCTGTCGGGGGACACAACAGCTACGATTTTTTGATAAGCTGCTTCTCGTTTTTAGTTACAATTCACTACCACATACAGTTTCCATTTCACAGCCAACATACACTGATTTCTATCAAACTATTTTATCTTTTCCTCTCTTGTTTCCTTTGGTGTATACCCAGGAGGCCACACATTAAAAAAATCTTTCTCTTCTTTTGCTTTTCATTGTTAAAAAATATACTGAAGGGGGAGGGGGCTTCAGGGGGAGAAGCCTACACTTGTTGCATTAGCTATTGTACCTTTGTGCAATAAACAGTAGTAGCCTATATATCAACATGATCACTGCATCTTCTTCTTTTTTCTACTTGTACCATAACTTTTACCGTCGCAACAGGTGAAAGTAACTGAACCTCTACTTAACCTAGCATTTTATCTTTTTTACGCAGTACTTAGCTGTGACCAGAGGCGTTAATCTTTGGCTAAAAAATTCATCCTGGCCCTCTCAGTCTGAATAATGAGCCGTCGTCTAATCCCCCACCTGCTAATGCTTCCCCCTCGTTTCCTCTGCGCTTGGACTCTCTCCCCCCCCCCCCCCCCCCTCACAACTCCCCACCCTTAATCTTGTGTCTGCTTCTTCTCACAGGCAGTGGCCACCTTTTTTTTTTACAGGGCTGAAAAACTGCTGAGTAACTTCCTCCCCTACCATACACACACACACACACACACACACACACATAAATGCACCCCCACTGGGCACCTACAGAAAGGGGGGGGGGGGTTGGTGCTGCTGACGTTACGCGGCTCACAGGACTTTGCCCGTAAATGAACTCATTTTTCATCCTGCCTCCTCTCCCTCCTCCCCCTCCCGTTAATGACTGGCACTTTCCTCATACGGAGCACGGGCCCTCTGAAGAGCCTGGCGAGTGACAGAGCACCATTCATCTCCTCGTGACGGAGGACGGGGGGGAGTGTGTGTGTGTGTGTGTGTGTATTGGGGGTGTGGGAGGGGGGGTGAGAGCAGGAGGCAGGGCTGGCAGACGGACAGGTGGACAGATGCTGGGGAAGAAAGAGACAGAGACAGGTTGCAAGCAAGGCAAGATTAAGGAACACTTCTAACAGTGGTGAGCAGGTAAGAGATAAAAGAGCGTATAGGTAAGATGAACCGGTATAACACAGATGGGACAGGCACATGTCCTTCTTCCTCTTTGCCGCACGTGCCAAACAGTTCAAATGCCAGGTGAAGCATCAAGGGATAACAATAATCAGCATGTTTTGATTTTTTTTTTACTACTTTCTATATTTGGTCAAAACAATAGTCATCCAGCTTTTACCTACATAATGAAAGCTTTTATAATCGCTGTTGGAAACACCTGGTACCCACTGGGACCTTTCTGTGAGAAACCCTCCGAGGCACAGTGTGTTGATGCAGATTATGTTTACAGAAAGAGCAGCGGCAGCTCGTCTGGAATAAACAAATATGTTGCTGCTGTCAGGTTAAAAACTTTTCTCCGTAATGTCAACTTTTCCACAATATATAAAAAGGAAATCAGAGAATATATGTAGCAAAACAAAAGCCAGGGTTGCAGGTGAACTAAAAAGTTATTTGAAGATGATGATTGTGCATCTGATTGACCATTGAGGCAGGGTCCAATCAAAACCACCGCCTTTTAAAGCTCGTTTTTTGGTTTTACCAAATCACTGCGTGAATGTTGCTGTAGATTTTGGAAGCGTTTTCACTGAAGAAACAGAAACAGTTGGACTAAATCACCTCTCTTGATTCCAGGGGCCTTTTCAGTTTACTTACTGCAGTGTCACATCAGCTTTCCTGTAGGTTATTCTCTCTGCTGTAACGGTGCTCTAATGCAACCAATAATATTAAACACAGGATTATTTGGAGCCGATTTCCTACCCATCCAACCAACTCGAAGCAAGCAAGAGGCTGTGGTCATTTAATGTTTAATTAAAGCATCACAAAACCTGATTGTGCTCAATTTCACGCACCAATTCTTTTTTTTTCAAGGCAATAGACCATTTAAGATAATTCTCAGACAAATGTACAGTACATACCGTGAAAGAATGTATCGTGAAAAAAAGATTATTGGCAAAGGGAGCTTCATTATATCTACAAGGTTACGAGTAAGAAATCGGAGCAGTTAGTCCCACATAAGCCCTGAGCCTACATCTCAAATATCAAATTAGCATAAGCGCTTGGAAGATGTCTGCCTTTGGTAGACTAGAAAATGATCGCGCTCTTGATTAAGAGCACCGTGCAGATCAAATACACCCTCTCATTACATATAATTAAATAAAGTATAAATATTCATGAGCCGGTGATGAGCATCTCCATCTCTTGATCACTTTTAGGGCTCGACCTTTTGCTCTTTCGCAGACTCTGGAACACTGGCAGGTGTTTTGCCAAAATAGAACTCTTATTAAAAATTCAAGCATGCGGTGAAGAAAAAACACGCCCCACTGTTCACCACAAATCTAATTGCGCTGCCTGTTTCCTCTACTATCGTATTACCTGTTGGTGGGGTGACGGATCACTGGGCCTAAACAATGCTATTAGGATGAGGATGCATGAGACTCAGATCGCAGGTTTGGTTCTTCAAGTAAACAACATTACTGTGATACTGGAGAGTGTGATTAATTATGATTATGCAATTATGATTAGAAGATAGGCAATGCTATGTTTAAATGGCTCAGATATGTTGCAGCATCTCGATTCTATTGTCACAAAGTTTGTAAAAAAAAAAAAGAAGAAAGAAATGGGTTGACAGAGAAATGCAGCCTTTTTGATGAAATCTGTCAATGGTGAAGTTATTTGAGCTAAAAAGGTATTTTTCTAGCACTGAAGCTTCATAAAAGTGACAGATGGAAATGTAGCTGATTAACCCATAATGCGTTATGGTCAGAATAGATCAACCAACAATCACACAGCAAAGAATAACATGGGATCAAATGGCTAAGGTCCTTTTAAAGCTGTTCATTTGCAGAATAAACCGTTGAAGACTGGCATATAATTGGAACCTGAAGAACATACATAGAAAGACAAAAGATTAGCAAACATCGTTAAAACAAATCCTTTATATTGACAATCTAAAGTAAACCAACTGATGGAGCATTTTTGTGTTTACGTGTGGAAGAGTGCATGATAGTGAAACAAGCTTAAAATGCACATCATCAACGGTGAGTGTCTCACTGTCTCTATGCGTTTGTGTGAAAAGCAGTTTGTTTTTTGGTATTTCTCGCCTCCTGAGTGTGGCAGATGGAGTCAGGCTCAAAGTGACACGGCTATAAAGCAACACCTGGTGGAGACGGGCTGGTCACTGCTACATCTGTGGCAATCAGGACTGAGTGTGCGTATGGGTGCACGTATGCCTGTGTGTGTGTGTGTGTGTGTGTGTGTGTGTGTGTGTGTGTGTGCGTGTGCGTGTGCGTGTGTGTGTGTGTGTGTGTGTGTGTGTCCTACGGCCAGCAGAAGTGTTGGCACACCGTGGCCAGTGTGGGTGATGGTGCCAACCTGAATTCTCTGTGAGACGTGCCAAAAAAAAAACAGGAAAACACATCAGCCTGAAGATGCAGAAGAAGAAAAAAGATTCAGGCAGCTGTGGAAATATCTGCTGTCTGCACTGCCGGATTTTGACTCTGTCTTAAAAGATTTTCATTTCCCTATACAGTCTATTTTCTCCAAGAAGCATCCCTAACTCTTGGATGTTCTGGGATTTTTCATAATTTGAGTTCTTGTCAGAACAGGAGATGAACAACCTCATCATATGTTTGATGTGAGATGTGACGGAAGCTAAAGTATTTGAACTATTGCCATGACTTCTTTGCTTTTCTCTGCTTTTATCTCACTGAGAAGAAGTTTGCCATCTAGTGCCTGCCACATACATTTTTCATGTCATACTATTTTCCCTTCAACTAAACAATAGTGAAGAAACATCAGGCAGATGCTTTCCATTATAGTGTAAATGTGTTTGTGATTCATCATCAAACAACCGTCAATCAATAGATTTCCTATAACAGCAAGCTAAGTTAGGGAAATGTGTCACATGTCATGTGGGCATGGTGGGATAGGTTGCAACTGACGAAATCATACAAAACCAAAGGTAGGAACAATATCTGCATTAATAATAAAGGCAGGTTCAAAGCACATGTGTGTATCAATATATTAAAAGCAACGGAAGACACTAGCCTGGCACCGCCCGCCTACTACTTCCACTCAATTTTCATTTCCCTTCAGTAGTCAGTCTGGGTGTGCGGTATATTCTTAGGTTTTCTCCGGACAGATTTCTGCCGGTCCAATCAGCGAAAAGAAGCAGTGGCTCAGAAGCCGGCGCATGACATGGTTGGTTGGCAGATCCAGAGTGGCACTAGGCAGATCCAATCGTTTTAAAATTCAACAGACACCCGCCTTCAAGTGAGTTAACGTTCGTCAATTGAGCGATTCCAGACCGTCTGTACAAATGAAATGAAGTACGATGGTCTCGTAGAACCAGGCTAGGAAGACACTGTATAGAAAGGTAAATCTGTTTTACAATATATGACATTATATGATAATATCTGGGTGCATTTATTATGTTACATATGTTCAATCATAGAAATATATAAAATTAATAGAATATTATATAAACTGTCATAAGGGGGGGGGGGGCAATGCTGTGATGATTGACTAGCTAACCACTACTCGGTGTTGCATGGACAATTACCAGTGCTGTAGGGCATACATGTTGTGTTGCCTCGGCATACCAAGGTGGTCACCTCTAAATGTGCGGCACATCTTTCAGGCCTCTAGAAAACTGGGCACATTAACATGATATGCAAACATCAATATGTCATGATATCTTGTCAAATCAAGTGCGCTACCTATTGTGTGTATTATTTTTACAAACACACATCTATCAACTTGTAGCTGGGCTTGCGGAGGGTACTATGAGAGAATAAAATATGTTTCTAATCTGCTGATCATTCCGGTCCCTATAGGGACTAGCTGGAGCTTCTTACTTTTTTAATAATTTTCGGATAATAGCTGCCTGATTGATTTCTTCTATGGGGTATTTAGGGGAAATAAAGAGATGGATTAGTAGACTTCTCTAAGACAAATTAAGTAGAATTAAGATAATCATTTAAGCAATATTTGAAGAGTAGGATAAACAGAAGAGATCTCATCATTGCTCGCCCCTATCACATTCCTGTCTAGGTAATAGTAAAGAGAAGAAAGTGAGATTTGAGATGTTCATGAGAAGTATGATCCGTATAAGATATCTAATCATTGTATGTCCTCATTGTCGAATGTATTTCTCTTATGCATGAGCTTTTATATAACCCACTGATAACTTATGTTTACTTTAAACAAATGGAAATCATTTTAACATGTTAATCCAAACAGTTAGGCTACATGTGTAGGCTATATATTAAAGCTATATTCAAAATTACTACGTTTAAACAAGGGAATTGATCTGTAAATGGTGCCTGCTACTGTTATGTTGTTAAATTAATGTTAGCTAGATTGCGTCAGTGAGCCACTATGCAGACTCAAAAAAGTCCCCTGTATCAACATCATATGCAACAAGAACCTGCGTGATCATGCAAATGGTACCGCAGGTAAATTTCAAGAGATAAAGCTTAAGACTGAATCGTAAAAACATTAATCTCCCTTGATAGGATAATAAAGTTTGTATGCCTATTCTGACTCACTTGTTTTCATCTTGTGAGACACCTTAGCATGGCTAAGTGGTCCTATTGCATATATTTCATCTATGATATCTCTGTAATTTACATTTATTGTGACATATAATCCACCAACGATGGTATTATGATCTTTGACTAAAACATATGTGCATCCACACATGCATATGAAGCGCTGATTAAAGTTGCTCTGAGTTTTCTCGAGAAGTGAGTCCAGCTTCCTCTGCTCTGTCACCCACAGAGTGCTTCCCTTTGCCTGCCTCGGCCCCGCTTTGCTCCACAGTTAGCCATTCGTAGCTTCTCCTGTCCCAGCAGCCCACAGACCAGCCAGTCAGAAGTCATTACACCCGCTATTAACTCATGCTCGGCTTCATTAGGCATGCAAATTGAGGAGGGACAAAGACTTGAAAAACTTTACTCTGTCTGACGCCCTCCTCCTCCTCCTCCTTCTCTTCTTTTCTCCTTCTCCCTGCTGCTAAACTCTCACCTGTGTTCAATTAAGCCTGGACCTGCGTTGAATAGTCCAATGTGAGAATTCATGTCGTGCCTTCAAGTATAGAGACTCTAATTGGCAAATGACATGATAAGTGCAGGCGTGGTAGAATGACCTTAAAGTCTACAAATACAAAAAAAAAACTAAATTTAAATGCTTCTCACCCTATTGTACTGTGCGGATGGGATGTCACTACCTTTCAAAGATTCCACAATGCATTCAATGTAATATTGTGCATAATTGGAAAATGGTAGGTGCCAGCTACTACAAATAACCTTTTCAAAAATTCAGGCAGATCACTCTGTTAACCCAAACTGTGGTAATGAAATTTCCCTGGCTTATTATGTATGAACATGCAGGCCTGGAAATGAACATGGAGGTCCAGGGGTTATTAATGCACTGGCTTGTCATAATTTTTAAATGGAGAAGGTTTCTCTTTTCACTCGATGACCTCCATCCCTCTTTAGTAACCCTCTCTTTGTCCCTGCTGTCTAAAGCCACCAACATCAGAGGCAAGGCCAACACGGGTCAGGGACAATCCTTTGCTCTGACGGAGCATAAATGTATTACCAGCGGGCTGAATTACCGAGGGATAGCACGGTGTGTTGCGCCGTGCCACTGTGCATCACACAACCGGTTCAAACAGGTGGAAAATGTATTCAGAGGAGAGGGATAAAAACCAGCCCCCTTTTCAGTTTGCACCAGAAAAACACACCTTTGACATAATCTGGATTCAACTGGACGTTTTCCCACGAGACAAGCTCTGAAAAAGGGTTTTATGATAAGGACCAATGACCAGGTTATTTTCTCAATCTGAAATAGTACCAATTGTTGATTTGATCTGAGATAATTCATGATAGAATGAGGTGTAGACCATTTTGGAGGCAGTTACAGGGTTGGAGTTGTTACACAAAGGAGGGTCGTGTACATATTATCTTCAGATCTTAATATCTTTATGCATTAATGCTACATGATACCGTGAGTTTACCTAAATCCAATGAACCCATTCACATTTGTGCTCTGAGCAGAAGCATTAAGAGCTGCAACCGTTGGAGCAGGTATTCTGTAGTAAACAGTGCCTTCCACTGATTTATTGGAGAACTACACCGACATGGCTCTCATCTTAAACTGAGGTAACTCCAGGTTTAAGATCATCAATAAGCAGTGTTGTCTTTGTTTTTGTCTTTTGATTATACTTTAAATTTCTTAATTTATTTGCACTTAAACCTATATATAGATTCATTAATCTGACATATTTTTTGGAGATACAACATGTGAAAAAAGTCAGATTTGGGGAAGGAAACAGATCAGCTGTTTGTTTAAAAAGTTTGGACATCCTACTTCACCCCTTCACAAAGCATTGGTATCAAAACCTACAATCATGCGTAATTACGGATTATCTTCTGTCCATCAGCTGATGCACAGTGATGAAGAATGACTCAGTTAAAATCTTGCCAGTGCTAAATGGCGCTGTGACGCGGACGGCCCCGGAGGGCAAGGGCCAGCCGGAGGACAGGTGGCAAGCTAATCATGTGGAAAATGAGAGGCTGGAAGGCAAGTGTAAGGGTGTGGACGGGGGCTGATGAGGGGTGTTCAACCTTGTGCTCACAGGTCCTGGCCCGACTGGGAACAAGACCAGCTCTGTGGTACTCCATTCCGTCTGCCAGCCAGCCCCCTTTAACCACCCGACAATCCCACAACTCTATTTCCCCATCCAATGTTCCTCAGACCACCTCCTCAAGGCCAACCTGTTGCTTAGCAGCGTTTATTTTACTCATTAAAGGTGCTCCGAGGAACTTTCAGTTTTTGTTCATTCGTGCACCCCCTTTGGACAGAAGCAGTAGTGTTTTTACTACGCCAGCTGTTGTTCCTGGGTGAGCGTACCCATGACAAAGGCATTAAGAAAAACTATATAAATCAGCACTTTGCACTGATTCAAAAATATTTAAAAGTTCCTCGTAGCACCTTTAAACAAATTCCAAAGACAGTTGCTCATTAAGTAATTATACTGAAATAAAGAGGATGAATGATATTCTGACCAACCTGTCTGGTCAAAGTATTAATACAGTATTCTCCCTTTGTTCATTATGTAAAACAAATCAACAAGCCATTATTCAAAGCCCACAAAGTACAATGACAGACTGATCGCCATTCATGCTTAATTCCCATGATTGATTAATTGCTGCTGAACGTTTTTTTTAGAGCTTTGTCATTGTCTGATAGAGAAGCATTTTTGCTGAACAGCAGCCACTGTGGCTTCTAAGTGGAACATTTGCTAAATGTACACAAAGTTTGCTAACATTAGGTGACCATAAGCTACTGGTCATAACCAGACCAAGTAAGGCCATAGCAGCTAAATCCATGAGTGTATTGAATAGAGAAGCATTGTGTTGTATTTCTTATTCAGTTCAGTTTGACTCCTCAGCTTGAAAGATGAGGGATGTGTTATTTCTTCTTTCATAAAGTCACATAAGCATCACTTTAAACGTATAAAAAGCAGCAGCGAAAACATGTAGTGGCCAGCTTTTCAATGTGGTGAAAGGTCTCAACGAGTGAAACAGTTGTTCATTATGGGCAATAAAGAGACATATTTTATGTGGATTCAAATGACTCGCTGTTATGTGAAAGAGCTTTTAGTTCTGTCATTAGGCAGCCACTGAGAATCAATACCACACTATACAAAGTGTGGTTTCAGCCACATTGGCTTTGGTACACTGAAACACCAAAGCTCAAACCGATATCGGTTTGTATAAATCTGTGGTTAGTATTTTCTATCATTTTGAAACAATACCATGTATTGACAGTGTATGTATCTCCCATAGAGTCAACGTCAATACTTTGCTTTAATGAGGACACAAGGCTAGCAAGTAGCTTTAAGGCAAATATGGATGACATAAAAACGAACCTGCAAGGTAGTGGCTTTTTACAAAACACATCAACTCAGTGGATGATAACATCAACTTACTTTGCATTGTCTCCCTGAAATAAAGCGGGGAGTCTTGAAATTGAAAACCTGTACCTGTACTTTCTGTTTGATTCCGACCATCCACTTGATGATTTAGGTGTAACTCACACCACCAATCAGAATCCAACACTGACTCACATGACTACCTTGTGAGCTATCAATTATTGTGTAACCTCAACACTTTTCATGTGATATCACAATGTGTGATTGAGGCTCAGAGGTAAAAGAGAAGAGGGTGACTGCTTTTTATTTCTCATATTGACCTCCCTTTTTTGGAAAGCCATAGTTTCCTTAATCTCGCGGGTATCACATGATCAATACTTTGGTTATTGATCCAATCACCACTACCTAACCTCAGTCAATCCATTTGTACACAAAAAGGGCAGGAGCCACGACAACATACATTTTTTCGTTAACATCTTCTTTAAATTCCATGGATCCAGCTGGTAGTTGCTAAATGAAAATGATGTGCAGTCGTGCAGAAAATGAGTAGCCTGTTCCTTTTCTCAATTCAAAACACATAGCAATTAAACAATTAAAGACAACTAGATATTCTTCCCGGAGTTGTTGGACCAGAATGAAGCCAAAGAGAGAGGGAATGTTACGCTTACTGTAAATTCAAAAGGTGGTGACAAACGACACGGCAAGAGCACAGGTGCAATTAATAACGTTAACGATAGCAGCATTCAAATAGGGAGTAGCAGTTCATGGCCCGATATAGCGCATGCTGATTCATTGGTATGGCCTACTGGGACACTTAAATGGAACAGACCCATCATTAATGTTATTTGTTTCATCCATGCTTTTCATGCTGTAATATGTCTGCCGTGAAATATGTCTGGCCTGTTTTTCCACCTTCATGTAAGGAGCTTCTCAATGCCTTTGCAGTGGTTGAAATCACTTAATGAAGCCTTATACATGCAATAATAATTTTTTTCTTTCCCCCCCAGGGGCAGCGCAACAAGCTTTTAACACAAGCCTGACATTTAATGACCCCATCCATTTAATATGGCAATGGTGTTGGTAATCAGGGTGCCTATGTATAGGTCACATAGGCAGAGCAACATTAGCATGTATTCAAGTTGGGTTTAGGGGATATACTACATTCTCCTTTTGGCTTGATTTTCCTCAACCCAAAATCTTAAGGAAAATGTCCATATCTGCTCAATGCTAAGCTATGTACACCAGCTTTTGTCCTTGTGATATTTGGTGCTGGACAAGTAGGGAGCTTTGTTTTGGGGTTACTGCTGTTGTTGATGATGTTGTTTTTGCTGCCTTCTGCCACTAGCACTGAGGTTGATAAAGTAGTGAGAGGGAATCATAAAAAAGTTGTCATTGCAAGCTTTCACATTTAGTCTAGTTATTTCTTCTATTTCCATAAAAAAAAATTGATTGGTGCAGCATTCTGCCATTTTCACCAAATTATACCAATCATCACTATGGAAGAGCAGCTGGATTAGCCTAAAATTTGACTACTTTTAGCCGTGAGCCTCAGGGTGCAGTGACACTGATAGTCACTGAGAAAAGTGATATTGTTGAGACCCTGTATTGGTTTTCTTTTCCATACCTCCAATTCGGGGTAACGCTTTATATTAAGGTTCTTGTTATAAGCCTTAGTAAATAGGTAATAAGGACCTTATTAGATGCTTATTAACATTAATTTGTGTTAATAAGACTATATATAAGTGTTAATAATAACATAATAAACATGTTGACAGTGTGATTATAAGACTTTTATAAGCACTTATAAGACACTTCTTAACTATTAATTGATCGCTTAATATCATTAATAAAAGTCTAATGAGTTTCTGATAGCTGTTAATAAAAGCGTTACAAACCTATTTATTGAGTCTTACTAACTTGCCTATTTTGTCATTGTTAAACCTTTACTAAGCATTGTTTGTTGCTTTATGAAGGTAAACACATCTTTATTAATCAATTAATATTAGTTAACTATGCTCTATGAACAATGCTTATTAAGGTTAATAAGTCCTTTATTAAACACAAGTAATAACAGTTAATAAGTACTATATCTTGTCAAGGAGGATACGATGAGAATTAGAAAAACAACATGTAAATACAATGTTAGAGCGGTGAAGGTATTTGATTAGCTTTAATGTTTTTCTTGTTGAAGTACCTTCAAAAATGAGTTTTCTGAGTTCGGTTTGCAGCGCCATATCTTAGTAGGCTAAAGTCACTGATTTTCATCCCTCTTTCCAAAATGTTGTCTTTTGGCATCTAGCATAATGAGTGCATAATATATTTGTTTTTGCTCTGAAGTGATTCGTTCACCTCTATGTGTGCGCACACATGTTGAGTGAGTGTTAAAATGAGATGCCCCGAGAACGTAGTATATTTTTCACAATCTATGATGAATATGACTCGTATGATCGGTTTTGTGCCTCAAATCAGATCCTTAAAGGGCTTTTATTTTGAAGATAGTTGTAAAACCGGAAGTTCCGTGTATGCAAGTCACTGATGGCTTGACGCCAGCTTGACGGCCATGCTTGACAAAGTGTTTCACGAAAGTAAGGAGAACATGTCGGAGTCGTCAGCACGGTCAGCACCCCAAACCAGGTCTCTGAAAAATAAGAGCGTGAGGTCCGAACTGGAGGATGACTCTTCTGGTAAGTTTAAGAATGTAATGCTATAGTAACGTTAGCTGGTTCTAGCTTGCTAGTTGTTTGCCTAGCTTACATTACTTTCTTTCAGAAGCTTTGGTGAGCTTATTTTTTGAGCTAACGTTTAGCTTACACTATCATAAAAACTGCAACCAAACGTATCTATTAACAGTTGTGTCATGCTAGCTTGTCAGGAAGGGGCAAAGTAATGCTGAATGGTTATTTCTGTGCTGACCCAGATGCTGCCCAAATTGTCCTAACTGCCAAACTGGGTCTACAGAAATATAAACATGAGCTGGCCAGGTATAAATTAGAATGCCAGGATGTAAAAATAAAAGACCTGACAACGGAGAGAGATTTCTTGAAGGGACAACTATCTGAATGAAAGAAAATATTTACTTTTTTCCAACAATTGTCACCATTACAGACTAAATTTACTTTGATACTGCACCCCTTTTTGCAGATTCCATGTCCAAATCGCTTAAATGCTTAGTATAACCTGTCTGCTATCTGTCTAATTGTGATCAATGTTTCTTTGTGTTGTCTTTATACAGTAACAAGAAAGACCAGCCTGACTCAACCTTCCCCTGCGCTCAAGTCCGTTGTCGTCTGACTCCTCTGACTCCTCCTCAGACGATGGGAAGAGGAAGAGGAAGTATGACAGAAGTCAGCGTTATACTGTTGCAGAGGGGGCCAGCAGAAGAAGGCTTTTTTTTTAAATGATCTATTTTTGAATTGTATTACTTGATTTTATTTCAATACATTTTAAACTGAAGACTGACCAATTTTCTTACTATTTTGTTGACACAATCGGGGAACGGTGGGACTTGAAAATATTCCCACCTCCAAAGTGGGGAATGACAAAACAAGTTTGAGAACCACTGGGTTAGCATCTATATAGTTGTATGTGGTTTTCTGCTTGTCCCATCTGCAACAGTATAATGCTGACTTCTGATACAGCAACGTCTCACCCAAATTCCTCTAGTGAGGATTGCCATCTCCATAAGGTTACAGATTCAATATGCAGAAGCAACTCATACAACCCCACGTCGTTTTATATTGTTTTACCTACAACAGAGTTTTTTTTAAATTATTGTTTGATGGAAGTTTTTTTTGCTCTACTCGTTTAATTGTTTTGTTGTTCTTATTCATTTAATATTTTAAATTAATAGTCTTCATCATTGGACACTTGAATTGATGTCAGGCAGCATTTTTATTTTACAAAGGTATTTATTTTTTTACATTTAGTAAAATGTTGTTCATGAAAGTTCTGGGAAACAAACAAACATGTTTACAATTGCACAGTTGTTAAGTGTTTTTTTTTCTTTAAAAGTAAGTTTTTGTGCTTCACCTCTGTAACATTGTATTTACATGTAGCTTTTTTTTAATTCACATTGTATCTACCTTGACAAGATATAGTACTTATTAACTGATAAAAAGTGTATGTTAAAGGATTTATTAACCTTAATAAGCATTGTTCTCGCTTTAGATCCAGTACCTTCAAAATGCATTATTACCTGTTTAATAAAGGACTTATTAACCTTAATAAACATTGTTCTCGCTTTAGATCCAGTACCTTCAAAATGCATTATTACCTGTTTAATAAAGGACTTATTAACCTTAATAAACATTGTTCTCGCTTTAGATCAGGTACCTTCAAAATGCATTATTAACCGTTTAATAAAGGACTTATTGGCCTTAATAAGCATTGTTCTCGCTTTAGATCCAGTACCTTCAAAATGCATTATTACCTGTTTAATAAAGGTCTTATTGGCCTTAATAAGCATTGTTCTCGCTTTAGATCCAGTACCTTCAAAATGCATTATTACCTGTTTAATAAAGGACTTATTAACCTTAATAAACATTGTTCTCGCTTTAGATCAGGTACCTTCAAAATGAATTATTACCTGTTTAATAAAGGACTTATTGGCCTTAATAAGCATTGTTCTTAGAGCATAGAAATGCATTATTACCTGTTTAATAAAGGACTTATTGGCCTTAATAAGCATTGTTCTCGCTTTAGATCAGGTACCTTCAAAATGCATTATTACCTGTTTAATAAAGGACTTATTAACCTTAATAAGCATTGTTCTTAGAGCATAGAAATGCATTATTACCTGTTTAATAAAGGACTTATTAACCTTAATAAGCAAATAATAAAGGTGTGTTCACCTTCATAAAGCAACAAACAATCCTTAGTAAAGGTTTAACTATGACATAATAGGTAAGTTAGTAAGACTCAATACATGGGTTTGTAACGCTTTTATTAACAGCTATCAGAAACTCATGAGACTTTCATTAATGCTAAGCAATCAATAAATAGTTAAGAAGTTTCTTATAAGTGCTTATAAAAGTCTTATAATCACACAGTAAACATGTTTATTGTGTTATTATTAACACTTAAATATAGTCTTATTAACACAAACTGATGTTAATAAGCATCTTATAAGGTCCTTATTACCTATTAACTAAGGCTTATAACAAGAACCTTAATATAAAGCGTTACCCAATTCGGTTTATGCACCAACTGCAGGATGGTGGTGACTTTCATGATGAAAAATTATTAAGTGCACTTCATTTAGAAGAAAATGCAAGTAAACTAACAAGCTCAGATAAAACACCTTGCAGATACATTGTTTCCTTTAAAACGCTCTTAAATGTCAACAGCACAGAATGTATTGCAGAAGTATAAAGCAAGGGGGTTTTAAAGGAACTGTAACAAAGAGCCCTGGTGTTTGAGCCATAAAAGCCAGAAAACCTGCATAGAGCAATAATATCTGTCTCTTGGGTTAGCCCTTCTTTGAGAAAAAAAGAATGGCTGCAGGGCAGGAAAGATGGGTCAATATCACAGTGTTTTCAGGAAAGAATATTGCTGTATGTGTGATTGAATAACATCCTGAGAGGAATTATTGATCAACATTACAGCATGAAAGAGAAAGGCCCCTCAATGGCTTGAAATTGTTCCTAGATTGCTGTCAAATGAATCCCACAGAAATAAGGTTAGTGGCATTTTGAGGCCCAGGGCCTTAGATATTGAGCGTGTTGCATTTGCAAATAATTTTTAGCATTTGCTGGAATGTGTCATGTGCCACTTTAAAATAAAGAACTAATCTTATACATACTATAAATATAAACTGAGGAATATTCTGATCAAATATGTACGCATAATGTACAGTCCTAATTGATTTACCAGTTCATATTATCTTCATGTTAGTAATGAAATCTGGCTTTTTTCAATACTTTTTTTCTTTTTTGATGAAAATGACAAATTGTTATTATCAGGGACAACAGCAGAACTATCTCATCTGCTCCCCACAGGAAGAAGAAGAAAAATTCACCGCTGGTGTGATGACATGAATTGCAATTTAGAAGTATAGCTTTGCCCCCCGACTTAAGAAAGAAGAGGAACATTAAATCCTTTAACTCAGTGCAGAACTCAAATTAGAAAGTTAGACTCCCCTCCTAGGATACAGACTCATTAATATGTATTGGTACTTTGACTTAGTGGGACAACACTAAAAGTAGAGGCGTGACCCACTTTGTCTCTGATCCATAGTTTAGGAATACATATTGTGGTCCATTTCAGATGTGACAAAATATCCTGGTATTAAAAAACAAAGAAAAGACTGAATCTCAATGGCATTCAATTGCTTTCAGTGGATAAGACAGGGAGAATATGAAAGCCGGGAGAATGAGAGATGCAGGGAGGCAGAGACTGATAAACAGAAAGAGAAGATGTGTGAAACTTGCCAGAAGGGGAATCAACTCCCCTGTCCCTATCCATATGTTACTTAGGTGATGTTCCATGACATCCATCCTGACTCCGACACATGCCAGCCGGAGGTTCTAGCACTGTTCCCCCTGCACGTCCATCTGGACCACTACTAGCCATGGCAGCTGGGAAAGAGGCCATGAAGAAGAAGAGGAAAAAAGTAAAAGCTGGCAAATATGAAAATAGAATAAGGAATAAGATCTTAGGTATTTTTTTCCCCCTTTGAGGATTTAACGACAAATTACAGCTATCACATCAAGGATGTATGTGGTTTGTTAAGAAGCATGCACATTATTTCTTTTGAAATGAGGTCTAATGGCGTATCCATTCATCCCAGCTACAATAGAGTGTTTGGTTGTACCCTAAGCAGCTCCACTGTCTGTTAAAGATAGATCAGCCAGCAAGACAAGGAGAGAAATAACACAGGAAGAAACGGAAAAGCCGTTTTGTCCCCGCCGCCCTATTAATTTGAGGAGAACTAGGAAATGCCAGTAGGATTAAATGTGTTACTCCCACTACCACCACCACCCCCCTTCCTTATTCTTTCTCTCTCCGAGTTCAAATTAAAGGATAGGTTTGAGGGGCGGGGGGAGGCTGGGTGGGGCGCAGAGAAGGGTGGAAAAAGAGAAGAAAGGTGTTAATTGCTTGCCAATCGATAATTCTATAATTACTTTGTGACAAATGGCTGGCTTGCGGTGCTAGGGTAGGTTCAGAAGGAGGGTGGGGAGGGGGGGGGGGGGGGGGGCGGTCAGTGGGTGGGGATGTTAAAAGGGATTGGCCATGATCAGGAACGGAAATATTTGCTTTTGTGCCTACAGGCCTGGCTGCCCCATGGGATCTGTGACAGGGAATTTATGTCAGGTTTAAGCGTGCAGCTTAGCCTCCCTGGGGGGTTTGGTGGGGTGTTGAGAAAACACACGCACACAATGACGCTCATACTGCACAAAGTCGTTTTTGCTCCAGCATACTTTACCTGATATTTCTCCTCAGGTGGAACGGGCAGCTACAAAATCCCTTTTATTCTGCGATACCCCACACAATAGCCATGGCGAATATAAAAGCGTATCAAAGATAGGCTGGCAGATTATAATTTTTGATCGATAAAATTGTCAGGCCGATTCAAGAGAAAAGCGGACTGTAAATGGAAACCTGGAGCGAATGGTTTGAATTCGGCTAGACGACTTTGAGTCTACTATACATGCCTGTCACAGTTGACTATCTTCCAATCACAGTTTCATTATGCCAGCCAAGCGTGAAGTGAGAAGTGATGGGAGTCTCTTCTATAGCCGTAGGGGAGAGCTCTAGGCAGACAGCAGGTGGGCTATCTGGAGGCCTGTACAGGTCAGGGCACCCTGACACCTGGCGCCCCCTAGCTCTTAGGACCGGCCGGGGGAGGGTCATAGGGGCCAACGGGAGATTGATGGCCCACCTTCACTCATGTCAAATCACCTGTCAGTACGCCCCTGGCACTGAATCCATTTTGTTCCAAGCCACCATTAACCTTGGACCAGTTGGATTCATTCCCCCTCTCCATGGACCAGGCCCCCGCAACCTTTGTCTACTACAGATGCCAAACTAGTTACTGGGCTCAACTTTTATCGTGTTCACTGAGTTTCGATCAACAGAGCCGTCTTTTAAACGGTGAACAAGGAAATAGTGGACGGCTGTTGAGTCATCTCACTCAGAAAAAAAGGCTGGGTGTGATTATTGGGCAAAAAAGAAGAATATGGCACACAGCATGTGTCACTTTGGCTGTATTGATCCAAAGTATTTGGTCAGCCTTAAAAGAAACCGCACTCATTTTCTTCGGGGTGGGAGAAGTTTCAAGGCTACTCATATCCCCAAATCTGCCGCCTTGAACACTTTTGAATTAATGTACTGTATTGCCATTGTTACATCCTGTTGTGCAGCATGATATCATGCAGAATTTGATATTGTAAATGTACGATCCGTCTGTATATGACGTATGGTTATGAGCAGATGTTTGATCATTTCACAGGCCTATAAAAGGGCGATTGGGCTGCCAGTGGCCGCTGTAATATTGATTGATGGTGTGCAGGTGGGGGCCACAGTGCTGCCCTCAGACAGACTCTGTTTATTTATACAGTCTGCCGTCTGCCCACCTTACCCACCACAGGGCTACATTCACTGAATTTACAGTCGTCAGGAGGGAAAAAATATGCTAATGATGCAGCGTAGCCCTGAGGAGAAACAAAAACATTTTCAATCCAAACTTTCCGCACTCGCATCAGTTATATCAGACTGGATCTTGTGCACGTTCACCACCAATACTCCATTGTACAGTATCTCGGCTCTCCTCAGGACCAATCCATTATTTGCTACTCTGTCCCCAGGGGCCATACATAAATTGGATCCAATAATGAGAGGCAGTTATGATTGTCTTTGCATATTTGGTCTTGATTTTATATTGCTGATATTATTGTTCTGGACGCAGTACGATGTGGTAATAAATTGAACTTCTCTGTAAAAAAAATGTTAATCTGTCTTATTGAACATGCAGAGCAAGCATTGGTTTCAGGCAAGGTTTTACTACGACCAACCTTCCAACAGGCTTATTCAAATCAGGATGTCTGTGTGACCACTGTGTGCACATTTGCATCTCCTACAAGGTGCCACTATAAATTCCGCTTCTTACCTTGACTAGATACTGACAGCATCTGTAAAGCCCACGCAACGCAAAAACAAGGATAAGTGTATATTCCCAGTGCTGTGTCACACACCGAAACAGAACAAAATGAGAGTGGGGAGATAAGTCCTCTCCACACCATTAAGGATGCTGAATAGTGAAGTCCTTGTTCCATTCCAATTTTCTAAGCTTTGAAGGAGTCAGTGGTTGGACGTGGGCTGCCTCACAGAGCGTGGCTTCTGTTCCACTGAGCACACAGTAGCTTAGGGATCAGCCTGTGTCCCTGACAGGAATGTGTGCCACTGAGTGTTGGCCTGTCCACTGAACAGAGCTGCGAGCCTCAGATCAGTGGCATTGGCTGGCCTACGGGTTGTTCTTTATGGCTGTGTCGCTGAGTGGCTGGCTCTCCGCTGTGCACACGGCAGCCCTCCAGATGGAAGCTGGGACAGTGGAGGCCACAGGGCTGAAAATCCCATCAAGCAGCAGTTCCAGGCCTTTGCACTGAGAAGATGAAGCGCACCGGCGCGCCAGGGGACACGGGCCAAACCCTTCTGCACCTCCATCACCCCCCAACCCCAATCCCTTCATGCCCCTCTTTCCTTCCGCCCTTCATCCCTTCCTTCTCCTTTTTTCTTCCTACAGGGGAGAAGACTGCATGCCCAACCAGCCAGAATATGGAGTGTGGCCCTCAGGGTCTGTGGCCCTCGCTTGTTAAATAAAGGAGCTGACTGGTTGATTGATAGACCCTCAGCAGTCCCTGCACCTCACATGTTTCCCGGTCCGCTGCCTCATATACGAATCCTTTGTTGGCCGGTCCTGCGTTAGCGTTTGTTAAATGCAGTGTTTGATGGATGGCACCAATTTTCCTCCAAAACCCAGATGAGCCACCTAAGCACCTTTCCCCCTTCCCTGGTTTTCTCCCCAGGTAAACCCCAGGAGCATGTAGGGGACAGGAGTGTTCTAAAATGGTATCAATCAAACAACCTTGTGTACGGCTGCAGCAGCAACGCAATGTTTCAATTATGCATCTGTTCCTCAGTGCCTGACACACACCATACAACCTCTTACCCCCACCAGGGCAAAGAGGAAGTGCCCAGGATGTGTTCCTCACCTATATCCATAATTGTACAATTAAGTTTGCAAATCTGTACGATTTTCCATAATTATTTATATAAACTGTCTGACGATCGACTAATCCGTTGATAGAAGTTTATAATTGAGGCATAAAAATACTACAATGAGTCAAAAAACAAATAAGTGAGTCGTAAAGTTGACAAATGTTGCTACCAGACAACATCGACTATCTCTGTCCCTGTAATGCCAGAGGCATGCTCGGATATCCACAAAGGCTGCAGAGGAGTGTAAGTCTGATGCAGTGCAGCGAACCAACGGTTGAAAAAGATAAACAGATGCGAGGCCGGTCTCTGGGGTGCTAGGTTCATTTGTTACCTAGCGAGGACAGACATATTCCTGTCAGACAAGCCATGGCGGCAGCAGATGCGAGGTCATTCTAGTTACGGAGTGAAAATCTTGGGTTAAGGACAAAGATTCTCACTTCACACGAGAGAGACGGCCATGGGGTTTTTATTTCCCCCGTGGCCCTTCACAAGACATGCTCATTCCACACTTACATAGCTCCAAGAAGCCCCCACATGTTTTTTTTTTATAAAACTGAAGCGTATTTGTCATTGTTTGTTTTCAAAATTGTGATCTGACAATGATTTGGATGATGGATTCAGTAGTTTAAGTTTTCATCTACAATTATATTAATGACCATGTGTATGCATGTGAAAAAAAGCAAAAAAGCTTTTGCCTATTTGTGGAAATGGTTAGGCTAATTCATGTCTAGTCCAGCAAATAACAAAATATATTGTAAAAGTAATGCAAGATAAAATATTTGGCACTACATAAAGATACATTACAACAATATTCTAACTATTCCTTTTTACATAATGCATAGTTGGAAATTGCCAAAGATGCATCTGTTTTTAATTTCTCTCTCTCTCTCTCTCTCTCTCTCTCTCTCTCTCTCTCTCTCTCACTCTCTCCCTGTAATATATATGCCTTACGAGGACAGACAGCAGACAGGATCATAGAAGGAGGATATGGGAAGGTACTTGAGACACACTGGATCCCAACCAGAACAACTGGCATCTCTCCTTCGCAGATGGACACACAGGTGGGCTCACAGGTGGGGAAGGAAGGGGGAAGTGCTCTGCCAGTTTTGTGTGTGTGTGTGTGTGTGTGTGTGTGTGTGTGTGTGTGTGTGTGTGTGTGTGTGTGTGTGTGTGTGTGTGTGTGTGTGTGTGTGTGTGTGTGTGTGTGTGTGTGTGTGTGTGTGTGTGTGTGTGTGTGTGTGTGTGTGTGTGTGTGCTCACATAACATCTGGCCCGTGGTCCACTGACATGTCAGAGAGAGAATTTATCAATGGCACTACACTGCGCCCTTCTGGACGCCTTCAGCATGGCATGGCCAACAGCCACCACAAAACTGTAAATTGTCATATTTTCTCAATACTTAAACCTTTTTACATTTATCATAAACACTGTATTAAAGTTGGTTCATATTGTTACTTCTACTTTTGCTGCTATAAACATGAATTATGTCCTTCATTTAAAAAAACAATAAATAAAATAGTGAAAACAGTCAAGCATGTGCCTCCAAAACTGAACTAGGCAATAACATAATAATTAAAGCCACAATTGATTTGGAATATCAAAAAAAAATTCAAATCTTCCTTTTCATCCTCCTTTATAGAATTATCCCCTTGAAGCTCATGCATAAATGATATGTCCAGTCTATGAGAAGGCAGAACCAAACAATATGATTGCAGAAAGCAAACTGGCAAATAATATTGATCCTTGCAACACACAGACAGCTAATCAATGAATGTATGTCCTCCCCGCACAGGCTGCAAGTCCAGATCAATTTTGAAGAAAGATGAGGCATTGGCAAAGAAAGTGAAGTAGTTCTGAAGCATATCCCGCTGCGGTGGAATGGAATTAATTCCCCAAACATATGAAAGATCGACTTCAGCCGTACAAAGTGGTGCAGCCAGCCTGTTTGAAACAACTATCATGACTAATGCTTTGATTCTAATAAATACTGTTGCCATTATCTCCTAGTGTAGCAAGTTCTGTCATGTTTACCCTCGGTGTCTGGCCGTACACATTCATATCAATTGCTTATATCTTTGGCCTCATATCATGAACCACCAGATTATTTATTGATCTGAACACAGACTGCAAATAACCTCCACAATTGTTTCATCACCTTGTCATTACTGGCCGATGATGAGCTGGGCACAAAAAGGTGGAAAAGTCCCTCAAGGGGGTCTCTTTCAATTTTGAATTGATGGTACATCGGTTTTCATGCATTGAAGACTTATAAGAGGTTACAAGTTCTTATTGGAACACTGGTTGCATGGTCAGCTTGCTGACCTGTAGCTTATGACCATCTTTCATAATTTATTTGTAGATGTGTAAAACAAATGAAAATTGGGCATACATAGAGGGATAGTTAAAAAGAATTGAAGTGTGGTGGTATGAGTTACTTATGCTTAGAGATGGCTATCTACGCAGTCACATTAACGAGTTTTGGAGAGGTTTGAGTTGAAAAATAAATATCTGTTCACTGCTGTCGTGATAAAAAGCAGAATGATGTGTTTAAAGCAAAACGTTTATTTCAATAGCAAGGGTCCTCCGGAGGGGTCACTAGTGGCATATACACGAGGGTATCTTGCTAGTAGTGACGCCGTTTCCTTAAAATCCTCCCATATTTAAGGAACATTTGCTCCCCGGGGGTGGAGACGTCTAAGTTACATTACAGTGGGGTTGGAGGAGAGACAGGCTGAGAGGCAGACAGTTCAAATTTACATACATTGATATTGTAAACACGGGAGGGGCAGGCTGACCAGAGAAACCGCAGGGGGCTGTCTGTATGGACAGTGTGTTTATTCAGATGTATAGTCAGGCTGGCTGGCCCATCAGAAAAGCCGTTTTACAAGTTTCCCCCCACACTGCTTTAACTTGATGCCAGATTGACAGTTTTTTTTTGCACTTTCTTTTTATGCTAAGTTCGGCCATTGTATTACATCTAAGCGCGTTTGTGCATAGCAAGGTATCACTGCACCAATCAGTTGATCGACTCGGAGCTAATACAGCAAATGTTGGCGGGAAACTAAGCCATGAAAAGAACCTAGGCAACATTGAACAGATATTTATTTTTTAGGTAAGAATTTATTTATGTGGTGAAAAAACAATTTTCTGCTGTCCCTCTCTACAACAATACAACGCTTACTTCTGCTACAGCGTCATCTCCTGAAAATTCCTATATGTGACTGAGCTGATCGCCATCACCTTAAGATAACTAGCCCAGCGGATAAATGCCATTTTCACCTATAAACAGACTATACGTACCTCATACAACCCCACTTTAGAACAAAAAACTGAACCATACAGTACCTTTAGGGTACCCTTAGGGGACTTACAGTGAGTCATATGGTAGTTGTGGTCATGGAAACAAAAAGTAAGCTATGCAAATAGGTAACTATGGTATGTTTTTAACACAAATATTATTGAGTTCTCTGTGCAACTTTAGTACAAATATATGCTCACAAATAGACAAAAGTCACATTTTATTTGTTATACATTCAGAGAAATTAAATCAGTATGCACTTTTGCTGAAATTATTGCCAGACAGGAGTGCCATGCAATGGTGCCAGTGTTCAGATACAATGACTCAAGGCAAACAGCACATGGCAGGTGAATGGAGCCAAAAGCAAAGAAACATTCAGTCCAATATACGGTACAACCATTTCAGTCTTGTCATGCAGCAAGACAGTCTGAGACAGAAATAGCCTCAGAGGTTGGCTGGGCCAAGATGCTCAGTGAGAACTGCTATAAATAGGTAATGGTTATGATGAAACCATGTCAAAAGGCACAAACAAAATCCACACAAGTCAACACACAGAGTCAGCACCGGGCTGCATTAAGGGTAAATGAACCATGGCATTAAAAAAAAAGAAAAATAAATTGTGCCAAATGAGAAAATAGCACCATATAAATTTGGACGTTTCCTGAATGTTACATCACAAATACACAGACAATGTTCTTTAATGCGGCTTCAAAGCCTATCTGAATCATCCACCTCAACAAATGATTAAAAAGCTAATATAGGAACAACATGAAGCTGTGTCATTGATTCAAAAGCCTTTCTTTGTACATCTGGGCAATGTTAACGATATTATTTTTCATTGGTTTTTACTTGTGAGATCACTTAAAGCAATATGCTTGCTGCCACACTTTGATAAAACAATCAATGGCAGCTTAATTTCTAGAGGAGAATATGCATTTATTTTTTCATGTTTGCTGCGACATAATGCAAAATAAGCCTGTGGCATTTGTGGTAGATATAATTGACCATGTGTTTGCCCATTTAGGTTTAAATCAACAATAATATAAATGTAGAATATGTACAACATAGCCACAGTACATGTATAGCATTAGAAGAAGGCACATGGGGTATATGTGGCAGTAATTATAAACACATTGGCATTTAAAAATATCACTGCAGTTACACAATATTCACATTTTCAAAAACACAAGATGACAAAAGAAATGCTGTACAATTGAATTGTTGATAAATGCTGAGAAAACTATTGCCTCGCCCTCTATAGTCACACTATATAATATGAGCTACGTAGATGTATTCAGAGGCAGCGAAGCACAATAAAGACAATTACCAGACACTTCAAAAGACAACACACTGCAGCCCCCCCCCCCCCCAAAAAAGAAAAGCTATTACCTGAGAAAGAGTATAAAATATTAAGTGTGTAATAAAAGGCATCTTCTTCTTGGCTAAGAGTTGTTACATGGCACTGTGTTAGAGAGCACAAGCAGTTTCTAATGATTAAACTTCAAGCTTTCACTCTGATAAGTGAAGCATAAAACTAGACTTCCTGAAAAGTATCTTGGAGAAGAGAGGATCAAGAGTCATTAGTGGCAAACGGAAAGTAAGACATGTCAGTCAAACTGAGAATGTGTTTTTTCTGTAAAGAAAGAAGGACGGCACAAATATAATAACGAATGGCAAACAGTGGTGGTTATGCCTCACTGAATTCACAGTTTGCATATTCCCTTTTTGACTAAGGTTTCATATTTTTGATTTGTACTTTGAAGCGAAACAATGTAACTTTTGAATGATGAAATAACAAATAACCCATTCTTCCTTGTACAAATGAAAGTTGAAATTACAAGCATAAAAACACACCTTCATTTGCTTTAACACATGATGGTGTGGTGTTGCTACAGCCTTATGTTATGAGCGGTATGACCGTCATTAAAGTGACACTTTTGGCTGCAGTGGCCAGTCAGCTACGGTTACATAGCCACATTTTAAAGGGCACTGCTTAGCTATCTTTTCATTAAAACAAATCAAAAAGCAGAGGATCTGCAGAAGACACATTCATCCGTTTAAATGAAAAAAATTAAGATGTTTTGAGCTTTTTTTTAAGCGAGACTGTTTTACAAATGTGTTGACGTGCTAATATTTCAATTATTAAGTCTATATTTTGTTGCAGAGAAAGCTTTTCCAAAACTTTTCCATACAATATCCATATTGTCATGCATAAAAGTTAACTTTTCTAAAGCTTTTCTTTTAAGAAAATTGGAGAGTTAAGCTTAATATTTCCTTCTTGCGACACCCAAAGGAAGTAAGCAATTTCATCCAGATCTACAGGATAGTCTGTGAGGTGCAGGGGCTCCTTGATATCAAATCTCTCCCCCTTGTAGCTAATCCAATGGCCGGCAGGGAGGTAGATGTCTCGCTCTTGCTTTCCGGGCTCTAAAACTGGGGCTACCATGAGGTCATCCCCAATCAGGAACTGGGAGTCAATTTTATAGGCTGTCTCATCACCTGTGGCAATCCACCACAGGGGCCGTATGATTGGGTCCCCGGTGTCCACCACCTCACTGGCCAGCTCGAGGACCCGTGGCGCAACAATACTTTCGTGGAGGGCCGTATATTTACGAGCAATTTCAACCACCTCGTTGTCGTATGCCCATGGCGGAACAGAAAACTGCATTGATGGCATGAAGGCTGTCAGCTCCAGCCAGCGGATATAGAGCTCTCGATCGGGTAACACGCGCTTTCCATCCGTGCGGTTCAGATAGGCATTCCCTCCAATCATGTCCGGTAGAATGAACTGATAGCCGAGAATGCTGATGGTGAGAACTGTCGGGATAAGAGATTTAAGACCCAACTCATAGCCCCACACAGAGTCTCTGTCAATTGGTCTGAAAAAGCAGGATATGTTCTGGGACTGGTAGCCACTGCGCAGCTCAGCTCTGTCATTGTAGGGAATAGCCATTTCCGTATAACGCCTTGTGAAGAAACTTGGGTCCCGAATGGGAATTTTGGTACTAAATTTCCATGGCAAGTAGTTGGTCTCCCCTGCATCAAATTTGAAAGATGACACGCCATACCTGGAGCGTAATGAGCGTAGCTGGGAGGAAAACCAATCCCGTGCTTCTGAATTTGTGAAGTCCAAAATGCCGCCAATGCCATTCCACCATTGCACCAATGCCGGCAGCCGGCCTGTTGGCTCCCGGACAAATAGCCCCCTCTCTACACAAGTATGGAAGTTTTCTGAGTCATAGTTCACAAAAGGGTGGATCCAGAGTGACACCAGAAATCCATCTGATTTCAGCTTTTGAAACATGGCCGAGGCATTAGGGAACTTTGTCGTGTCAAACTCAAATTCTCCGTAGCGGCTGGTGTAGCGGTCATCTAGTTCAATGTGGCTACAGTTGAAGTTATGCTTGCGAATGTTAGCAGCATAGTCCAACAATTTCTTTTGGTCTATGTCAGTCTTATGTAGTGCCCAAGTGGACCATATAGGATGGCGAAACATGACTTTGGCAGGCACTTTGTTTGGTTTGTTAAAGTATCTGCGGACCATGTACTTGTGTATGGACGTCACATCCAAACCCACACACACTCTGTAGCTCAGTTCAGCACATGGTGCCTCACCGGGATTTGGCTTGAAGGGACTGTCATTGTATCGCGCCTGAAAGTACATGGTCTTCTCCGTGTCATTCCAGCCCAGGTGGAAGGGCACAGAATTGTTTATCTTGATGGCGGTAGCATTAGAAGAAAGCCAATAACTCTCCAAAATCCCACCAAATTCATTGCGGTTTTTGTAGATGTCACTCGTAACAAAGGGTTTGGGAGCCTGTTGGCCAGAAATAGAAACAGGCCAATGCTGAATTGCTGACACTGCCCCACCATACCAGTGTGCAAACTTGTATGTCATGGCATGCTGAACAGGAATGTCTGGAACCAGTTCCTCCCAACGCACACGGTAGCATTGCACTGTGTCCTTGGGTCGCACTGTCTCAATAAAGAAGTTCAGTTTTCTATCAGTGGTGCGATCGCAGCTCAGCATCTCCCCTTCTTTGGAGCATGAATCCAAATCCAGTGTACCTGACCTGCCAAGATTGAAATATAATTACATTTTCAAGCAATCTCCTTCAACCACAACCACACAAATGTTGTAACAGCTAAATACCTCAAAGGATTTGTGTTACATTTTCCATTACTTTTCTGATATATCCAAAATATATATCATGAGTCGACAAAAACACCAAATTTCAAACAATGTTAAAAATACCAACCTGAAATCCATCCTGAAAACAATTGACCCTCCCTGGTTGCGGATAATGTAGCCATCTTTATTAAGATCCAACAGCTGAGTCTTGAGCAGCTCTGCTTTGCGTAGAGAGGCTATGTAATAACTCCATGCACTCACTGCTGCAATTACAAGCACCAGGCCGATTACTCCGGCTCCGACTATGGGTCGAGTGTCCTTGCTGTGTTTCTGCTTGGGGATAACATCCGTAATTGTGCCTCCCGCTCCTCCTGGTACAACTTGGTACATGACTTTATCTGTTCAGTCTGTAAATCTGAGAGTTGTTGCTCTGAAGATCAAGGAAAAGATTATCAAGGGAATCTCCTTTGGTGTCTCCGTCGTTGCGTCTGTTTTACTGCCTGTCCTAAGAGAGAGATAACACACTTTGAAAAGTCATTGTCGAGGTCTTCATACAATTCTATCTCTTTATCTATCAACACTGATTTTAAAGCTATAGTGCGTAACCTCTGTTGCCCACATGACTAATTCTGAGTAATAACAACAACACTGTCAGCGTATCTACATTAGGTAAGCCTCCGGTAATCGCGCATAGATTTTATATGTTCTGCTATACGTCTTTTCTTAGCAGTGGAATCAACAACTGAAAAATGTCTTGGGCACTTCCAGGGATTTTTCTGAGCTCCTGCACCAGTGTCAGGGGATGACACTAGTTTGTAAATGCTGCCATACTGAGAATTGGCAATGGCTTGAATGAAAACCAACATTAATTTACGTATATTAAAAAGTTACGCAGTATAGCTTAAAGCAGGGGTGCACACAAGTTTTCAGCTTGTGAGCTACTTTTATAATGACCAAGTCAAGAAGATCTACCTACTATACAAATGCAAAACCTATTAGGCCCTGGGGCTGAGAGGTTTCGTAGGCCTGCCCCCCCGGAAGAAAAATGTAAAATGTATCAATCTGGTGCATTTTGAGAAGAATACTAAGGCTAAATCAGCTGCGTCCTATGTGAGCTATTTAGTACTATTTTTCTGGAATAATTTGGGGACACAGAATTACCAAAAAGCAGAAAGAAAAAATGTACAGGTTTAAAAAATCAAAGATTAGGAACCTATATTGAGCCAATAAAAAAAGAAAAAAAAGCGATCTACCCACAATGGCTTAAAGGTTCAAATATGTCCAAAACCAAAGGATTACCACAAAAAGGCTTCCATTGCTGAAGCTTTTGTCCAGTTTTATATACAGTATCTCACAAAAGTGAGTACACCCCTCACATTTCTTCACATTTTTCTTTATATCTTTCCATGGGACAACACTGAATAAATTACACTTTGATACAATGTAAAGTAGTCAGTGTACAGCTTGTATAACAGTGTAAATTTACTGTCCCCTCAAAATAACTCGACCCACAGCCATTAATGTCTAAACTGCTGGCAACAAAAGTGAGTACACCCCTTAGAAAAAATTTACAAATTGGGCCCAAAGTGTCAATATTTTGTGTGGCCACCATTATTTTCCAGCACTGCCTTAACCCTCTTGGGCATGGAGTTCACTAGAGCTTCACAGGTTGCAACTGGAACCCTCTTCCATCCATTTATGACAGCATCACAGAGCTGGTGGATATTAAAGACCTTGTGCTCCTCCACCTTCCGTTTGAGGATGCCCCAAAGATGCTCAATAGGGTTTAGGTCTGGAGACATGCTTGGCCAGGCCATAACCTTTACCCTCAGCTTTTTTAGCAAGCCACTGGTCGTCTTGGAGGTGTGTTTGGGGTCGTTATCATGTTGCAATACCACCCTGCGGCCCAGTTTACGAAGTTTGAGTGCACATGGTCAGCGTCGTACACAGAGGTTGGCTTTGGAAAATAGAGGTATGAGTGCTGCCAGCATTGCTGAAGGGCTTGAAGGGGTGGGGGGTCAACCTGTCAGTGCTCATACCATACGCCGCACTCTGCATCATACTGGTCTGCATGGCTGTCATACCAGAAGGAAGCCTATTCTAAAGATGATGCACAAGAAACCCCACAAAAAGTTTGCTGAAGACAAACAGACTACGGACATGGATTACTGCAACCATGTCCTGTGGTCTGATGAGACCAAAATACATTTATTTGGTTCAGATGGTGTTAAGAGTGTGGAGCGGCAACCAGGTGAGGAGTACAAAGACAAGTGTGTCTTGCCTAGAGTCAAGCATGGTGGTTGGAGTGTCATGGTCTGGGGCTGCATGAGTGTTGCCAGCACTGGGGATCTACAGTTCATTGAATTCTAACATGTACTGTGACATACTGAAGCAGAGCATGATCCCCTCCCTTCATAAACTGGGCCGCAGGGCAGTACTGCAACATGATAACGACCCCAAACACCCCTCCGAACGACCACTGGCTTGCTAAAGAAGCTGAGGGTAAAGGTTATGGACTGGCCAAGCATGTCTCGAGTCTTAAACCCTATTGAGCATCTTTGGGGCATCCTAAAACGGGAGATGGAGGAGCGCAAGGACTCTAATATCCACCAGCTCCTTGATGTCGTCATGAATGGGTAGAAGAGGGTTCCAGTTGCAACCTGTGAAGCTCTAGTGAACTACATGCCCAAGAGGGTTAAGGCAGTGCTAGAAAATAATGATGGCAAAACAAAATATTGACACTTTGGGCCCAATTTGGAAATTTTTTCTTAGGGGTGTACTCACTTTTGTTGCCAGCAGTTTAGACATTAATGGCTGTGTGTCGAGTTATTTTGAGGGGACAGTAAATTTACACTGTTATACAAGCTGTACACTGACTACTTGACATTGTATCAAAGTGTCATTTATTCAGTGTTGTCGCATGGAAAGATATAATGAAATATTTGAAGAAATGTTAGGGGTGTACTCACTTTTGTGAGATACTGTACATCTAATATTGCTTACCAGTTCCAGTTAGCTTAAAAATTATTGACTTTAAAATAACTATAAGAGTCATCAAAGAAAACTGCCTGTGCCAGATCAGGAAGTGAGATGTGAGCCCGTCTTTCAGTCTGTCTTGTTTCCTTGTCAGCTTAGGGCCTCCTTTACATTTCAAAAATTGTCTTATATGCTCTGCATTGCTGCACAAAGTGACTCCAAAGCACTTAGAAGTATTAGGCTGTCAGGATGTAAACTTTAAAGATGTGTCTGAGATTTAACAAAACAAATCTACTGCCAATTAGGATAAAGTGGATGTTCCCAATGGTAATTCTAACATATAAGTTTCGATTGAAAGAAGACTCATTTGTATGTAAGGAAGTAGAGGAGCAGAAAGAGGGGATTTTGTCCTTTGAGCTTTGCCAATGCCCGAAAGGAGAGGAAAGAATACTAAACTTTGTGCTCCATCAAGCCAGACCGGCCCAAAACTCAAGTAACCTGGTTCAGTCTGGCCAGAACATTTTGACCAAAGGTCCAACAATAACATAAGGACACTTGTTCATTCCCCCTGCATGTCGAACTGATTGCCCTTCTCAACAGGGACACAACAACATACAGTATCGTCCAGTTAATTAACTGGTTGATGTTGGTTATTTTGACTTTGGCTAATAAGAATAGATTAGATTAAGGTGCACAGGCTACTCAGGGCAATTCGGTCCTTTCCAGATTCCCTGTTTGCTGACCAGTCTTAAGTGCAATTGACCCTCAAGGCCTGCCATGGCAGCATGGGTCGATAATAAAAAATGTGTTCTATTAATTAGCAATCTAATTGACTAATTCTGTGTTCAACCACCCTTAGCATAGATTTCCCCCAACAACAGGAGTGATAACATAAGCACATCATTAATTAACGGAAATACTAACTGTTGGTTCCTAGGGTGCTGGACTCAGGAAGGGAAATTGACCCCACAGGTCAGGAAACAATTGAATGTATATTATAGGCCTGTATTATGGCAAAATGCAAGGACAGATGTAATAACTCAAACTATGCTGTACCTAACAACAATTTTTATTGTTGATCAATATTATTTTTTATTTACAATTGATAATTTAATCCATAGGTCTTTCAAATGTCAGAAGATTGTGGAAAATGTCCACCCTAGTTTCCCAGAGCCCGAGGTGATGTTTTCAAATTGCTCAAAGCCTATAATCATTGAAAAAACCAGCAAATTAGGGGTGCATCTATTGTTCATTCATTATCAATTCATCTGACAATTATTCTGGATTTATAAATTCATCTTTTTCTCTATAACACATTATAAAATAGTTCAAAATGACCATTGGCCACAGAGCAAGGTGATACATTTAGATAACATTGTCTTTTTTCGATCAGCCAAAACCCAAAGATGTTTAATCAATTAATCGATTAACACATTATTTACATTTGGAACCAGGGAGGAAGCTGAAGCCAGGAAATTATTAATTACCTTTTTTTCACACTATAGCCTACACAAGGGGAAAAAAATACAACTGTAATATAACCAGGGCCGCCTTTATGCACAGGCTTACCTGGGCTGAAGCCCCAGGGCGTACGAAGATCAGGGGCCCACCAGTAAAGAAAAGGGGAAAAAAATCACATTATTTTTGGCCTATGAAGATCAAGGGGCCTATCATTCACCAGTAATTTTTGTTATTTTTGTTTAAATAACATTGTTCGGGGCAACGCAGAAAAAGGCCCTATGTTGAGTTGAGCCATTAAAAACAAAACGAAGAATACAAAGAGAGAAGTAGCTTTGGGATAAGGGATTATTTTTTAAAAAATGTAATGCTGACTGACTGGATTTTTTAAACCTGTATATTTTTGTTTCTGCTTTTTGGTATTTCTGTGTCTCCAAATGATTCCAGAAAATAGCTCAAATAGGACACAGTTGATTTAGCCTTGGTTTTCTTCTCAAAGTGCACCAGATTGATGCATTTTACTTTAAAAGGTTCAAATTTTTCTTACGGGGGGCATGCCCCCGGACCCCCCTAGAAGGTCCTGGGTCCCCACCGCTGTCTCCTCGACAACTAGGAAAAACACTGTAAACAACCATGTGTGTTTGGTTATTAAAAGTCATTAGACCAGGAAGGTGGTGTAGACAAACATGCTGTATTGTAAGTCCGCCGCCCGGGGGGGCCTATGAAACTTCTCGTAGGCAGGTAAAGGCAGCCCTGAATACAACAACCTACTGCATTTCCAATATCAAAACCAATATTGTTACTATTCATTTATTGTCACTTAACTACCCGAATAAACAACTAATCATTTAGGACTCGCAAGGTCTTCACACAAAAAGATAAATACATAATCATATAGGGCTAGTTTACTTTTTTTCTTCTTCTTTTAACAAAACTCAAACATGATTTTTTTTCTCACTGAAAGGGGCAGAAAATGTTCAAACTCGGGTCTTTCTTTGTTTATAGTGTGACCAGACTGGTTCATATCTGCCGCTTCAGCCCGATTTACTATCTATTCTGACATGGGAAAAATAAACACAGAAGTGCTGATGCAGTCTGAGGGAGACTGATTACTTCCCAAAAAAAGAAAAAAAACGCAAGCGATCGCGACGAACGTGTACGCGTGCATGCATTGCGCGCTTGTTTGTGTGTTTGTGCCTGATTATAGTTATGTGCAATAGCCTACTAATTAAACTGACTAGATTGCGTTAAGTAGCCTACACGCCGGGACTTTCAAGTGCACCGATAGCAAATAATAGCAGCGACAGTATTCTCTTTGGATGTGGCCATTAATGAAAACTGTTACTTTTTAACTTTCAACGTGCGCTTTTTTTATTAAATAAAAACATATAACACACTTATACACACATGTTCATGAGGTCATAATCGTACAGAAAATAAATCATACGTTGCTATAGGGCCAACAACGTAGCCCATAGGCTACATACAGTAAAGTCCGATGTATAGAAAGCAATTTGCTCCGTCTGTGGTAGTGGGTGGTAGCCGACAAGAAAGTTAACGGAGAGAAAATAACATGGAATAGGCCACGTGTAAGTAAAATGGCATGTTATTATATATCGTTCATGCTCGTCCTGTTTTGGTGTCAGCTGTGCAATATAAATAGCGTTTGCCTACCAGTGGCAGCTCCCCTCTGCAGCTCCGAGTACAACTAGTCAGACACTGAACAGAAAAAGACCAAGACGCATCAAGGCATGTTGTTGTGTGTCCGCCTCATGGTCCGCCTTGCCTACTACAGCTGGGAAGTGTAGTTCTGTCGGTGGGGCCGAGACCTCTTTATGTTCTCATTTTGCACAGATCACACTGTTTTACATGGTTGGAGCAGATCACACTGGTTGCAAAACGTCACATACACGTCTGAAATAGTGAGAGGGAAGTGTGGTGTGCTAAAAAGAAAAAAAAGAAAGAAAATAAATAAAAGAAAAAGAAAACGTTTTGAATAACTTGGGGAAATCAATAGGTAATACAACTTGAATATTTCAATGGGGACTTATGGTCTAACCTAACCTTATTTGCATTGGTGGTAGTTGTTCTAATAGCACACATGGTGTCCCTAAAAAATACTTATGATAATCACACTAATAAGTCTGTAATACCGCTGAGTGAAGTTTCATTGTTTGCAGTAATGTTCCTTCTGTTTTAACTCCAAACATTCAATAACACTATATCACATGTAGACTATTATATCTCTAATAGTGTGACATGTCACAGATAGATAGGGCCACAGTGTCTCTTATGATTTGATCACCACAAGCCCCTTGGTGGGAAGATCTGAGCCGCTGATTTAGTACTGAACTGTAAAAGTGTCCTCGCTGTACGTAGGGAGATAACAGTGGTGAGAGGGTAGCCAACAGTTATATTATTCATCCTAACACCTTCCCTCACTGGGTTCATTAGTAGAGAATAAAGCATCAGTGAGGTTAACAATCCTTCATTTTCACTCAAGGACCTCCGCAGGTCCCCAATCCCCACTTTGGAAGCCAGTGCTCTAATAGTCCTAACGATGGCTCTCAGACACAAACTCAGGGTGAATGGTGTAGTGTCCGGCTTGGTAGGGCTTCACCACATGGAAGCAGCTGTAGCACCCGCTGTTGAGAGGACATCGGAGCAGACATTAGATCCTCTTGTTAGTGGCACACTGGGACATATTTTCATCAAGACGGTATTTTTCTATTAAAACAACATGCACCTAAAATCCAAAATGCTATTACAACTAGACCTCCTGTATTGTGTCCGAAGGTAGTGTTGATGAGCTGCCAGAGGGTTGCTGGTATGGGGTCTGTTCCGAAGCTGAACACCAACATGTTCCCTGTAAAAAGATTTTTCTTTTTTTTTAAATGCCAGTTTTCTTTTTTTAACATAATAACATCACTTGGTAGAATCACCCATTAATCACTCAATAATGTTTATTGACTTATCCAGTGTTTCCAGGGTTAAGAGGCCACAAGAGGTCATTCTCTCACCTGAGTTGCTGTGCTGAGAGTGGACTCCTCTGATAATCCATTCTAATGCAAATACAATCAATTGGGATCAATCTTAATTTAAAGCTTTACCTTTGGACTATAGATTAAAGTTATCTAGTGCTACATACCTTGCCGGTTTCTTCAGAGCTGTGTGGAGCTTAAATCCGGGTTCGGCCAGCTGCAGTTTCTGCTTGGCGTCAGCAGAGGGCAGAGCTTGCACTGTGGGTGAGTTGACAGGAGGCATGCGGTTCACTTTGCCTGTGTCAACTGTGTTGAGATGGTTGTCAGGACAGGTCGTAGGTGGACCGTGGAATGATAAATGTCTGACGGGGGGGAAGAGAGGACGTCCGCTGTACAGTGGGGTCAAGGGGTGAGGTGGTGTCCGGCGTGACCTGCAGTTAGGCTGAAGAGTATGGGGAAACAGAAAGTCCTGGGACAGGGAAAAGAAGGATGCATAGAGGCAGTAGTTGGAGGGGGAAAATAAATTGTGTATCAGCTCTCACAGATAATCTCTCCTTTTCACAAGGCACTAGACCGGACACACTGTATAAAGAGGATCTCACATTCAATTTGGTTTAAATTGTGCATATTGATTTCTCCAAAATGATTCTGAATACTTTATTGATCCCAATGGAGCCAATCAAATTTTACATTCTATACCATCCAATAAATACATAAACTAATGACATCAATCACACATCAACATCGACAGCATGCCACTGACAAGTGCACAGATCAATGGGTTGCATTAAGAAGCCTGAAGCTGAAGAACACTGAATGAAGGAATTGCTTCATATGGATTTCCTCTTTGTACTTTTATCAATGTGATACACTGAAAACAGTGAAAAAGTGATTAAACCTATAACAAATTGTATATGTGTTAAACGTTAATAATACCTCACTTGCAAAGTTGTTTTTAGTTTTCCTCTACAGTAGGATTAACAATTATCTCTCCTCTCTCTTAGACCCTGTTTCCTCCATGTTTGGGTAAATAAATCGACATAGAGGGAAATACTGATAAATAGAGTAGTGTGTGTTGAGAAATTCTCATTTTCTCTTTACACATACGTCATGAATAATTACTCAGTCCCTTTTTAAACATCTACCGTCTCTAGGTGTCTGTGCTGCCTCTTACCGGCCGTGGCTGGGGGTTGTTCCTGCGGTGGGCAGAGGTGGGTCGTAGTTCTTCTCGTTTTGCTCTGCCGGGAGAGGCAAACTGCTCCTTGTACATAGTGAGGTAGAGCTGAGGAGCCATCTTCACTTATTGCCTTTCTTATTTTCCACTGCTTCTCTCCAGTCAACCTCAGAGTCAAGAACCTCCTTCTCCTCCCCTGTCCACTGTAGGCTCCTCCCTTTCCCTCTAATATACCTGCTTGTAATCCTGCTGTTCTTTTACATCCTTCATTACTTTTCCCCCCCACCTTAATACGTGTGGGTTTTTTTCTATGCTTATAATCGTATCTTGCTTGTGCATGCCACCTATTTTGCTTGTATATATTACTTCTTCTGTGCCTGATGTATCGCAAAATAGCATTTCTTTTGTGCATGCATCAGAAGCTCTTAAACCATGGATTCAAGCCAACAAGCAATAAATATGGTTAACATTTTTTGGAGTTGCAGCTATTGTGATGATGAATCTACTACTGTGCGTTGGAAGTAGAGGCAAGTTAAGAGCATCCTTGCTGAACCAGAACAACTCTTTGTTGCTACCTGAGCGCTCGGACACTAATCCTAGCCCCATGCAGGCCCCCTGCAGAGACACACATACCTGGGGTCACTGGCCATGACCTACTTCCCTCCCGGAGGCCCTGCTCATACACTAAAGCAAGCACACATCTCAAACAGACGCTCAGCTCCCATGCAGCTGTGTAGCCGCCTATAGTAGTTAAAACAGAATCCGCCTTATCAGATCTGCAGAAGTGGTGTAAACTTAAGGGGAAAAAGAGATTTTCTAAGAAATCAAATCTCCCACCACCACCCAGGGTCACCTCCCTTCACTGTCGACATGCCACATGAGCATCAATAATTCACAGAGCACTGTAGGTTTTTTTTTGCCTTTGTGTCTCCCCAGCGCTCTCACTGAGTTATCTGTGACAGGAACTGGCTGTTCATCGCGGTGCAGCGGTGGGGCCTTGTTTGACAGCCACACGCTAAGCCCAGTCAAATCCGTGTCAACAGACGCGGAGCAAGAGGACACATGGGGGAATCATAGTAGTGATGTGGCGGGCGGCGACGTCCTTCACGGGGGTGCTCAAATCAAATCCAGTCTCTAGTTTCCTTGTCCCATTTCCTCAGCACACTTTGACGCAAGGCAAATCCCAAACTTCTTTATTTAATGAGTTCACTGTTCACCCCCCTCCACACATCAAATTCAAGTGTGCTCACATAAGAAATGGTTTAACAGTACAGTGGATTTATGTCAAATGAAAGGTACAAAAAAGAATCTATGGAGCAAAACACATTCCAAAGTGAATGCACATTGTATGAGTCGTGCATATGATCAGTCATACAAGACTCCCGCTGCGTGTGCTTTCATGTTCTGCAAAGCCAGTGTGTCCAACATGTGCAAATGCACACTTCAAAGCCCTTGTCATAGACTCAGAATTCACAGTCTTCTTTTACTGGTGCTTGGATTTCACTGCCGCTCTGAGCTTTGTGTAGAGATATCCGAAATTCTGTAAGAGAGAACCGACAGAAAACAAACCCGTTGTGTCAAGCGTTGTCTGCCTTATATGTCGATGCTTTAAAAGTATGAGAGAAAACGTAAAGGTGCTGAAGCTGTTTGCGAGGGAAGCAAATACTTCAGTGCAATATGAATGGGCTGATATCAAAGGGGTACATTAACAAACCTGAATGGCATAGTAAACGATCCCCAAATAGGCAGCGATGCAGCCGCCAAGGAAGAGATCAAAGGCTGCAGGCTTCACTCTGGAAGAAGTATAAGAAGTGTGTCAGCGTCCAAAGTGTCTTATTGTAATTACCCCCGAGCACATAAAATGCACATGAACACAGATGATATATTTACCTGTACATCACTATGGGCTGGTTCATTTGATCAAAGAAGGTGATATCAGGGTCCCTGTATTAAGACAGATAGTTACATCAGCTGTGATGTTGTTGCATTCCTTTCCCACAGTTTTGTACAGTTTTTTTTTTTCTCTGCCACCGCGTGTTACCTCTTGTCTGGTCTGAAGGTGTGCCTGTGAACTTGCTGCAGGTAACGTTTGAACTCCTGCTCCAGTGAGTTGACCAGCAGGATGTGCCCGGGCTCCTTATCCAGCAGCTGGGCGGCCCGAGGCACTGACGCAAGGAAGGACATCAGACTGGACATCCGACCGTCGTGGAAGTCCTGCATGGAGAATTGTAAATGTGGATTAACAGAGAGAAGACTGTAGGAACATTCTTATGTGGCATCACAACGGCAAAAAAAAGCCTAAGAATGAATGTTAAATGTTTTCATTCAATTGCCAGCAATCTTCTAATGAATCAAATTAACCAGCCGAGGTCATTATGCAAAGCCATGCATTTGAAGAGGCAAACACACTATGCAATGCTAATAAACCAACACAGGGGGGCAGCACTTGAAGTCTTTGCATGAACTTACCATCTGGCCCTTGAAAACCTGCACTTCTTTTGGCGAACCCTGGTGGGAGATAATAAGGATTAATCGCATGTTTGAATTCAGTCGAAAGGAAAAAAAGCAATAAAAAACCTGCATTTTAACCACCTTGTCAGAGAGATTGTACATGTATCGTGCCAGCGCTTCTGCTATGATGACGCCATTGCGCCTAAGTTTCCTCATGTCCACTTGAGGCCTGTGGGAAGACACAAGAACAACAGAAAGGTGTCTCTTTACATCACCTTTCCCTACACGTTCATAGTAAAGGTGGCCTTGAAGCAGCTGGTCATTATAATCAGAATAATAAACAGAATATAGAACCTACATTGTGTCCAGAACTGAACCACGGTGCTCAGATTTGGGGTCTTCCAGGTGAGACAGAGTGAAGCTTGGTATCCTGCGCAGGCTGTAGCGCTCATGCTCCCAGGCTACAGTGGACTCCACAAGGTTGATCTTCTTGTGGACCAATCCCACCTTCAACCAGGGAAATCTGGAGGAAGCCACCTAAAGGAAGTATTTGTTCCACATGAACATTATATATTAATTTACTGATTTATGTTATCTTTTGTGGTATGTGTGTGTTTTTTTACTAGTATTTATGAAGAGAAGTTTCAGTGAATCTCCTACTTTTACAATGACAAGATTCTATAATATTCTGGAGGAATGATCACAAATTGAAGGCCTTGAAGGCTGAGATAGGGCCTATACTCCGTTTTTGGCACCTCCCCAGTAAAGTTAAATTACCTCCTCCAGCTGTTGTATGAAGGAGTGTGTGGGAGTGTCGGGTTTGGGAGGGCGTGACACGTGCGCATACAGTTCATCTCTGTTTGCCAGGGTGTCCAAACACAGAACAAATGCCACATTGTCGTGGAGCAGGCTGGACTCTGGAGAGAGAAAAAAAAGTTTGAAGGAAATAAATCAAATGTCATGTCCTGGAATGTAAGCGCTGTAGACACATACAGCGTATGTCCAGGAAGCCAACAAACAAGACTCACCAGCATGGTCCAGATTCTCTTCAATCCACCTCTTTGTGCCAAGGAAATTGTATTTTCCGCCTCCGGTTAAGGAGAACATTAAATGATATCTAACAGACAAATAAAAAAGGAGCATTTTTCAGGTAATTATATAATGATAAACTTAGTCTGGGAATGTATAGTATATTCAAAGGTTCTTCTATGGTGGAATAGTGACCACTGCTGGAAATTAACTAAGTATATTTACTCAGAAACTTACTGCCGTACAGTTTTAGGGCACTTGTACTTTTAGGGCACTTACTGTAAGTGTTTCCTTTGTAAATATACTCCACAACATTTATGAGGGAATTATTGTTATTGTAGCTCCACCACATGTATTTGATAACTTCAAAGTAATATGGCAAATTACTGCTTTCTTAAAAATAAATGAAAAAATACACTATACAATGAACAAATACATGATGATGTATTATCATAGGTTAAGATAAGAACTAATTTAACCTCCAGGGATAATTCACAATCTGTCCATCACATAGACAGTATATAAAAGGTCCAGCAGTATATACAGTAAGTAAAATAAGCTCCACCTTTACCAGCTGCAACAATACATAACACACTAATGCACATAAATGCACAAATAATTATATAAGTAATTTTATATACAGTACATTATTCTGGAAGCAATGATTATTGTGCATAATGATTGCATGATATTAATACTTTTGTAAAAGATCTGAGCATTTTCTTGCTAAGCTGATTGTAACTTACGGCGGTCTGGTTCTGGGGCTACTGTAAAGCTTCTGGAAGAGACGCACCAGCTCCAGCAGGATGACAACCCCACTGCCATTAGAGTCTGCTCCATATGACAACCACTGTGTTGCACACAAATACACACACACACACACACACACATTAACGTAATATTATGCTGTGATGACATTTTAATCAACATAAGGGGGAATGGATTGAACATTTTACGAGGGATAGAGCCTTGGAAATTGTAACAGACACGTCTTTTAATGAGGTTTTTTATCTTCCCATCACTCACCGGTGCCAGGCCGTAGGAATCGTAGTGGGCAGTGATGACGATAGTGGGTGCATCCTCCCATGTTCCAGGCAGCACTCCCTGAAATAAACAGCACGACTTATTCACTACCGATCTGAGGACCCGACTAAATAGGTGTGATTGAAATTGGAATATTACCAGTGAAAGGTTGTCACTCTACCGTCCTGCATAGAAAGCCTTGTGCTTCCATACTCACCTCCAGTGTGACTAAGGCGGTGTCAGTGACCGTCTTGATGGCAGCGTTGTTGCTCACTAAGATCTGAAATGCTGTAGCTGTGACCATGCTTCGAAGGACTGCCAAAAATGAAAGCACCCAAATCTCAATAGAATATCTTGGCATTCTATTTAAATTCTCTCTCTCTCTCACACACACACACACACACACACACACACACACGCTCTTCCCAGCAGTGAAATGTCAACCCGCATCCATCCATATATTATCTTGCTCCTCTCACCTCTGATGAATATAGATGAGGTCCGGATGGCTGCAGCTTGCTTGACCTCCTCATACATGTAAAGCAGCTGTTCATCTTCGGGCGCCACATAAACTGGCATGAGGGTGTCCTTCAGCAAGGCCTCGCTCTCACTCACCATGAAGGACTGAGAAAGGGGAAAAAAGTTTTTCGATTAAAGGTCACCTGTAATGCAAAATACACTTTTTCATGCTTTTTCAACATTAATATGGGTCCCTGTATTTAGAGACTCCTCGTTTCAAACAGAGGCTGAAAAGAGGAGATTCAGCAATGGTGCTACTGTGAGAAATATAAAGTATTTTTTTAACACTACACCAGGAAAAAAGTTTCTAGGAGAAACCCAAGGAACAATTTTAAACCTGAAAATGAGCACAATATGTGACCTTTAACATATACAGCAGTTGTTTTGTCTCATATGGAGAGGCAAAACTATTTCACACGGCACAAAATATTCCGGGTGACCAGTAAACACTTCAACAAGCCGTTACCTAACACCCTGGAGTGCCAAAACAGTAGATATTTTATTCAAGAGCTATATCTTATAGAGTCTGATGGATCCAAAAAGATGCTTAAATTGTTCCCAACATTGTCCATTGAGCACAAAGGTGTTTCTGGATGACGTCTTCTTACCTGCACAGCATCATGGGAGACACTGGAGATGTTTTTGGGCAGCAGGATGAGGACGGCAGCAGCATTTTGCCTCTGGGCCTCCAGGTATTTCTCCGTGGTGAAGTCCTCCACCTTCATGATGACACAGCGGCGGGTCAGCACCGGCTCGTCCGCTGAGCGAGCCTCCGCCACCACGATGGCTCCACGGCAACCTCACCAGACAAAGAGGAGAGGGAACCATGAAGACCATATCAACTCAAGCTCATGTGTCTTTCATGTTATACAGTATACTGTATCTACTCTAGTAAATGTTAAAGTCTACTTTAACAATATAACAATGTAATGTAGAATATTTTAAATTCTTGATTGAGGCCATCGTGAATGATGACTAATTTTGCTTAAGTGCATTTTAAACAAAATGAGATTTACTGTCATCTGTCATTTAACATCCTTAATGTTTAGCGCACATGCTCATGTCAAACATTGTCTCCATTATCATAAAAGAACAATACAGATGTGTTAAGCATGTTGCATTCATTTTATCTTGAGTGCAATATGTGTCAACTCAGTGACAGTATTAAAATACTTAAAAATCACTGAATATTGTTTGAGAAAAGCAGAGGTGTAAGCATTCCAATCCTTTACTCGCAGTAAGTAAATGTACCAATACAACAATGTAAAAAAATAAATAAAAGCAGTGCATTTAGTTCACCTCAAAACTCTACTCAAGTACTGAGCTTGAGTAAAGGTATATAATAACCTCCTACAACTAGAGCCCTCTCTGAACTTACCATGCTTCTCCTTCTCCAGGTTGTACTGTTGCATCCTGTAGGCAGTGAACTCGTAGGAGGATACAGCAGGGAGGGCAGAGCCATGCAGACACTGCACACAGAGCAGTAGCAGGACCGCAGCCACACTCAAGTCTCTCAGCAACATGACTTCACGTCCTGCCTGGGAACTCTTGTGGTTTCAATCTACAAAGGAATGTACATGCTGTGTCAAGTCCCAATATTTGTTTTCATTCCTTCCAGTTAGGTATCCCTGAGAAAACGTTTTCATGGCTGAAGATGGGTCATCCATCTTGTCTCGTACTACAGGGTACTAATAGTCTAGACTCTAAACCAACCTGGACCTCAAAAAAGGAGGCAGTTTGCAGCAATATTTCCTGGAATCACTAAGTTGACTATGTTCTACTAGCGTCGTTTCGGTCATGGAAGTGTTCCTCACCTGTCTCCCGGGCCGTCCTGTCTCATGAGACTTCTCACTATGTCTCCCTTAGTGTCAGTGCTACTACTTGCACAAACTAGCTCCTGGGACTCAAGGTAAGCCACCCTTCACCATCTGCTCCCAAGGGATCAACTCAGCTAAGCACACCACCAACCCCCCACCCCACACACTCACTACTCCTACTGTATATCTTTATCTATCGATGTCACATGTCCATCTATGTATTTATCTACCTAGGTTACCTATCTATGTTGAAGTTGATAAGACACCCCACCCCCTCCAATCATTCTGTCCATCTATTGGTGAAACACGGCCTCTATACAGGCAAATCTATCAGGCAAAAAAAAGCACATCCATGATTATTACAGAAACACACGACACTCTCAAACTTTGGATATCTAATATTTATTTTTTGATATGTTGCACTATACAAGGAACTTTAACACTGTTAAAATCTAAATGGAACCGGTTAACAATCATCATAATAAGCACCTTACAAACAAACAAAAAAGCATCTGTCTGCATATGAATTATTTCCCATTCTTGAAAAATAAATTAAAAAACTCACACACACACACACACACACAAAAACTGCAAATAGATAGCTTCTGTTACAATGCATTACTTTATAGAGACCCCCAAGTGACATGACATTGGCCAGAAAGTAGCAAACTCAATAGGAGACGAATGTACAGTATCTATCGGGATGAAGTTAATGAGAAAAATATAAAAAATCAGCACCACAGTCAATCACTCGGTGAGTACCTCAATGTTTATGTTAACCATACACAGCTACTGCTCCAACACACACCTCAGCTAGCAGCTGCATTAGCAACATTTGACCCAACCTAATGTACTAATCATGTATTAGTTCTTCTGAATGAAAATCATTCTATTATCTACACAAAATGGCACCGTCTTTTCAAATGAAAAGTAATTGATTTATGTTTGTTGGCTTTTGTAACTTAAATACTGCAGAAACATTGAGGCTGTGTCAGGTATATCAGTGAGATGAGAAAGGAGACACCATTTTTACAGTTTAACAGAAAGTAATAACATTTGTTTCCCTTTCCAAGAATAGGTTTGAGTTATGTTTACTCTTCACACGTGTTCCTATCAATTCATTCATTTGAGAAAAACATGTCTTCCTTTCTTGCCCACGGATGTGGAACCTCTTCAAACACACAAGAGAAAAAAAAGGAAAAGATGCAGTCATTTGGAGCCATACATTACACACTGGGTCTCCAGTCAGTGGATTATACTGAAATGACTTTGGCTGTCGTCGCTTTGACTCTGTGTAGATGTAAAGAACCCCAAGTTGTAAATGTGCTAATAAAATCAGCAGGGCTTCACTTCACCTCTGGAACAAACTCCCAGAGAACTTGAGGTCTGCTGCAACTCTCAGCTCTTTTAAATCAAGTCTGAAGACTTTTCTGTTTCCATTTTAACCTGTAATTTTTATTTTATACAAATGTTATTCATTCGCTTTTAAATGTTTTATTCATTCGCTTTTCTGATGTGTTGTGTATTTTAATCTTGCCCCTGTAAAGCACTTTGAGTGGCCTTGTGTCTGAATTGTGCTATATAAATACACTTGCCTTCACTCACAAAGATTAATGCAAGGTTTCCACAAACAAACTCTGCAATATATCTGCACAGATGATCAAAATGAGATCGCTCAGAGGCGACGCACACAGTATTTCTGAAGTAACCTCCACACACCTTGACCCCAAGTCCCTCGTACGCGAGTCAACAGAAAATTCTGAATGTAAACATGAGCGAATAACTTACACCACAACGTAAAGCGCACACATACGGTACTTTGAAATGTAGTTATATCACCAGCGATCTACCCCCCCATAAGTTGGATAAGAGCTTATCAAGGTTTAAGTTATCTTAAAGAAAGAATGGCTTACAGGCATCATACTATAGGAAGTGTCATTGCTGCTGCGTTTTGGCAGGGGGGGGGGGAACCCAGTCTGACCTTCCACAGTCAATTGTTTCAGAGCAGATTCACATGCAAGTGAGTTTTTTTTTCATCTACTAGAAAAAAAGCGCCTATGTGTAGAGACTTATTTAGAGTGATATAAATGTGGGGGGAAAAAACATCAGGGAAAAACATCCATTGGTGTGAAGCATAGACAATACACAGCTGTGTCCGGTGCTACATGTACAGTTCTCCGTCTCGAAAAGTCAGACAAATTGGTGATATGGTAACACTTAAAAAACAAAACTTCAAATAAACGAAAGCATTCTAAACTTTCTTTCATTTAAGGTTTTTTTGTTCTTAAAAAAAAATGATCCCATTTTATTTCCATCCAGGCAATATGTAAACACGTTATACACATTCTACAGAACCCAGTTCAGGTATGACCAAATGTTTGAAGGAAAATTTCCCAACTTTATGTGTGTTAGCACAAATTCTAATCCTTTTATCAATTAATTTATTCCCTCAAGAAAGTTATTTATTTTAGTGTTCATTGGTGGGGACTGGCTTTGTGACCCTCTTCAACATCCAGTCTTGTCGATGTCACAAGGACACACACAAAGGAAGCACACAGTAACTCATGAGCTCTTTCCACCATTTTATCTATCCACTGTCTCTCTATATTTACCAACATATCACAGTGGGTTAACCAACATTTAACCTGCTTGTTTTTAAAAGCACGCCTCAGATAATGTCTTATCGGCACAAAGGTTGCGTGGGCTCAAAAAAAAAAAAAGGATAAATGATCTGCACAGGCTGGTCATTAGAACAAGGTGTTCACAGGCAACATGCAAACCTATTTGTTTTCAGCTGCTTTCTTAAATGAATATGACACAATTGAGCAGTGCAACCTCAGTGTAACACAACACACTTTAAAAACTAATCTTGAATGTATATCTTAGTGTAAGCACGAGTCTTTTCATCAGCAGCTTGTTTTTAGCACTATACTTTCCAGGACACATGTAGTAGACACACGTGCACAACGCCATTTTTCATGTTTGACACGTAGAGACAGGAAGACGGACAGAAAGCGGACTGGCTGTGAGAACTGACATAAAGAGAAAAAAACAAATGGCCACCACAGGACTTCCATTCTCTTCTCGTCCGTCCAAAATCTGTCTTTGTTACATAAAAGAAGTGGATTCCATACTGATGATGCACTGTCCCAGGAATGACACCTTGGCACCACCTTAGGTTTATTTGGTCAAGTCCCAGTCGTCACATTTCGCTTCTGTACCTCTTACGTCCCACAGTCCTCCTTGGTCCTCGTTAAAAAACCAAAAGTGTCCACAAGCATGAGATGGAAGTCGAATGAAGGAGACGCTAAAGTAACATATTTCTTTTCTTTTTACTTAAGAGGTAATGTTTTCTGCCACCAGTCGAGTCCTCGCTGAACCAACCATGCAGAGGTAAGATGCACAGATCCTACCATAGGAGGAACGTGCACGGATACTGTACAAATCCACTCGGGTTTTTCTTCTCAAGACTTGACCTATCTCCGTTTTTCTAAATGTTAGCGTTCATCCAAACCTTTGTTTTCCCTTTTGTGCCGATAGTTCTTCCCCCTTGCTGCCAGTAGATGGCCTCAGTGCTGATGGCAGGCAGGAGGGTTGTTTTTTTTTTTTTTTTTCTTCCTTTTTTGGGTGGGGGGGAATTCAAAGGGTGGGGCAGTGAGTGAGTGAATGGTGCTACTGGATTTGGCAGGCTGTGGAGGGAGCGGCCTGGCAGCATATGCAGGTAGGGTTGACCGCTTTGGGTGGGATCAGGTCCAGGTCCTCGTCATCCGGGATCTCATCCAGCCGGTACCCATCCTTCAGGAGCTGGATGTTCAGGTCCTGGTTGATCTGCTGTCAAAGTAAAAAAAAAAAAAAAAAAGTATAGGAGAACAGTAATCAGCAGAGCTTTCGGGACTATTTTGACAAAGCCTCGAGCAAGCTAGGAAATGACCTCGCAAGTTGAATTATGCCTCGTTTCCACTGAGCAGCACAGTTCGGTGCTATTTACTTATTGAGACGGTGCTTGGTACCCCAACGGAAGAGGGGAGAAAAATACGTGTGGCTCGGCTCACTTGTTTTGGTTCCCTTTCCAACTTTTGACAGTGGAAACGCAAATATATGCATGCCGAGCCGCACCGAACCGCTCAGTGGAAACGATGCTGTAGTCACTATGTCAGTCCTTAAAATAAATAATACTTTGGCGATGCAAAATTATAGAAATGTACAGGAACAGAAGGGAGCAACATATTGAGTACAGTCAGGTCATTGGTGGAAATGGGGTGAGGTAAGAAGCAAAAAAAAATCTACTTTCAGAGGAAGAAAAAGAAATTTGGATGAGAATTACAGATGACTGTGACTTTGAATGCTCAAGAGGAGCCAGTGTACATTGTTTTTTTTATGGGTGCAGATATACCTTGTGCGGGTGGTGGTTGTGACAATGGAACTGGGTGAGCGGGAGGTGATGTTTTTGCGGATTCACCAAATGACGCTGTGAAACAATATAATGTGCGTATAGATACCTGGTCCCTCAGACATCTCACCTCGGCTGAGGAGTATCCTGATGAGGAGTATCTGGACATGTCAAAGTCGTCATCGCTGAAAGACAGGAGGCACCAGCGGTTAGTCAAAAGGACCGACCTCAAAATAAAAGCGATGCAAAAGTATGAATGTTTTAAAAAAGGCCGTTGAGGAATTCAGTATTGCTGGAAGATCGAAACAGCAGAAGATTAGATATCCTTGTGACTTGTAGTTCAAGTATGGGTCAAACCTTTACAATAAAACAATTTTAAAAAACTGGATCCCAAGTTTTCCATATTGCAACTCTAAGGTCTTTCATTCTACTGTTCCAGCTTGGCAAATTCCCACGTCTTTGGAACCCACTTTGGCAGACGTTCCATCAATGTTTGTAGTCTCTATTGGGGTCATTTCTTATTAAGTCTCAAAGGGGCTACAATAATCATGTTGATGTTATTTTCTTGGGGCGTTTTCACACCTAAAAGTCTGAACCAAGCTCCGTGTTTTTGCTCCAGTGTTGAGATTTGATCCGGATAGGTATGGTTTTAATAGCACAGGGTTTCCCGCAGCGCTTTCTAGTTAAGTTGGCAGAGAATTGCTAGCATAGTTAATAGTTGTATCTCTTAGTTGAACCGGCAGATCTGTAAACATTGACGTTTGATTGTTTCATTTTAACCTGGGGAGGCAATCTGCTGCGGTCTCTCCATTACCGTGAACATGATTGGCTTTAATAATGAGGCCGAAGGCTGTGCACGTGGACCTCAAATGCGGACAATAAACAAGCGGCTGTGAGTCAGAGAACTTGGCTGACGCAAGACATGACACAATACATGACACAGGCTTGGTTGGCTGCCAGGGGGTGTTCATTTCACTTGAGATGGTTGACATGGTTTTCCCTGGTGTAGCAGCAAAGGAAGGGCACAAAGGGTGGGACTCATCTGTGCTAAATGCAGACCTGCTGGTACAGGGTGGAGGCGCACGCTCCCTCTGAGCCGCTTTTGCCCCCGTCTAAATCCTCAGCCCCCTATCCTCTAATCCTGGCGCCCTGGGAGAGGCTTTGCCCCCTTTTAGGATCCCTTCTGTTCACAACTCTCTCAAGTTGCTTTGTGGATTATGTCACCAAAATGACAGAGCGGGACGTGCAAGCCCTGCAAGTTGTCACATTTCCCTTTTTCTCTCTCCTTTTAGGGTCAACCCTGGAAAGTATGTTCTTCATATTTTAGCGTAACAGACCTCATAAAGAAGAAAGTGAATATACAAACCTGTCAGTGTCCAGCGCTACCAGGGGCTTCTCATCTGGGCTCTGGTCTAAAGAGGAGTAGCCTTTGTTTGGCACCACCAACCTGAAGGGGAGCACAGCAAAACGGGACATACCGCAAAAAGAAGACAGAGAAAGACAACATTTGAAAAAGCATTCAACACGCAACAAAATCCTTGTGGTACAATGAATTCTTACTGAAACATTTCCAAACATGTATTAATAATGAACGGAGTGTGATAGAACAATGGAAGACGGCTTCAAGCTAAACTGATTACTTGTTTTGAGTATGGCTCTGCTCTCAGAAAGACAGAAATAAGGGCTAATCTGTAGCCTTCAGACTGCAGGCGTTCCCCGCATTATCTGTCCCTCAGAGAGTAGGGGTCCAGAGCAGTCGGCAGCCTTTCTTATATTTCCACTAATCCACCAGCGAGTGGGATTAGACATATAAGCCAGCCGTCAATACTGTGGGTTGCACTGTGTTTGTTGTTCAGTGCTCAGACTCTTTTATCGCGCTCACATAAAAATGCATTCCCCCCCCTGGGGCGCCCATGGGCCTCAGCCAGCAGCGGACCCGGGTTCGATTCCAGCCCGCGGTCGTTCTCTGCATGTCACTCCCCTCTCTGCCCCATTTCAACTCTATCTCTACACTATCAATAAAGCATAAAAAATGCCAAAAAAATATCTTAAAAAAATAAAAAATGCATTTCCCTTCCTTCTCTAAAACGCCTTCTGTGGAATGTTTTTGTGTAACATTAGGGAGTCTAATGGTGTCCCTCTAGCAGGCTGGCAGCACAGCAGCGGCAGCTTTGCATTTTAGCTGGCTTCATTAATTGTGGAGCAGAGGATACGAAAAACACATTGCTTGAAAGATGCTCATTGATTGATGTTGGTTGAGTTGGTGAACATAACTTAAAAGGAAAACAGGCAGTGGAGGCCATTACCTTGTCCTGGCATTCTTCTTGGGCTGTTGATTGACAGGACTTCCCACGGTGCCATTCTTCACTGATCCCTTCCTGGCAAGGTCCCTCTGTTTCTCTGGGCAACCACAGGATGTGAGGTCATAATCAGTGCATACATCAATAATAGACCTCAACTTCCAAGATGTATTTGATTTTGTTTCTTAAAAAAAAAAATCAGCATGCATCAAACACAACAGGCTTTTAGTGTAAATTGCCGTGACGTTAATATGGCCTCTGCTAATGGTGGTGGTTGGTGATTTTAAAAAAATGTAGGTTTGCTCCTGAAATCTTAAGACCTTAATTTCATAATGTTTCAAAGGATGTAGTCTTTAGGCACAACGGACATTTTCTCAGAGAAATGCTATTTTTCAGAAAGCTTTTTTGAATACAACACAACCCTCAGAATGAAGAGAGCCAAATTTGAAAAAGGCTTTGGCAGTGTTGTGGTGGTATAATAACGGAGGCAGCTCAGGTACGTTCTGACCACTCTGACAGTAGAAATAAATCGCAATGCTGGGGAAATATATAGTTTCACTGACGTGCGAAACGTGAAAATCATGTATTACTGGTTATGAATGGACTCGACAGAATGCTTGTGCTTATTTTGACCTTGGATGGTGGAATTTATTAAACCCTGCACAAAGTGCTTCAGAAGAAGAAACTCTCTATTATGCGTTAATCTTATGCTTTTAAATCCATTTGTTATCCTTTGTTGTCCTTTTCTCCACCTTCGTTATAGACTGTGGGAGTGGCATGTCATGTATTGATATACAGTGTTGTTGGTCGCAATACCTATTTGGACTTGGAGTGGAGAGGGTTTGTAGTTCAGGGCCACAGTCTCTCCCTTGGAGTCGGGGTCTGCCTCTGATGGGGAGGATGCTGCTGGGTCCTAGAGAGAAAACAAAGGGGGCACAGTGCAGAGCAGTTTAGCTTTAATACAACCAAATAACAACTGCATTTGATACCATACTTTAGTGCAGGGGTCACCAACGATTTGGAACCTGAGGGCTACTTAATGGGTACTACGTCATACGAAGGGCACCCAATTTGATACACTCTTCTGAAATAACAGTGCTCAGTTTGCCTTTAGTTATCTTATATATATTATTATTAATGATTAATGATTAATGATATTCATCTATGTGAAGACACTGATCATGTTAATGATTTCTCACAATAATGATCAACAATGACTTAGAACAGGCCTGCGGGCGCCTCATATGGTCCTTGCGGGCTACCTGGTGCCCGCGGGCACTGTGTTGGTGACCCCTGCTTTAGTGCTACCTCATATATCTCAGGGTCTATATATCTCCCTGTCTTTTTTAGTAGACTAGTATTGCAGTTCCAATGAACTTGAATGAGCTATACTTCCACTGGGCACCTGAAGTGTTGAACATAGTCCCACGGGCAAAATCAATTTTGTAACAGAGCGACCCACTGAATCAACACCGGGCTACTAAACGCAGCCCTGCAGAAAACCAGCCCTTATTTAGAAACCTGCTTGCGGTCCAATACCCTGGTGAGATTTCCCAAGCCTATGTGTGCTCCTATAGCTGCCTGGCTTCAGTGCAGCATCAATAGGCCCGAGTGTTACGCCTATGTCACTGGCCTGGTCCCTTTTTCATGTGTGAGCAGCAGTGATGGCATGGGGAGTGGGGCGGAGGCCGTGGGAGAACAGAGGGGGTTGCTGTTGGGAGCCACGGCTTTCCCCACCAGATTGAGAGAGGGGAGCCGGCCGCGCTGCTTGGCCTGCTCTGCTGCTGACAGAGCTCCACATTATGTTGATCCTACAGGCCTCCCCTTGTTGCACTCTAAAAGGGACCCCAAAGGCCACATGGATGAGGGGCTACCAGGCGTTTGGCTTTACGAAAAAACTCTACATTCTCTCCAGAGAAATGGCGGCCATATTTAAAAGGCCTCCTCCAAGCTATTAAATAAACTGGCAGCTGAAACTACTTAGGCCACTGCTTTATATACAGAGGTTCTTGTGTGTATAAACATATTTTACTTTTGATAATAACACAAATTGTGTGATGTAAAATCTATTATCAAAAGTACTGGATGTCTCAAAGTTGTGTAACAGGCATAGGCAGTGTGTTTTTACTTCATAAAACCTTAGGGAAAAAAGATAAAACAGTTTGTCTTTGAAGATTGCATGGTGGGATTATGCCTGAAACAATTTCATTTTAACATTTTCATTGGTTTATTGTGAAATACTATCAGAACCAAGGCCAACTCCATGAGACCAATAGAGCTCATCCTATCTCACAGGGGCCTTATGAAAAATTCATGAGTTTTTAGCAGGGAAGGCGAGTATCTTATTTTGCATATGGATTTTCGTTTAACACTTTAAAAAAAGAGCTGTCCACAACACAGTCCGGTAAAACGGCGCACAGCAAGGCAAAACATGTTTATGTACGTGCTTTTCGATTAATGCACGAGTAAAATTCTAAGTAAAAATCTTGCTCTTTTGTCATCAAAGCAGAAGGCTCACACTGTATCCTTCAGACGTTTATCAGCAGCCAACCACAGCAATACATCTCTTACTAAGATAAATCCACCCCCCCCCCCCACACACACACACACACACACAACAAGAACTAGTGATAAATGAGAGGAGGGGGTTCTTTCTTCTTCTTTTGTAATCAACAGTCTAAAATGGTTGAATAGAATACACCTTCAATGGACACAATATTGCTTCATCCTCATCCGGTGATGAAGCATTGATCACTTTGCCGAAATAATTAATCAGAGCTAAAACAGTAGACACATAAAGCGCACCGAGTACAGTGAGAGCAACAAAAGCACAGTGCACAGGTGAGGTATTCCCACTGTAACAAGCACAAACATGAGCTCTTCCTGTTTTTCTGTTCTGTGACAGGCCGATCGTCTTGGCATCGGGCTTAGTCACAGGATTTCCTTTTTTTATTTTTGTGGGGATTATAATTTTTGTGGGCATGAACCGATTTCCGTTGCAAAAAAATAATAAATGAATGCAAAAAAACTTCCATCGGCAGATGTCAACTTATTTACCAATAGGCTGATTGTCAGTAAATAGGGGGGCCATCGTCCGATACAGGTGGACATCCGAAACAGTACAATTTCTGAAATTAAGTAGCAGGTAGCCCACAATAAACAAAGTGTTTTGCTTACTAATAGAACAGCTTACACTATATAAGTGTGAAGGTTGATTGGCCTAAATAAATACTACAAAACGTCCTTAGACACATCCGATTCACCTTTCCTTGCTGAACACTAGTCAGTGAAAACGGTCAGCTGATGCGGGCCAAAGTCACCTAGACCATTAAAAATACATTAAGGGCCCGGCTGTTGACAGCCACTAACAAATGATTAAGACCTGACCTGTGACATTTGGCGGTGACACATTTATTTGGATGTATATAAAACTAAAAGACATGGTCAGTCGCCCTGACCTTCAACATGGGTCACACACACAAACAAATGTGTACACAGAATCCTACAGACACGCAAGTGGGCGACCGGGCGTATAAAATGAAATGACCTGGTAGTTTCATCAGCTTATCCCCTTGTAAGGGACTCCTTTACTGCCTCTGATGATGAAGAACCACAAGGCTGCTGACACAGCACAGACGGCGAGCGATAGGTATAGTAGGATTATACATCATGGCTTCCCACTGGCCAATGGGGAGAGTGGCATCTATAGGCCACACTGCAATCTCATAGTTTCATAATTAAATTTAGCCTGTGTGCTTAATAATAGAGCAGCTTAAGAGGGTAGTTATCCTCATAGTAATCATCACTAAAAAGCTCATTTCAATTGAGGGTTAATTTACAAGTTCACATTCACAATGTGAACTTGAAGCTTCAAACTGATAATAACGGAGCACTTTCATTTGTGAGTTATTCATTCTCAACAAGGAGGCAGGTGCCAACACATTCACACCGGTTAGGAATCACAATGAAGTTATTAGCATTAGAATGCAAGGCCATGTGTGCCACAGCAACTGTTATCCCGACACGATCAGATGTGGTATCATAGCATAAAGTGAGAGGCTGTTTCAGAGGCTGCAGTCAGTGGCAAAATAATATGATAAGAGTGAACGTTAAGGGGGACCCACAGTGTTGTTTGACCCACCCATGGATGATAATTACATTAGGTTATAAATAATTAACAGTAGGCTACATCTTCAAGAGTTTCAGTACACACGCTGCTGACACAACTCAAGTATCTCCGATGTTGGATTCAATTAGTAAAAAATCGGACAGGATGACACATGAAAGCAGCAGACTGATCAAATACGCTTCATAATAAGAGGCAGTTGCTGCTGCATGAAAAAAAAGAAGAGACATTCTGTGATTTCTGCTGGAGTCTAGCCTCAGGGGTAGTAGGGTTGGGGGAGCACGGGGTGTGATAATTAACAGTTCAACTTGGAGCTCTGCTTTTGCCTAAACACTTATGGCAAACACTGAAAATAAAAAAGGGGACAGCTGTTAAGACACACAGCGAGTAAGACCGGCGTACCAGACTTATCTTTGGTAATAACTAGATGGATTATTAACGAAATATGAAATGTTGTGGAATAACAAGAGCAGTTGAGCTGAGCATAGCTTTATTATAATGGCTTTAAAACACAGAGAGACATATCCTTGTGTTATAAACAGTGTGATGGAGAGTGAAGCACAGAAAACGTTCAAGTCTTGGCTGGCTACTGTTGGGAGTATATCTTGTCTAATTGTAGGCCTACTGGCAGGTCTGAAACTATGCTGGAGAGGAGGGGAGACTATTCTCTTACTGTGGTAGGCCTGCTCTGACAAGCCAAGCTCAGGGTTGCAGTCTGCAGTATCGGTTCGGATACAGAGCTCCTATTCACGCGATCACTTGGGCTCACAGCTCGATAACACGTCACCAAATGACGAAATGTCAAAACAACGGGTTATGACAGCTAATGAAGTAAACAAGCGCATAGTCACTGACGTGGATTTAAAAAAAGGAAAGAAAAAAATCACGATTTCACTCAACTGCGTAGTTTAATGGCTATGATGCGATTAAATGAAGGTTTATTGTATCATTTAATCACAGTAGGTATGCGTTATTTATACCATTGTGCGGAGACAGATATAGTACCGTTAGCTGCTCTGCTTTCATCTATCAATCTACAACACCCATCCCACGGCTTCAGTCTGTGCCAAAGCTGTACATTGCTATTGGTTAGCTCTCACGCGCAGCTTATGTCACACAACACAGCTGTGTCGGTAGACGGGGCACAAACCAAACAAAAACGTTTTGTCGTTTGCATTCAATACAATTAGCATACGGTGTGTTTTTGTCTTTGCTGCTCTCTCACCAAAGGCTGCGTCTCTCCGTTGACTGGGGGGACCTGGAACCGGTCGATTTCTTCCATCATTTTGGCAAAGCGTCGCAGAAACGATACAGCAGTTTTGAAATCAAACGGTGACTTTTTTCTTACTGTGCAGGTTTATGATACTAGGTTGACGGGATCTTTCGTTTTCAGCATGATAGCAGTTCGTTTTCCTCCATCCTGACAGAGGTGACTCGACAGCAACACAGCAGTAAACGCCCCACTTCCGGGTCTGTTGAATATTAATGACAAGTCTGCCCAATCACAGAGGAGATCATATTGAAATGCGTAGGGAAGCAAATAGGCTACAATTGATATGTTGACTGTGAATTTAAGTAAATACATATATTTATTATACTTATACTGTCTATCAACTTAATTTTGACCATAACTACAGATATGTCCATACGTAGCCTGTGTTTGTTTGATATGTCAAGATGTCATAAATATAACCACCCTCTTTTGTTTTAGCTTTAGCATAATAATACAACATACCACAACAAATACAGCGTACAGGACAACCACAACAACTAAGGAACAAAATGCTATTTCAATGATTTGCGTCATTGATTGGAAGCCGTCAACATTTTAGGAGCTGTTATAACAATTAAAGTGACAGTGATAATAGCCTACATTATTTCACAATTTAGCAGGAGCACGTAACGTGAGGAATGAAACATACCAGAGTTTAGGGCGAGAACCCCAAATGGATATCAGTGGTGATGTGATGGGAACTATCTCGACGTCATTAGGCTCTTTGCCCTCTTTACGGACCGACCGTCGGCTGGTTGTCTTGGCAACCTATATACAGCCAGCAGGCAGCTGCTAAAGAAGTGTTATTTCGCTGTTGAACTGTTCTAAAGTTGTTTCCCTTTGTGTCGTCTGTATTTTGACAAGGCAACATTGTTGGTCAAGTAATTTAAACGGCCTGTTTTTGCAATGCCCGTGCCTAAGAAAGCTGTAGCACGTGGGAGAAAGGTAAATATTGGCGTTGTTTAGCAAACGTTAGCGTTAACTAGCTAGTCAAGTAATGTCGCTACGTCGCGACAACTGAAAAAAGTATCATAAAACATTACTGTGTCTGTGCGTCTTAAGGATACTCGCATGGATTTGATTAATCGCAGTTAAACATTTATTTATTTTATGTATTTGTTTTTATACAGGGCTCAACTGCTCAGAAGGTCCCTGGTGCGAAGTCAACCAAACCTGCAAGTAAGAAAAAGGTGGGTGCACTTTAAAGTCACAAAGGTGACAAATCCCCCAAATGAATAGCAGTTCTGAATTTGGGGCATCTGGCTGCAGTCGAAAAAAAAATGCGTTATTACATCATGCTGTAATTTTCATTTCAAATTATATATCTATTTTGTATGTACTTACAGGATGAGGAAGAAGTCATTGATGCAGGTGATGGATTGGACGACTGGGGGAAAACACTTCATAAGCCTCCAGATCAAGTGGAGCTCACTGAAGTTGTAAGTGGCTGGGGAACTTCATATCTCATGTTAAATACATCAGTATGGGCTGTGTTGAGGGAATTGGCTCAGAATTTGCTGTCTTTTTTCCAACTAGAGAAGTTCATTATCATCTTTTTGTTTTTGTTTTTGCAATCAGTTCCTCAGATTCATAGTGAGGCATGTGTAACCTACGCTGTTATGCATTCTTTTTTCTCCAAAATGATATCATTAGGAGATAAAAGAGGAAATGACAAGGGTCCTGACTGCAAACAACCCACATGCCCCCCAAAATATTGTCCGCTACAGCTTCAAGGTAAGAAACTTATATTCAGGCTTATAACTTAACAGCACTTACTTTACTGTAAATGCACCACCTTATATTTGAAGGTGGGGTAAGCGATTCCGCAGAATGTTTCCTGACAAATAACCTTTTGTCAAAATCTGTGAATATCTCCTCAAAATGTGAAGAAAAAAATCCGGTGTTAATACTGAGAGGCGGTTTCTTTTCAGCACAGATACATTACAGACAGTAGCCTATATTCCCTGAGTTTGGCAAAAGGTGATTAATCAACAAGCATTCTCCAGAATCACGTACCCCACCATTAAGACAATTTAATGAATAGGCGGAGTTGGTGTCTACTTTTCTGTTTAAATAATGTGTTTGATACCATGTAAGTAGTTTATTAGCATGTGTTTTCTTATCTCCTAACCTCGCACAAATGAACAGGTTTTTGCTGCTAGCTATCCCTCATATCACTGCTAATTGTCATTTCCAGGAGCGTTCTTACAAACTTACCAGTGCTGTGGATCAGATGGCTGTTCACTTTGTGCTGGATGGCAGCCTCCTGCATCAAGACTCTGATGAGGCTCGTAGACTGAGAGCCAAGGAGGGTCTCTCAGAGGGTAGTCACTGAAACATGCTGCCGTAATATTCTGTGTTTACAGAATATTCAAGGCATATCAATTATAGTTATCCGTAAAGCTGCACACATTGTTCCATTTGCTTTTGTTGCATGTAGTTCCATTTTCATCTTTGATGTAGTGCATACTTGGTGCCACAAGGTGGCACTTTCAGCATTTGCCATAACATTCAAGGAATGTCTAGAGTTCACATTTAAAAAAAGGGTTAGGGTTTATGTGTTCATTTTCTACACAGTCAAATTGATTCAATATGTCTAATGTGTCTAGAGACTGCAACAGTCGATACTGGAGCAGAACATGAGGACAAACCAGAACCCCCGGTAAAAATATTTTTTGTTGAGCAGTAGAACACTGGTTTTTGTTGGTACAATGTATTCCATTTTGAGCAATGCATGACATGGTGCTGTCGCTCTACATTTCCTCTTTGGTTTGATAGTTCATGATTATGACTTGAGCTACAGCATTTCCCCTGTTGGTTTTCATTAGGCAACACCTGTAGATGGAAGGGAAACGGATGAAGCTAGAGAAGAGGACAGACCGGACAGTGTTGCCTCCAAAGCCGACAAGAAGGAGCCAAAAGTTACCAACCAGTTCAACTTCAGTGAGAGGGCATCCCAGACCCTCAATAACGCACTGAGGGTAGGACATCTTTTTTTACATAGCAGTTAAGCTGACACATCCAACATTTAACAAGGCACCAAGGACTTGTGTGTTATAAAATATTCATAGTGCATTTCTATCGCCTCAAGAAGTTCAGTGGAGTCAATTTTAATTTCATGTAGGAAAGAAGCTGCCAGACTGATCCCCCTCCACGCAGCAAATTCCGTGCTATGGCTAATCAGGTAAGAGATGCCTTGATTTGTTTTGAAGATATGTTTAGGCCAGGCACACCCAGTTGAGCATCAGTGAATGAACATGCTATCAGGGGCTTGACTGTAATAACTCTATTCTCTTTACAGTGGGAGATCTATGACGCGTACGAGGAGGAGCTGCAGAAACAAGAAAAAAATAAAGAGAAGCAGAAAGCCGTACAGTCAAAGAAAGATAGTGACAAAAGCAAGAAGAAGGTGGTGCTGACAGAGACTCAGGTAAAGTGTTAAACCAACAATATACTTGCTGTTCAATCACACGTTTGCGTAGACGTAGGTAACGTATTTGTGCACATACTACTTGACTGCATACGGCACGTACAACGCGTTTTACTTATAGTTCATGGACCTACGGATGCGCAATGTTAATTTTTGAAGACGTGTGCAATTAGTGCTTCAAACGGATGCAGTATACGTGTTTATGTCGTATTCCGCACATGTTTGCTTAGTTAAGAGCAAGTATATTTACGGCTTTAGGGTTAAGGGTTAGGGAAACTGCAGTGTTTCCATCCTAAATTAAGCCATGTTTCTTTCATAGACTGATGAAATCACCAAAGTGGAAAAAGCGTCAAAGATCTTTGAACGAATGGTCAATCAGAATACACTTGATGACGTAGCACAAGGTACAGTATATTCTACAAAATATATCAAGTGTCACAATACTAGATTGTACCCCACTTGACATTAAATTGGTTTCACATTCTCTTCTCTTTTCATCTTTTCTGCTTGCCATCCTTCCACGCCTTTTTAGATTTCAAATACTTTGAGGATGCGTCTGATGAGTTCAGGGACCAGGAGGGTACCCTTCTCCCTTTGTGGAAGTTCCAATATGACAAAGCCAAAAGACTGTCTGTCACTGCCCTCTGCTGGTACGTTTGCTCATCAACACTGCCAACGTTCCCTTAATGTGATGTTCATTATTATTTATTGTATACCTCAATTATCAGTGTTTGTATTTCAAACAACATTTCATATATTAGTTCTGCTGTGAAAAACTAGTGTAGATGACTGATTGATGCACCTGTCATTACCAGGAATAAGAAATATCAGGACCTTTTTGCTGTTGGAATGGGATCATGTAAGTACACAGAATACAGTAACGTAAGGATTCATGAGAGAGCAGTTATGTAAACATTTTCGAGACTTTTTTGATTTGACCTTATTTATTAATTTTTTGAATTGTTAATTTCTATGGAGCATTTTATGTATTTGATATCTTTGCATCCTCTGTCCCCCTCACCTCTATCCCTCTCCCTGCCAGACGACTTCAGTAAACAGGGACGTGGCATGCTTGCCTTCTACTCACTGAAGAACTCTGCCTTCCCAGAGTTCATCTACCCCACCGATTCTGGCATCCTGTGTCTGGACATCCACGAGCAGCATTCCTACCTGGTGGCAGTAGGCTTCTATGACGGCTGTGTGGCTGTCTACAACTTGAAGGAGGAGAGACAGGACTATTTGTATAAGAGTACAGCTAAGACTGGCAAGCACACTGACCCAGTCTGGCAGGTGAGAGTAGGGGACGGTGAAAAGTTGGTTTCACGAATGATCATATTCCTTGTGTCTTCAAAGCTATTTTGATCATGCACAATGAATCTTTTTCACTTGCACTGAAACTAACCTATTTCTTCTGTTGTCAGTAGATTTATTTATTTAATCTTTTTGTATTCAGGTGCGATGGCAACATGATGACATGGACAATAACCACAATTTCTATTCTGTGTCATCTGATGGCCGAGTTGTATCCTGGACTCTAGTCAAGGTTAGCGAATGAATTATATTTATTTCCGTTTATTCTATTATTCTATAATGAAACTTTTAAGATTAAGTGCATCTATTCGCATTTTCAATTGTTTATGTGGTTTTTAACATTTGAGTGTGTTTATATCCATAATTTGCATGCATATACATAATTTATTGTATCACGCAGCTGTGTTTTCATGCCTACAGAACGAGCTGGTTTTTACAGACATTATCAGACTGTCATTAAATGGCACCGTGACTGAGAGCCCAGAAGTTGCACAGCAGCCCAGCATTGGTAAGGTCTAATACTCAGCATGTCATCTTGTGCATGTAAACATCTGATTTTAAAACTGCTGGCAAAATCCCACACTAAAAATACTATTTGATATCAGAGCAGATTTGCATTAATCTGGTACATCAGACTGTCTGTAACATTGAGTGTCTAATTAAAGCCTTGATGCCTCTTGTCCACAGCCTGTGGAACATCGCTGGACTTTCATAAACATATCGACTATCTCTACATAGTTGGCACAGAGGAGGGGAAAATACACAAGGTATGTGTCAAGGACTTCACTTTGGGGTAGATGACATAGGTCATTTTCTAAAATTACATTAAGCATTTTGTTACGTGACTCAATTGGATAGTCAAATGTCCAGTGGGAAAGGTAATCACATCATATTTTGTGATACAGTAACATAAAGATACTGTACATTGGCCACAGTAACAGTTATATGACTTAAACAGAGCTAAGATACACAATACATAACAAGATAATGTTTTATAGTAGGGAATCCGAATAATGATAAGGAACATTACATTACAACGTAGGCTATGCATTTTAAATGACCATACCAGTGGTTGTCCAAACACATCCTTGTATGCCTGGGTAAACTTACCAATAGCCACTAGTTAGTCGTCCCCACATGTAAGACAAAATGGTTCCTGAGTCATGTCTCTTAACCTCGCTAACCATAGAAACGAAAATGGTTTTAATATGAAAATAATGCACTACCAAAGTGAAACTCTTTTACCAGTGTTGACCATACAGCGCTGGTTTGTTGATTAGGATGACTTTTCAAAGTTCATCAAAAAATTCTGCTGATGTTGTTCAGCAAAATCTTTTTCCCTGACAAGTGTTTTCTTTCTGCACCATGCGTAAATGACATTAGGGTCATCTTGGGGCTTAACTCTGTCTCCAAGTGTCAGCTCAAAAAAAAAAAAAAAGGGAAGCTCATTTTGTTTGTGGTGCACTCAAAGATCCTGCTGGGCTTGCACTCCAGAGGGTGCACAAGCTAAAAGGTTTCCATTAATAGTGTGTGGTTGTGTGAGTCTGGTTGTACAATTGTGCTCATGTACTTGTGTATATGTGTCCACGGGGCCCATTGGGAGCTTTGTATGCTTGACATTAAGGGTTTAATGAGTCTCCTTAAACAGAGGCTCTCTCTGTTTACATCAGACAGCTAATAGTTTTTGGCTGGCCTCTTATCTTCTCTACGCTTTTCTTCTTCATGCTCTTGTTACCTTAGGAAGAAGACATTCATAAAGTCTCATTAGTTTGCAGTTAGTGTGCCCTCATTCTGTTGATTTGATAACCTTAAAGTGTTGAAACAGCTCACTGACTAATGCACACATCATTGCAATTGGCTGATGTTTATAAAAATGTAACGTAGTGCTCGAGGGAAGTCTATCCACCATGACCATTAAGAGAATACAGTGTCTGATAGTGAGATTATGGGAGTTGAGGTTTATTCCTGGCTGCAGGAAACGCAACACATGCAAGAGCACACACACATGCACCAATTTAAGACACACACAGGTAGATGCACACTGTACTGTTTAGGAAACAATGGTATTGTAAAGTTAAAGGACAACGCTGCATTCATTTGATCTTTTCATTATTATCAACATTTGATCCTAAAGACCAACTGATTTGGCTGCTAATAAATATTATCTGTGTAACTCCAGCTCAACATAGCCTGAGTAAGACACTCATTGATGTCCATTTACTTGTCCTGTTGTGTTCTCAGTGAAACCACAATTACAGTTTACACACATCAAGGTTCAGTGACATAAAAAAGAGGAGAGGAAACATGAAGTATGTTTCACCTAGCTGCAGATCAATAATTAGACTTTCAGTGCTTTGTACAGCTTTCCCTACACACGCTATCTTGTTGTTTTATCCTGGAGTGTCATTTTGATGTATTCCTTGCTGCATTCTAACTCTGCTGCTGTTTGTTGCTTTTGTAAACCATGTTCTGTCAATTGCAAACAAACTGTGGAAATGTATTGGGTAATTCAGCATTGAACCACAGTGGATTATTCCATTTGTGTTAAAACATAATAGACTTCTACACTCTTCATAACTTGAGTTTCCCATCAGCTGTTAAAGGAAAATTACATGAATAGTTGTAAAATGTCTTCTGAGGTGCCGGAGAGACCTTTGTCAATACTGCAGCTACTACAATAGGTATGTGTTGTTGTTGTTATTATTTTTTGAACACTGGGTGGCGTATTGGTACACAAGGGTAAATACGTGAGCTAATCAGTACAGGTGGCAGTGATTAGGGCTGGGCTGAGCACACAGTTTCTGACTATGTGGCCATGCACACACGGTTTTCTATTGCTTCTATGTTGCCATTTTAAAAGCCGTTAGATAAATAGTAAAAAACTTAGAATTATGCAAGTAGATGTAACAAAAGTTGACACTAAATATTAAGAAATAATTTTATTTTATTTCCTAGTGCTCAAAAACGTACTCAAGCCAGTTCCTGGAGACCTACAATGCCCATAGCATGGCAGTGGATGCTGTAAAATGGAACCTCTTCCACCCACAAGTTTTCATCTCCTGCAGTTCAGACTGGACCGTCAAGATCTGGGACCATACCTTCAAGTAAGACAACTGTGAAAAAGTGAATACTTGCAGCTACTGTGGATATGGATTCAACTAGCAAGGATAATGCATTTAACTAGAAGATATTATTTACAGTATTACGTTTTACTTCCCATTCCTCAGTAGTTTTCCAATTCTACGTTACTATCATTTAATTGATTGAGAAGTACAAAGCCATTAGTCATGATATGTTGTGGTACATGCCGGAAAATTTTTGTAGCATTAGAATAGTATAACGCTAATTATTATTGTGTAACAGCGCTCGCCTATCATCTCAGCAACTGAGGTTCCATCTCCAACACTGCTGGTTTCACTAAGTGAAAGTCAAAAACAACTGGTGGCGTGGGCTGGTGGGAAGCTGTTGAAAGATCATGTGCATGTTGATTATCCCTGGTTGGCTGAAACTTGAAACATGGCAGGCTGTATACTTCCTAGACAATGCTGTGAATAGTTACATAAGCAACTACAATGGTATGCTGTATTTATATTTTCAAGGTTAGCATACATGTTTTGTGTTCAGCTGTCTATGTACATTCAGTAAAATAGGGACGAGATAATCATTATTCCTGTAATCTTTCCATTCAATAAATAGTCAGTCTTTAGTCTTTATAACCTTATTATATTCATCATGGACCCAGCGTAATTGTCCTTGCTTATTTGACTAACCAGCAGGGCCTCCCACTTCCTGTCATCATCACACGCAGCTTGACTGAATAATGATAGTAATCATCTGCCCATTATGCGAGGGCGGAGACCTTCTGCTATCCCGGTGCCCAGGTATCCCACATCAACTCAGTGCTACCACACATTATCCACAGTAATCCCGCTGCATCTATGGTCGTGACACATATCGGCTCAAATGACCTTAAGTCAGAAAAGTCAGAAAGTCTTAAAACTGATTTTAAAGCCCTAATCGATTCCGTCTTGACCGCTGGGAAACAATGTATCGTCTCTGGTCCCATGCCTTCCCCTCGATTTGGTGACATCAAATTCAGCCGCGCACGCCAACTTCATGTTTGGCTCAAACAGTATTGTCTCTCCATGGGCATTCCCTTTGTCGACAATTTTAACGTTTTCTGGAACAGACCGTCTTTCTTTGCCAGCGATGGTTTGCATTTAAACAAACAAGGGAAACATCTTCTGGCCAGCAATATGCTCTTAACAATAAAATCGGTTCCTAGCGTCACTCCTCTTGCAAACTCTGTCCAGCATGATTGACTATCTCCACACCTGGTCAGTCAAGAGGTAGTTAGCTCACGTGACACAGCCTCCATGACCACTAGTCCCCATGCATCTAGCGCCCCCTCCAGGCCTGGAACATCCATTACTATAAAAACTCACCCAATCCCTGTATGTCAGTCTGTCAGATCATCATTAATCCCTCCTCATAGATTTTACAGGTCACGCCACAGACCACTTGGGATTACAAGTAACTTGAAAAATGTACCTATTATGTGTAATAGGTCAATTGTGTTGGACCACCCCGCTGTTGATAACCTGGACATGAGCATATCAAAGCTAAACTCACCAAACATCCTCAAAACAAGAAAGGGTTTGGGTTTTCTTCACTTAAACATAAGAAGTTTGCTTCAGCACAATAAACTAGACCATGTTAACATCTTAGTATCTCAGGCTGACCCAGATGTCTTGGTTCTGACTGAATCATGGTTGAAGAGCAGTACACATGACTCTATGGTGGCAATAAATGATTATAGTTTATTCAGAATAGACAGGACCACACGGGGTGGGGGAGTGGCTGTCTATGTTAAATCACATTATTCTGTATCATTACTACATGCTGTCTCTGTTCGAAGCTGCTTTGAATTTATTGCTTTGGAATTGTCTTTATCATCCAATGATTGTTTTGTTGTAATTGGTGTGTACAGGCCCCCTTCAGCAGTAAATAGCTCCTTGAGTGAGCTAGCACATTTAATCTCTCCATATGTAAATAGAGAGGTCATTATGATGGGTGATTTTAACATTGACTGGCTTTCTGGTGCCTCTGAACCTTTTAAAGAAATATGTAGCAACCTAAATCTTACACAAATAATAACTGAGCCCACAAGACCAAATCTAAAAAACCCAGCAAAATCAACTTTGATCGATTTAATATTATCAAATCAAAGCAATAAAATAGTTTCTGCTGGTGTCTTTGAGCTTGGAATCAGTGATCACTGCCCGGTGGCCTGTATCAGAAGTATTCATCTTAAAAAATCTCAACCCAAAATCATCATTAAGCGTAATTTTAAAGGTTTTAACGAGCAAGCATTTTTAAATGAACTCTATCAAAGTGACATTCATCTCACAAGTGAAATATCTGATGTGGAATTGGCCTTAGAATTTTTCACCAATACTTTCTCCTCCATTTTGAACAAGCATGCACCCCTTAAAAAGCACAGAGTAAAAAATAGATCAAACCCCTGGTTCACAAATGAATTGTCCGATATATTTGCAGAGAGAAATAAAGCATGGTCCCTAGCTAGACGCTCTGGTGAAAACTCCAAGTGGACTGCTTTCAGACAAATCAGAAATAGGTGCATATCCATGGTTAGGAAAGCTAAATCAGACTACTACCTCGAACTAATTTCAAACTGCTACTCCAACCCTGCACTATTTTGGAAGGCTGTGAATTATAACAAAAACAATTCTAGCACTGTTCCCAGTCAGTTAAAAATAAATGATCATATTTTAAATGATCAGAAAGAAATTGGTTTAGCTTTCAATAAACACTTTATAGCTGCTGGTAAACTCTTTCACAATGGAGTATCTACGCCTTCTACGCCTACCACCACGAGAAATAAAAATAGCATACCACCTGTCTCTAAAACTCCTCTTTTCAGCCTTGTTCAAGTCCCAACAAGTATTGTTGTAGATGCGCTTCTTGCCATCAACCCCAGGAAGTACATGGGAGAGGACAATTTGGACCCATTTTCAATAAATCTCTCTGCACTTATCATATCAAAACAAATAACCCATATTTTTAATCTTTCCATCTCTTCTGGTATTGTTCCTAAAGTCTGGAAAAAAGCTCACGTCATTCCATTACATAAAGGGGGTGACAAAAGTGATCTTAACAATTACAGGCCAATTTCCAAACTCCCATGCCTGGCAAAAATTCTAGAATCAGTCATTAATACTCAGTTGAAATCCTTTTTATCCAGTGCTTCCATTTTGAGTCCATTTCAATCTGGTTTTAGGGCAGGCCACAGTACTATATCTGCTGTCACTTTGGTCTTAGACAACATTGTTACAGCTATCGATAAAAAAATGCACTGTGCAGCACTTTTTGTTGATCTGTCAAAAGCTTTTGATACTTTAGATCACCATTTGCTTTTAGAGAGGCTGCATGAAATTGGTTTTGATTATTCTACATGTAGCTGGTTTAGGGACTATCTCTCTGATAGACAGCAGTCAGTTAAGCTGGGAAGCTACCAAACTGAGTTTTTAACAGTTACAAATGGTGTTCCGCAGGGCTCAATTTTAGGTCCAGTCCTATTCACAATTTACATCAATAACATTGTTTCATCACTACAAAACTGCCATGCCCATTTGTATGCTGACGACACTGTACTGTATTGCATTTCTGATTCAGTGCAACAATCTGTTCAGAACCTACAGAGCTCTTTTAACACCCTGCAGAACTGTCTAGTGGATCTCAGGCTTGTCCTTAATATAGAAAAAACAAAATATATGTGCTTTTCCAGAGCAAGAATTACACATTTTAATGATCTTATTATTCACACAAATAATGGATCTCATATTGAAAGAGTCACTGAATATAAATATCTTGGCATCTGGATAGATGAAAAACTCTCTTTTACATTTCACATAAAAAATCTTGTCTGTCGTCTCCGACAAAAGATTGGCTATTTTTATAGGAATAAAGCCACCTTCCCGTTGTTCAGTAGGAAAAGGATTATTGAGGCAGTTTTTATGTCTGTCCTTGATTACGGTGATGTGGTTTATCGGCATGCATCTCGTTCATGCCTTAAACTCCTAGACTCTGTATTTCACTCTGCTTTGAGATTCATTACAGGAGATGCTTATGATACACACCATTGTGTTTTATATGAAAAGGTTGGGTGGTCCTCCCTTAAGGAGAGACGTGATGCACATTGGCATATTTTTATATATAAAGCTCTGACTGGAAAGCTACCACTATATTTGACAGAAATGCTGCTTATTTCAGATGGGCTTTATCAAACCCGCTCAACTGACATGCTCATGTTATATGTCCCCTATGCCCGGTCTGAGCTTGGTAAAACCGCTTTTAGCCATAGTGCCCCTGACTCCTGGAACAGCCTACAACATACATTTAAAATAAATACACTCATAACTGTTAACCAATTTAAAATTATTATTTTGAATCAGCCCCTCTACACTTGTAACTGTTTTAATTAGGCTATTATGTCTCTCATTCAATTGATCTGAATGTTTTAAATTGTTGTTGTCTGTGTGTGTGTGTGTGTGTGTGTAAACTTGTTATGTATTCTCATTGTATATTGTGTATATGTACAAACTCGACGTCATTGTAAAAGAGGGTCACCCCTCAATTGATCTTTCGAGGTTAAATAAAGGAAAATGAAATGAAAAAAATGAATGAAACATGGTTTTTTAAATTATCCACAAAATGCCAGTAGATGCGAGACAAATTGCTTCCGGTAGAGAGTCTGATTAGATCAAATAACTTCCACAAACTTTACTACACGGTTCAGAGCTGCATGAAAGCTTTACACCGAAAAGTGCTACTTTTGTTTGACGGCTAATATAGCCTGTAAAACTGTCAGATTACTTTTTCCACTCCTGAATCGAATGGGTTTGTACTAGTAGAAGAGACTTGTATAATGTCTGTTAATCACACAAAGGCTTTGCTCGATAAATTTGACTCAGCCTAGTGACAAACCTGGACATCATTTATGAACCCTAATAGGTCTGTCTCTGAATTTACTGTATTTGCAGTGTCATTTTACTGTAAAATGTCCTCCCTTCAAAGACTGGGTAAGATTTATAAGACTTTTGCCCCTAATTTCAGACATATTCTACAAACTACAGGAGTGCATGTTATTTATCAAAGAGGCAGCATCTTGCACACAATCAATATTCGAACATCGGGAAGGGTGAGGAAGGTTCCCTCTCTCAGGCCAAACAGTGATGAAATAGATGTGGTGTGTACTGAATAAATCAACAAAAAATCACAATATATACAAATTGTATTGACAAAATGAATACATGTAGATTGTTTGTTTGATTCCTTATTCTGAGCTTGCTGATGGTAGACATTTGCTATGCTTTTTTTAGCTTTGCTTCTTAGAATAATACGCCTTGAAGGCCGTCTCAGATGTGTGTTGGGTAATTAGTTCCTGTCCTAGTATGTCAAACACAGAAATTACCCGCGGATTGCTAGTGCAAATTGCATTCATGCATAACGTATGTAAGTCTGTCATTTTGTGTTACCAAAGTTGCATCCTATTGACAGAGATTATCTCTCTCACTCACAGATACACTCCTTACCTTACTTATCATCACTGATAACTGATTTTCTGCCGCTAAAAAAACGTCTTGGAAAAAATCGCAGATGTAAAGCTGCCTTGACTACAGAAAGAAGTTACTGTGTTATTGTTACAGTATATCAATAATCCACAATCGGATAGGTTGAGCAAACAGTCACCGTCATATGGATTATATGAATGATCATTCTCAGACTCTAGACTCTATTGAAAACACCAACTGAAGCTGTTCATTCTGGACGTCATTGAATTTCAGAGACACACATCAATTCATGCAACATAATGAAAAGATGTCCTGCCTGACCTTGGATGTCTGTGTGTTTTCCAGCACTCCAATGTTCACCTTTGACCTGAATGCAGCTGTTGGTGATGTTGCCTGGTCTCCGTACTCCTCCACTGTATTTGCTGCTGTCACAACAGATGGAACAGTAAGTGTTTGTCTAAACTTGGACATTTTGCATCCTATAGCTTGACTTAAGAGTTCAGAAGTTCACTAAGCTTGTTTTGGCCTTATATTACTAATTAATTATTTATTATGTGTCTTAATTAAGAATGTCAGATCATTTCTGCACTGTCTACATGGGATAGAGAATGTGGGGCCTGGCAATACATTTGATATACAGTATATGGGGTAGACAAAATCATAGAGACACTTAATTGTGTTACTGCTGCCACCAAAATTACCATACAGCTCAAAGACAGTCTAAAAATACGTGAATGCTATAATCCTCATGAATGTAGGATTTATTACAGGACTTTAGAATTAGAGTGCATTGGTTTCAGCAGTTTACCTAACAAACTTGCACCTGAGTGTATGTCAAATGTTGTTGTTTTTTTCCTTCAATAAGGATTATAAGAAGGGACACATCATGTGATTAAAATATCTAATCAATGATATTATTTTAATTGAAATATAAGATATTTTTGCGTAAGGAGGTGATATAAGCTGACTTTAAAACCAGTAATTTCAGTCCTATATTAGGGCCTATATGATGCTTTGCCTGAAGGCTATGATTATCACCACACCACATCTGCTGTAGATAGATCAAGCTCGACACTTACCTGATGGAATATGTGAAATCACAATCAGGTGTCCCATCTACCACCTGCCACTCACTTCATTATTGTCTTTATAATATCGTTACAAACTCCAAACCGTTACTAAATTCACAAGACTAAACCTTAGATTAATGCGATACAGTGTCAGGAAATCAAGTTTTTTTTTTTCAGAAACAGCTTCTTGCAACAATGGTGGCTCTCTGCCCTGTCAGTGGTTATTGATTCCAGCCTAAATAAATTTCAGTGGACGCGGTGGTGCTTATCTCCACATATTTTCTCAGTATGGCTGCAAGCTGTCCCCATCTGTTTGTCTTTGCACCAGTCTGCGTCATGCTTTAACAGTCCAGAGTGTTGTGTCTGACACATTTCCTGTCCAGTGTGCCAAGTGAGGTTGAGTGAGAGTGACATAGAGGAAATGAGAGCTGAGCAATTTCAGAGACACCTTGTGTGATAATGTGTGTATGTGCATCCCGCCCTCTTCAGTGGAGATTTCCATAGGCACAATGCATACTGTTGCATACCCATTGTTATAGACATTATTTCACATCCAAATATCAGTGTTGAAGATATGGAAGAGAGGAATTGTCAGTAAAGTATACAAGTTGCAGTTAAATGACTGGTTATGCATACAGCTGACGTTTAAACTGAAAAATCAAGGTAAATGAATTTGCTGGAAAGCAAGCTTCCAGGAGCTATTAAAAAACTCATTAAATGCTCATCACTTGGAATATATCTTACAAGCACAAGATTCTCTTCTTTTAAAGCAGCAGGAAGAACTAGAATTTTAAATTAGAGTCGATCTAGGTCAGTGTGTCTGCTCCATTTTTTTTTTCTCCATGTGCTGAACTCAAAACTGAACCATAATTCCTGTCTAATTAAGGATGTGCTTAGGATAAACTATCTATAACTTTGTTGATGGGAGCTAGATATTATATTTAAGTACTATACTATTATTTACTGAAATGCCAAAGTTTGAGAAAGTGTATCTGTACAGTGTGTCCAGATTTAAATTGATAAGTGGCTAAAATCTCCTTGACATTTGGTCGCTGTCAAATCTTGAATAATGACTAGGTTTTTTTTCAGAATTCCCACAGTTGTGACAGTGCATGTTGTTATTTGTTTTGCAGAGTCTATTCAGTACATGTGTTGTTTTCAGTGATGAGTGTCAGATCAGTGTCTCAGCAATTCATCATCTCTAAAAATGCTAGACTCTGTGTACCATGCAGCATTACTGTTTGTCTCAAACTCTGGCTTCCAAACGCACCATTGTAAATTGAGAAAGTTGGTCTGTCTTCCTTATACACCCGTAGGATGGAACACTGGTATGTTTCTTTAGAAGGCAATTTTGCACGATCTGCTTCCTTATTTGTTTTCTCTAATGGCTCCTAGAACAAACACTGCTCGCATCACTCGGTCTAGCAGTTTTATTTTGTATAACGTTCCTCGGACTCGCACTACGTTTGGTGAAAGTGCCTTTACATTTTTTGTCCCCTCATCATGGTTTAAACTACAGGAACACCTTAAACTGGAATCCCTTATCACCATGAACAATAACAAAAGCAGGATTAAGGACTATTTAACCACAAACTGTACATTCCCGGTTACTGAACACTAACTTAATGCCAATGAGATTGATGCTTGTGACTTTTTTTTTAAATGTATTGTGTTTTGTGTCTTGTTTTAAGTGTGACATATTTTTTTTTTTTTTAAACTTATGTTTTTAAGAGATTTTGAATCTCAATGAGAATATTCCTGGAAAAATTAAGGTTAATAAAAATATAAAAATAATATGGCTTGTGTGCTCCTAGAGGTGTGCTTTAACGTTGATGACAACCTGGCCTGCTGCTATTGCTGCCACACAGCAGAGAGAAACGGTGGTGTATGTGTGTCTGCATGTCTGGTGGATGCACATGTTCAAAAGGATAATGACTTGCCTGACAGGCTGTGGTGTAAGAATGACACTGATTTGTGCAGTGCAAACAAGGCTCTCTCAGTTCTCTCTGTCTTTGCCTCTCCATCTGAGCTGAGGAAACAAAGTGTCAGGATAAAATAATGAGATTTCCTGGCTTAACCCCGAGTGATTTGTTGCCAGATCCATATGTGCTGTCTGTGCAGCTCCTCTTTTTTGCAAATGGACTGCCACATACTTACATAGTAAGTAGACCTACATGAGCTCACGCTAGATTCATAGATGTGTTGCCATCACAGCATCAAACTAAAGCAATTAAAAGTCCCTACTTGATTTAACTAATGTAATTTATTAAAGCCTCTGGAAACCTTGTCTGAAATAGTAAAAATCAATGCTACAAAAGTTGGGTGTGTCAATAAGCTTTTACAAAAATCTGGTTGAAAATAAATGTTCATAAATAGGCCTATTATAAAAACTAGTTAAAAAAAATCTTTTTTACTGTCTAGACCATTTGACAGGACTGCATTTGGCCGTATCAAACGGTCTCTATGGCAACAGTCATTGTTTTTATAGAACGTTTGGGCAGATAATTGCCGGGATTGGTTCAAAATACTTACTCAGTCATAAGAACCAGAGCATACCCAGCTGCGTCTAAACCGAATAACTATAAAGTGTATCAAACTGAAATGACAATATCTTTAATTTGGATTGATAAATATGCCAAACTTTTTTCAGATTCTTACTATCATGTCACTAATTACCCAGATGACATAGTTAGAAGGGTTTTGTGGATTTGGTTTGACAGGGCCTTTAAAATTTAATTGAGATACAACATGTTATGCAATATAAGTGATAAATTGAAGGCATTTGTTCCACACAGTGAAATGTATCTCTGCTCTGTTATTGTGTGAATTACAAATGTAGTCAGTGTGCAATGCTATCAGTCATGACTATTGTTACATTAGTGCTTATGAATTGAAAGCAAACACACTGCATATAAAGCCTGTAGTGATGGAGGTCAAAAAGTCATACCCTGGTAGAATATAAATAATGATTGGTTACATCTGTTGACTGCGATACTGTGTGTGGAGCTGGTACACTTTATAGACAGAACCCTGGTGGTCATCTTTCTGGCAAAAGGAGTGGGCTGTGCTTTGAAGTGGGATCATTTACTGTAGACATATTTCTATCTTAGACTGATCTGCACTCATCTGGTTCCTTCTTGATAATGATGCCTACAATTTTGTATTGGAGCTGCCCACACACGTACGGACAGAAGTGCACACTCATTGTATCACTGCGAACACCCTTCCTTGCACCAGATGGTCAGGCTTGCTACCCTGCCGAGGCTTATACCTGACCACCTCCTTGTCATGTAAAAGACACAACACAAGCACAGGATGTGAAAATGCAGTTTGTAACAACAGACTTGACTTACACACTGGCCTTTGGTTAGGTTAAAAAACCAAACCTAATAGTATGATGGTCAATACGATTTCTCTTTAAACCCTGAGTCAGTGTTAGTGGTACTGCAATACTCCTGAAATGTCATTTAATTAGAAGGTCAGAACTGTTAAATCCACACACATTCATTTTTTATATCACTTATCTTTTTCAGGTTCACGTATTTGACCTCAACATCAACAAATATGAGGCCATCTGCCAGCAGCCAGTGGTGGCCAAAAAGAAGACCAGGCTGACTCACATTGAGTTTAATCCCATCTACCCTATCATCATAGTGGGCGATGACCGAGGCTATGTCACCAGCCTCAAACTCTCACCTAACCTCCGCAAGAAACCAAAGGTAAGAGTCTTATGAAGTCTTCCTTAAATTGGTATTTAGATAAACCTGCCTTTCTTAATGGACCTGCTTTACCACTCTATGTTTCTTTTGCTGCTTTGTCTTCATAATAAGACTATTGGCAAATACAAATGGACGGTGCCCACATTGACATTAGGTACCAAATCTTGTACCACTTTCAGCACTATGGAAAAATGTGTTCTGCAGTGTTGCCAGTGCACTTGACTGGGCTGTTATATACCATCTTCTCTGTAAACAATCTCCAAGCATGTTTGCCCTTTGTGCATTATTTATGATTGCCACTTGTTCCACATCAATGAAAGAAATCTGATAAATCATTCATCACAGTTGAGTCCTGACCTCAAGCTAATTTCACCAAATGACAATTGAACAGAGGCCACAGTTCTCCCCCCTACTCAGCAGCTCATTATGAGCATCGGTAATCACTTGTGTTTCTTTCTCCCCTGCTCATTTTGCCAGTTAACAATAAGCCACAGTGAAGTCGAGTGTTCTTTGTAATTGAATAAGGTTGCTAATAAAGATAACTAAAAGGAGAAGCAGAACATAAATAATTAGATATTGGAAATTAACTCAAATTGATGTGAAAAGTGAAATAAGAGACAGTCTTTAGGTGGCCTATCACATAACCATTGCCACACTGGTGTCAAAGGTACCAATGGTAAGGACATGCATCTTTTCCACAAGTCAACCCGCCATCTGTCAGTCAAACTATCAAATATATATGTAAATACATAATAGGAAGAGAGAAAAAATTAAATAAAAGAAAGCTATAATACATTTATTTTTCAAAGCAAGCTGTAGCTAGCTACACAGTGAAAGAAATGTCCACTTCAGCCCATTCACAATGATGAGTCACTGAAAGCTCTGTTAATGAGCTGTGGAGTAATCACAGCGGCCCTACTAAACACAGGAGGGGAAAAAATGGCACACTGAGTCACAACACTTTAATCAGAGCCCATTTACAGTCAGCTCTGTTGCCTCTCCTGTTTTCCTTTGTGTTCTTCACATTGGTGCATGTAAACCAGAAGTGCTTTTAAAGACTAGACTAACCAACATGTTTTCACATCATGTTTTTATGCATTATACAGGGTTTTCTCGTGTCTGGGTGCAACACACATACATACAGTTTGTATGGATAAAGCATAATAACACACACACACACACACATCCAGTGCTACATCATTAGCGTCCTCAGACTGTAGCGTACAATTGGGAAATAATTGCAAATTTGAACACCACTGTCAGGGCTCAGCATTTTGGAACTCAGTGTGGCAAATTAGTATCAGTCAAAAACACCCACAGCAAATATTATCAATGAAATGTCTTATTAAATTGGCACAGCAGCCCACTAAAAGTAACACAATGGGCCTCCTGATGCATTAATATATCCAAAACATTGTTGCAGTGGCCTAGCAATTCAAACTATCATACGAGTGTGTTGTACTATTTGGAGGGCATTCTATAAGACTGGTGGTGATGCTGTCCAACTTTTCAACCTACTCTTGTCCTGTGGTGCTCCTAAAAATAGTGCTAAAAATAGTTTTAAATAAATAGTATGTGCTTTAACGTTAAACCTCTATATACTGTATGTGTCAGAGATTTGCAATGGGATTTACCCTATATCAGCATACTACTCTAAACGCTGTGCTGAACTCAGCAGTTATTCCCCAGTTACTTTCCCAATAAGCCTAAGGGCTACACTAACTAATGAGGCAATTTCAGGTGTGCAGGCGGTTATGCTGTGCATACAGAATTGTAACGGCCTGTGGGTATGTGGTGTTAGTGTGGGTCTGTCTGGGTCCAAGTGCCTGTGTCCCATGTTACTCGCTAGTTCCATACTTTATATGATTGAGAGTCTGGGGTTTTGAGAGACAACAATCTACTGCGATAGATAAAGTTTTGCAGTCATCCCACTGGAGTTATATCCGGTCTGAAAGTGTGTCACAAATCACATAATGGCATACAAAGTACCTGATAGTACACACACTCCAAATTGTCATAATCTTTTAAACATGCTGGGCCATTGACAACAGATGGGGCTTCCAATCTGTTTGCATTACTTTTATACAGACAGAAAAAGTCTAGGATTTGACTGCTTCAGTAAGCAAACCAACAAGGAAAAATAGGAATTAAGAGAATAAATCAGAACAGAGGATTACATCCCGAAATGTATTGCATTTTTATTAATTTCATTCATTTCAAAGTTGTATTAACTTCAAAGCTGGTTTGTGCCTTGTCAGCCAGTTTCCCTGCTGTGGAGGAAGCTTTATTGAGCCGTTCATCATGGCAGAGATATTATGTTGCAGCAAGATTTGTTGCTCATTCGTTGCAGCTATCTGTCTGGATCAGCCCCCTCACAGTGTCAGTAAATTTGATATTTTCCAAGCTTCAAAGGAAGATCGAGCAAGACCTCTCATGTGTTCAACTGTGTTGTCGAGAGAATCACTCTTTGTCACCTACTACCCAAACACATGCAACTCAAATACATTATGCACATTGTGTACTAATGTTTAAAGCATACCAATCTAATGGATAGTATACAAGATTTAAATGTGCTGTAACTGCAGCTATGATACAATGTGTCATGTAAGGACATCAACTTTAAAGGTGCATTTTATTGTCAAAGCCTTGGTAGCACCAACTACCATCCATCCTTTGCATTTCCATCGTTGCATTTTGGTATGCTAGTGTCCATTAACACCCCACTTGTAGGCATCTTGGTATTTTGAATTGTCATATTTCCTGTGTATGCATGTTTAACACACTAAGTAAAACTAAATGTTGCTTTTCCTGCTCTAACAACATCACCATGTCTGCTGTGAAAGAGGTTTGACACAGGAAACATCATGAGGCGGTGTGTTGGATGTCTTGGTGATAGAAGGACAGTCAAATGCATACAATCCTTAACTAAACATCATTCAAAATGTCATTACCAAGTGACATCTGATTTGATGGTTAAAATCAGGTGAAGCTATGTTGAACGATAGGATTGAATCGGCACCTTTAATCTTCAGTCCAATTCGGTTTGAGGAAAGCCTGTAACATCAACAAATTATCCTTGATAACGACCAGTTAAATATCCTTTAAAAAAGGTAGAATAAACTCCTGCAGAAGGAAAGGACAAATGTTGAGCAATATAACACAATACCACAGCTCTTATCTAACTGGCCTTTCTATACCCAGGAGTATTTAATGGGCCAATAATAATAGCATGCCATGAACTGATCACTGTGAATTTGCCCTTTGCAATTGTGTCATACAATATTAATACCATTGTGCCCCTTAGGCAGTTGCTCCATGTCTTCCAAGCAAATTTCACAATTTGGTTAAAAAAAACGTATTATATAACGGAGAAATGTAACCACTCTGCTACTGACCTTAAATCCATTATAATTTCTATCTGATTGTGTTGTTCCCTCGTTAACTGCCTTCCTACTTGGGGAGCAAAAGTATAAGAAAGTAATACTTTTATTTCCCTGTGTGTCTGTGTGTGTGTGTGTGTGTGTGTGTGTGTGTGTGTGTGTGTGTGTGTGTGTGTCTGTCTGTCTGTCTGTCTGTCTGTCTGTCTGTCTGTCTGTCTGTCTGTCTGTCTGTCTGTCTGTCTGTCTGTCTGTCTGTCTGTCTGTCTGTCTGTCTGTCTGTCTGTCTGTCTGTCTGTCTGTCTGTCTGTCTGTCTGTCTGTCTGTCTGTCTGTCTGTCTGTGTGTGTGTGTGTGTGTGTGTGTGTGTGTGTGTGTAGTTGAAGAAGGGTCAGGAGATGCCTAAGGGTCCAGAAGCGGAAGTGGCAAAGATGGAGAAGCTCCTCAGCCTGCTGAGGGAACCAGAAGAAAGCTCAGTTTAAAGTATCCACTATGGCCTCTCTCCCCAACACAGCAACTTGGTACAATCAATTTATTTTCATTCATGAAAAAAAAAAACTTCTGTTGGTCAGTGTGTGCAACAGTAAACCTCATCAACATAACAAGAAAACAATTTGTATATGTTTATTAAAAATGTTTTCTTCTGATCTCTCTTAAACTGTTAATAAATTATTCATATTCAATTAATAATGCATTTACTTATACAGCACTAATTGATACATACTCAACAGGCAACATTAGAATTCCATTTACTTGACTGGCCCTTTTCTGCAGGGATTTATTCAACTCATTCTGTATGTATTGTACGTAAGTTGATTAAGCAACAAATGTTGAAGGGGGAGAGTTACTGCAAGGGAACAGGGTGATAAATTAGCATAAAATAATGAGTATTTATGCAACATATCCAGATGCCTTTTCTTGGCTGGCACACGCCGTCCTGGGCAACCACCCAGAGGCTAGCTGGGAGCCTTTTAATATCCTATCTGCGGGGAGAACTTTGATTTGAGTCATTGCAGTGTCCATCTTTATTTTGCCTTTTTCTCCATTCCTCTCTATCTTTAATGATCTGGTCCTTTAGTGAAGTACCACCTAGTGCTTTGGTGCTCAACTGGAATCAAATGTTCCCACAAGGATCTGGGCGCTCTTTATTTCTACCTCTGCAACAGAGAGTACATACAGCAGTCTCTCCAGCAAGTGTTATTCATTACTTCATCTCCAACAAGTTTAGTCAGACAGTGCTGCTGAATTACCTCATCTTTACAGACAATCTGCAACAATTGATTGTGGCTAGGGGTTAGTAATGGAAATACAGCTGTGACAGTCGCAATATTACTGCAGTAATGGGTTGCATAAGGCAGAGTTGGTCAAAGAACTGTTTGTTCTACTGTTTTCAGGTTTGTTTATGTTTCATGGCTGCTTTGCATTTTGCTCTACTGAGGCTATTGTACGAGGAGAAATGACTGTTTCTATGCTGTGAGTCAAATGCAAAAAACAATCATAACAGTTTATTGTGTCGTCAAAGTGTTATTACAGCATTTGTTAAATTATTCTGATGACCTAATGAACCAATCCCAGTATAAATTAGGCAGTGCATGTATTGTTTTCTGTCTATTTCAGTTTACCCAAATCAAATTGCTTGTTGTGGCAGTGTAGGATGTTGCAGGATACAGTACATTGCTGTCTGTCTCAGTACAATGTTGGTAACAACCACTGGATGTAGCAAAGTTGGAAATTTCAAATCCTACACAATAGTATCAACAGTTTCAACAGTCATTAACAGTTTACATGCTTAAATATTGATAATTTGTGGTGCAACGTGTGGGAAATATGGGCAATTTATGTTTTACGATCTGTATAACTCCATATGTCAAATCCCTCTGTATGTGAGCGACTTCTGATTTAGTCCAGAGGGAGTGGGCCATCACGGATAGCAACCAGCAGATGCTAGTTTGAGAGCCGTATTGAAGAGGTCACAAATCTCAACTAAGCCTCTCTAGTCCTTATGTAACACCCTCAGAAAAGCGCTATGCTTCATACATCACTGTTATATATGAGTGACAATGACACAGGCACTTCACACACATGCTCAAGTTCTCAGCAATAGACTGGATTTTTCCAATCTTTTTTTCAGGAGAGTTTGAATTGAGAGAATATATATTTAGAAACCTGCAACAACAGGCCATGCTGTCTTTGTGTACTGGACATTTCATTTCTCTCGGTCTCTGTGTCCATGCAGCAATGTCATTTTTCTTCAGGCTGAGTGTTGGTGTTGAACATCTGCATTCCTCCATACGCTTTGTCAAACCAAGGACTATATCTGACAAGTGATGGCTGATTAAAAACAGTTCCCTCAGTCCACAACTGTTCATCCTTAGTATCATTGCAAGGCCCTGTCATTTTTCAGGCATCCGATCGGCAGCTGACTTAAAAAGCCAAGACAAGCCTGATCATTATTGCTTGCCGTCAGTGTCATTGCTCACACACTCCCCTTTCCTCTCCTGTGGAGGAGTGCACTCGAAGCCATCGCTCATTGTTACATTTGACTCTTGAACTTTTCTGCAGTCAAGAGGTCAACAGGTACTTGTGCTCGTTGATCTGCTGGGTTTGTCCTTCCCTGGGAGCCAACACGGGCAGCCTCTCCGGGCTGGAGGGGACCGTGCAGGCTCGGCAGAGGATCAGACAGAGGAGGAGGAGGAGGATGGCAACGAATGTGTTGCAGGCAATGGCCACCAACGCAGCTGTGGACAGTCCCTTCATGCTCATTTCAGATTCCATGGTGGAGACTGGCCTGCAACGCCAAGTGTTGGACAATTTAAAGATTATTTTGAAGTTTGTTCCATGATGTTGTTTGTTAAGTATAGTGAATCAGGAAGGCTGTAGGACTATAGGATTATGATTACTCATGTCCACAGATGGACTGAACCCACTGTGTTACCATCACATTGAAAAATGCCTTAGATATTATGAGTCGAAAAGGGTCCGTAAAAGTGGTGTGTACTTTGGCACGATGCACATTGTGTTTAGCCAAATATTTAGATTAGACAACAACAGGAAAGTCAGCCTGTAGCTCTCACCTCAGAGATGGATGTTTACTCCTCAATGCTCTGCTTCCCTTTCCAGGGTCTTTATGGTGACACACCAGCATACAGAGGAGCCTCGCAACATTTTCTTGAGACGTCGATATCACAGCAGTATGCACAGCACACTCAAAATACGATTCCAGTGAATGCCTTCCAGTGTCTGTAAGAGAGGGACGAATCGAACAATGAGTTAATAATTGAATAACAAGCAGAGTATGAGATGGGAAACAACAAGAAGCTGTTTGTCAGCCAGTAAACAAATTAATCTCTATCACATCACATATCAACATTCATTGATAGCTGCATTGTTTATCTTTGGTGACTGGAAACTGTTCAATTACAAACTATTCTAAGAAAAGCTTTCAGGGCTCATTTTTAGTGTTCCTTTGAAAAACAAATGGTGAATGAAGACGAGATCATGTCATGCTCATTCTTGAACCAGCAGACACATCTTAATGAACAGCGAAAAAAACATTTTTTTCGGATTATAGCAATAACGGCAGTAGAGCATAGTTTAAATCAGGTGTAACCAAACGTGCCAAAGCAAAAAGTCTGTATGTTTTTATTCCAACCCATTGCCACAGCAGGTTATTTTTATAATCAGTTCTTCCCCTCAGCTTGAAGAACTACTTTAAGGGGGAGTTGGCTGTCGGCACATTCCTGACATGGCTGGATTAGCATCCAGAAAAGACAGATCCGACATTTTGGACTATCTGTTTAAGAATCTAGGTTTAGAAGCTTCATTATGGAAGTTTGTAATCCATACTAAGGTTATAGTGACTCAATTAACCACAAACTACCACAAATTAGGCATCATTCCAGCATAAGAGTAATGGTTGGATTGGAATTTATGGAACTTGGAAGCAACAGACATCCAGCCATGATTGTTGGCCACCCTAGTTAAAGATTAATCGGATTGAGGTTATCTGAAGACCAAATACAGCCACCTCAAGGCAGCAGATACATGCTCCATCTGTAGTTTGCAATTGGAGTAATGTGCATTTTCAAGTCAAATAAGTATACACCCCAGAGCCACTGTGTTTAGCACAACCACCAATAGGCAAGCTACAAAATAACCACACACTATTCACAGGCAGATGTATTTAAACATGTCCAACTCTGCATGTCACATACACAAATATTTGTTCCTCTTTTAAGAAATTGATCCGGACTCCTACTCCATTACCATTGCCTGTGCTGCTATTGACATGATATAACCTATGTAAATTAGGATGGATGGTTTTAGTTACTAGCCCAAAACCATCCATCCATATATAGAGTATATCTATCTATATATCTATTAGTCTGTCTCTCCAGCTATCCATCTATCCCACTCTTTCACGCACTCCTCACTCTTGATGTGCTCATCCTTCTGCATTATCCCTCAAATTACCATACTGCAGACTCCCCTCATGCTAAGATGGATGTGCAATATCAGGAACTACTTTGAAAATTCACTCATTATTTTCCCATTTAGTAAATCAGCATATCCATACATTTGCATTGGAATAACACTCGCAATGTGAATAGTTGATGAATGTATGCACAGTGAGTGAACGGTGTTTACCTTGAGAGTGCCTATCGAGTCTGATTATTTCGAATTCATACCAACATTCAATCAAAACTGTGAAAACAAATTGCTGAGTGACTGTGCTTGTGACCTGCTGGATTCAGAAGATTACTTGTTCAATTGATCTAAGAAATTTGAGTTTCTGAATGATTTTAGATATTATTTTGATTTATTATTGTGCATTCTTCTGATCCTTTTTTTACTGAAAATAAATTACCATTTACCTATTCAATTAAGAGATTCGTAGACACCAAACCCACAACATACCCATCAAATTGTATTACAATCAGTCATTTTGAAGGCAAAGCTGCAACAGGACAGAGAGTGGGAGCTTTAGATTTGGATGAATACCTTGCTCATTTTGTATTGGCCTGAATGTGCAATTAGAAACATAGCCATAAAGCTCAACAATGGTAGCCCTTTCTCACATGTAAAAGAGTATAAGTCCAGCATCTTACCGTCAGCTAAACTCCTCTACAAAGGTTGTGAATCAACAAATCAGCAGATGTTTTCACTTGAATCTCTCTCTTCTTTCTATCACTGGATCTGTAATCCATTTGCCTCTGTTTCTCTCTGGGTTAGATCTGTTGGGAAAACACCTCTAGAATGCTTTACTTTAAAGTCCCTAAAATACCCATAATCAGCCCCTGTCAATCAGTCTAATCTGTTTATCGTATGCCCTCTGCCTCAATGAATGTGATTCCCCCAGAACAAGTAATGGAAAATCTGACAAGCTGATTTTATAAAGTTACAAGAGCGTTAGATCTGGCAGCAGCCTCCAACCCAGGGAGATTAGGGAGGTTTGTTATGCATTACAAACAATTTAAAACTTGTCCCTGAGGATTCAGCCATTGCAACCACAGATCTATCTTTTTGTTACTATCACTTCATTCATTCTTTAAATATTTCTCATTTTTCAGAGGCTCAGGTTGCCTCAAGTCTTTTGGTCACATATGGTCATATACCGCAGTGTCTGGATTTTAATTTTGGCTCACCTAGACATAAAGACGTTTAGATTTTTCTGAGATGTGACATGCCAGGGAAAAGTCTTTGATTGATACTAGTTGCTCACTTACCCCATGGGCTCAGTCACTTCTCGATAAATATCCAGCTGAACAATCCAGTCATCTTCCAATCCCCCTTTTCTGTTCACGTGGAAAACAATTCCTTCTTCAGCTGTCTACCGGGCTCTTCAAACCTTCTCTCATCTCCTCCTCTGCCACTGTCTCCCCGTCTTCCTTTCCTTCTCCACCTGCTCGGCTGCACCACTCACACACACACACACACACAACTGACGACAAGGAAGGACCGCACAATCGCCTGTGAGAGAGCTGTCCAATAACAGACACACAGAGACAGAGAGAGAGGAGGGGCTGTGCTAGTGGATGTCAGCAGTGATATCAAGCATAGTGGAGAGGAGAGCGGGTTGGATGTAATTACACAGGGCTGCTGCTGCTGCTGCAGACAGGAGTGTTGGGGGGGGGGGGGTTACGGTTGTTATGGAGAGCAAGAAAAGAAAAGCTGCTTTCCAGATAAAAACAATGGCTTCTGCCTCCCATGGTAGCACAGAGTATATGGCCATGCAAATTGTCCCAGTGCTTCATCACAGGGCTGAGAACAGACTGGGAGAACCCCAAATAAGGCTCACTCTAATAAACATACACACCCTGATAGCACACCTTTATATCATTTCCAAATTCAGAACTTTTCCTTGCCTCTCCAAGTCTGGTTGTTTACCTCTTGTTCCAACATCTTAATGCTGCCCCCCTCTCCTCCAGCCCTCCTGTGGTTCTGCTAATGATGTCCCATTCTGGACTTACATATTGCTTCATTACAGCTAAAGTGTGTAACTTTTTCATATAATGAATGTTGTTTACCAAATGAGTTGACACAGAGTTCTTTAAGCCTTTCAGCTCAGCAAAACTGTCTTTATATTTCTCAGTATGGTAGCATTTACAAACTGTTGTCGACCCTGACTGGCGCAGGAGCTCAAGAAGCACCCACGAAAAGCTTCAGTAGTTGACTGCAAAAAAAAGACAACCTGGAATACAGTCTGTTCGCGATCACCAAAGGTTTACCTCATCTAGAGGGACCAGCAGTGTTGTAATGACTTAGAATTCCTCATGGGGCCGACAGAAGTTATGCACTATAGCTTTTATGGGTATTCCTGAAACTCCAAGGGAGGTCATTTTATAATGCTATATGAGGTTTGTTTGATGTGAATGAATTAACATTAATGAGAACATAAGGCTTGTTTCGCATGTTTCATAATGAACACTTTTCCAGTGAGTATACCACAATATCACATGATACTATGATAACGGCACAGAGATTTATTCAAGAATGAAAACTGACAAAGCAGAGTGGCAGACAACATTGCAGCATTTGTGGAATGCACAGTATACCCACACAGCATGGCTTCACTAGGAGATCATGTTTATTTGCTGATGAAAACTATTGTTTATTCAAGGTTTCTGCAGTGCGTTGATGATTCTTCTTTGTGTTAAGTGTAATGCTGTGGACCTACGTCTGGCTCAAGTGCAAGAAAGTGAAAGACAAAGACAAGTATTATTTTGTATGTTGATGTTAAGTAGGTTTATAACTTTAGTGGTTTTGTGTTGGGTTTTAACCCCAATGTGATACACTGCTGTCATCTCTAAGAAAATAATAGGATTAGTGGTGCCTCAGATGGCTCATGTGAAATAAGCAAAAACCTAATGGAATGCTTACTGTGGCTGAATTTGGTGAGCCTCATTAAAAGATAAGACCAAACTTAATTTTGAGGAACCATCAAATTGTTAGTTTATTCAATTTAACACTTCCATCAACTGAGAGACAAAAATGTTGAATTTATTTTCACGTTGAATACGGATTGTTGAAGAAATCAGACAATCATTTACAATTTGCTATTCCTTATACAGTTACTGTCAAAGTGCAAATGAAAAACACAAACAACTTGTTAACAACTTAACAAATGGGGGAGGTGAAGAATGTTGAACTATATCTCTAACGACTATTTGTTAATAAAACCAACCATTTTTTTTGTCCAAGCAACCTGCCTGTGTAGACTCTGTAGAAACTTTCTGTGCTTTTTACAAATATAGCTGTCTTATTTGTTTTGTTTTGTTTTGTTTTGTTTTGTTTTGTTTTGTTTTAACTTCTGTTCTGCTTTCTTAATTACAAGATTGAAAACCATGAATGTATAATCTGCTTATTTTTAGCAGTATGTGTTTACTGTTTAACTCACTGGAAGGTAGGTACCAGTACCAGGGCAAACATGGAATATTTTACTGGAGACCCCTCTACAGGCCAACACTATTATTACTGGCAAGGGAAGACAGGTTCAGGTTATAAAATGAGAATATACTTTGGAGAACAGCTTTGTAGACCAACTGGCTCCACTGGAGGAAATCAAGAATCTGCAGCTTTCCTCTGGGACTGTGTGGGTGTGCAGCAAAGACAGAACTACTGTAAGCAATGTTCATCAGTCATATAGCATGCTATGCTATTTATATAATAGTGTGAATAATAGTGTGAATGTCGATAGTTAGCCTGCTATCGGTGTATGAATGTGTGTGCGAATGGTAACGTGGGAATGGGAACAGGTCTCCCTTGCAAAAGAGTCTTCGGTCTCAATGGGATTTACCTGTATAAATAAAGGTTAAAAAAAAATATATATATATATATATATAACCTCTGATTAATGACAAAACAATGTATGTCATACCAAAAAACATACAAGCACAACTGATACTAGCACTAATGTGCTGAATTTAGACTTACCGGTAATGTGACATATAGAGCTATATGCTGATTTCCTGTGAAACAGTCACCCTGAGTCACTCTCTTTCTCTCACACACACATAACTCAAAGTGCCAAGATCTGGAATATGTTACTTGTTAGAGAGGCCAAAGCAAAAAACAGACTGGCCAATTTTCTGTGTAGGCAGGCCATAGCATAATTTATTGTATGAGCAGGTATTCCTTGTAGCACAGACAGAAGAATGCCAGTGAAAGAAAGAAAAGCCTTACCCACCTGTAACAGCATAAATTGGAGTAAGACTTCCAACAATTGTATCTATAATCTGGTTTCCATAAATAAATATCCCACCACCATGCACCCATATAATGATTATTAAAACCACTTATAAATAAGTTGGAGGCTAACCTGTCTTTATGCACATTTCCCTGCAAGATTTAGACAGATGCTTAAACTCTGGCCAAGACTGCAGAATATAATTAGCTAAATAATTCAATATAGGCTGGGGTCTTTTAAAGAATATGAGCTCTTACCATGTGTATAAAGTACAACAACTTCTCTATGTTGGATAGTTGACCAGTTTTCTTTCTTTTCTTTTTAGAATAAACTTTTCCAGAAACATCAAGTAGCCTAGGCTACTGCACTGCACTGCACTGTGAATGCACATTTTCAGAGGATAGTTCTGCTTTACATAAAGATGGACAATTTGACATACTGCTATCCGTTGATTGAATTATTTGAGCCTTTAGTTGCGTTGAGAGGTATGTCCTGTTTGATAGGCTTATGGTAGACGTTTTTCTTGAAATAGAATTTCGTCTTTATTCTTGAAATTTCGACTTTAATCTCAAAGTGCAAAATAAAAAATACTTCCTACTCTCATTTATTTTCTTCCCCTTGGTCCTAATACTCTGAAGTAGTTTTGTGGTGGCTGCATTGTAATGTATTTCAAATATCTGTGCCTTTTATTAGGTCCATAGTCTGAGTGGAGTATTCTAAACTTTGACGGTTTTTGTATAACTGCACTCTTAGCCAATCAGAGGTCACCTTGTTGGAGAATGTAAGAAAAAACAAGGAAGTCGGATAGGCCTACGAGGGCCTTCGGCATGGACCATAAAGAAAGGCATACAGTGACAGGAAAGCATCATGGACTTATGCTGTAACATGGAGAAAATATAAAAGATGCTTGTACCAAGCAGAGCAGGAGAAACAAAGTTGTATAAATCTCCAGTTAAGAGTCGTGTGCACGTTTCGTAGTTTGGTAACTTGTTTTCGTAGTTTTATTTTTAAGTAAAGTTCAAGTGCAGCAAGGTTTACTGCGTTTTTTTGTTTTCACTCACTTTTGGAAAAATGGTTTTATGTGTAGCCTACACTGTAACACTTGGACGTTTAAGCTAGCACCGTCGTGTGGGATAGTTAGTAAACACCTGGGACAGGAGAGAAGAGGAGTTAGCTGGAGGATGTAATTAGCAGAGCTGTCTTGGAAGGAGGGGCTCCGCTGCAGGTGGTTGAACCTAGCTTGCAGCAGTTTCATCCTAAACCCAGCTCGTTGACTCTACCGACTGCTTCTTCTTCTTCGTTTTTTGTTGACGCGTGAGTAAAGGTGGTTTTTCTATGTAAGGCAGCTATCTAAGGATTTGTTTGTGCATTGTGCACCATCTTATGGGCCCCGACAATTTAAACCCCAAGTGCTTGAAGTGCTTGATATTCAGAACATTTAAAGTGGTTGAACTGGTTACCCACACTAATTAAGCCTATCATTGAATGAATAATTACGTTTTGCTAAAATTGAACTGTGTTCAAAATATATCATGTTAATGTGACATGTGTAAAAAAAACATTGGTTGTCCTGCACCTTTCATTTGACTAACTATTTTTGTAGACATCTAAGATATTAACATTGTTTTATCTTGAGTAATACCAATACAGCTCATAGAGTGATTTAAGAAATTCCACACTTGGGGCACTGCACTAATAGTTCATGATTATGTTATCATATTAGGCCTACATATGCCTGTGATAACAACGTTGCATTGGTAACAGGAGATTTAGCCAATTCTCATTATTTCTACTGCTAAGCACTCGGGATCCTTCCTGTTCATTAAAACATTTATAGTTAACTTATCTAATTATCCTTCCTGCGTCTGGAAGAGGTTACAATAAATTGTTTTTTAGAGACTATTTGAATATAAATCATGGAATTTCATTAATCTAAATTCATGTTCCCAGATATTCATTTTTGGACAGAACAAGCCTGAAATTAACTAACAGCAATTTCTGCCGGCTCAGTAATCCACCGCCTGACTAAATGTGAACACAAACCTTTTTATGAGCACATCTTACTATACATTTTTAAGACTGTGAAGACTCAATGTCACAAGTGCGTGACACAGCATTAGCGATTCACTCCAGACAGTGTGTGTGACACTGTCTCTAAGGTAAGTAAACATACTGTATTTCCCTATATTGAAAGTACCAAACTTAACAGATTGTTGTATTTGACGCCTAAAAATAATGTGTTTAATTTATTAACGTTTAAGTTATCTTACAAGGGAACGTTAGTTATGGAGACAGTAGCCCATAGATTTTTCCATTAGTGTCGGGCGACTATTAAAACATTTACAGCCAACTGCTTTATCACTGTTTCCCGTCTAAAACGCCCTAAGCACGCTGAATAGCACTGAAGATACAATGTTTTTGTGTTGTTTTTGTTTTAAACGTGAAATTGCTTTACTCCATGTTTTCATCTGGTCCGGTTGTTGTGAATAAGACGACGTACAGAGTCTAAAATGAATGTGTGTGCTAATGTAAGGAGCAGTCATGTTTACCTGTTACCATAATTGCTTTATATTTACGCCACCGAACGGTCATGGGATCTGCGTTTCCAGGCATGTATACAGAGAATGTTATTAATACGCGTGTGTGTGTGTAAACTCCAGACTGATGCCTGTCTGCAGCAGTGAGCAGGAGGAGGATAGGAAGAATGATGTGAACTCTATATTTAAAAACCTGCAGCCTTATGTAGTCCTGTTACAAGCTGATAGACCTAGAGAAAGCTGCTCACAGAGCATTGTAATTAATGTTTACAGTTTGTTACGATCTTTCATGTAAAACAATAGATGGATAGAAAGGGATTGAATTGGGGGAAAAACAGAAAGATTTGATACAGCCTTAAATGTATAGACAACTTTGGCAGCACCCTGAAAACAGCTTACGTTAAGTTAACGACAACACCTGCCAAAACTTTTTTATGTGATATTAAAAACATAACCAGGCTGACTTGAGACTTTTTCCTTCTTTCAGCCATCAAGCCCATAGATTCTCATCTTCAGCTGAAAAGGAAATGGCAGGAAGATGAGGGGTGCCAAATCAAATAGCACCACAGGTAGGATGAAAACTCTTGGCAGTGCTGTCAGGAACATTCAAGGTTATACTTCCTTTAATCCTGTTTACGTTTGTCTGTATTTGTTCCAAATACCTACATACATCCCTACACTAAATACATCAATTTGCAGGGATGTGAAGTCCTTGGACAAAATCCAAAGAGCCAATATTATTATTACATTATTCTTATATGACTGTTGTCCAGTGAATCTGAGCAGTGGGCAGACATCAAATCTTGCTCGAGTCTTCCGGCCCTGTCTCCACTGTGAATTGTGAATGAGATTCATGCCGGTGACATGTCATTTTCTGCTACCTATCAGATTTTGCTCCCTAGTGGTTCTGCGCATGCGCATTCCGAAAATAATAATCCTGCGTGAGCACCCGTCAAATTCTGCTACCTTTTTGGCTGATGGCGAGTATTTTCTTTAAAACATGTTTTTAACTGCAATTATGCTACACATAACACACATGTTCAAAATTGCGCATCAAAACATGCTCCCAATATTCCTACAGTGTACATTGGATGAGTAATGGTGTAAAATAACGTGATTTTGTACTGGGAGCATTGTTTGATAGAGTAAATGGGTCTACAGATCAGAATCGCTACCAATGACGTAAGGTAGTATTTTCTGATAGGGTAGCATGATTTGATATAGGCTATTAAACAGCATCAAAATATGCTCCCCATATTCCTACAGTGTAGGCCTACATAGGGTGAGTAGTGGTGTAAAATAACGTGATTCTGTAGTGGGTGCATCGTTTGATAGAGGTAATTGGTCTATGCGCTACCAATGACGTAGGCTAGCATTTTCTGATAGGTAGCTAAATCTGACGAGGGAGCAGAAAATGTCAGAACACCGGAAACAAGATGGACACGGACGTGCCTTGAAGCGCAGCTCTCCGAAAATCATTTGGTTGGCCACACTGGGAGAGAATTTCTCAGCACCAGTCAGATCCAAAGCACAGGTCTAACCATGTCAGCGGCGGCTCGCCCATAGAGGGCGATAGGGCGACGCCGTCCTTGAGCCATACCAGCAAAAAACTAAAATATAATAATGATAACAATAATAATGATGAAAAATATATATATTTTTTTGTATTTATAATCATGATTTATTATTTCAATACAGTTTTTACCTGCATCTAAGTCTGAATATCATTGTACAATTAGCGTCTGTGCTCTGTACCGTCACTCTGGGGCGATTTCGGGCTGGTTGAAAATCGCCCTGAGCGCTCTCATAGACTTCAATGTAAAACTTTTTTTTTCAAACTGCAGGCCTCGCAATCAATGCAATCTCTATGGGTTCCGGGGGTGCTCGCCCTAACGTGTTTTCGTCATACGTACAGTAAACAATGAACCAATTACAGTGACTGATACAGTCACATGTCTGGTCTGCTGCCCAAAGCGGTCATTTTCAAGACCAACATAACTAGGACCTAGTCCCATTAAAAGGACTAGGTCCTTTCCAGACAAAATGTAACCATCAAGCAAGTATCTACCAAGATGGATTGGGGGATCGTATAAACGCGGATTTTCACGGGGCTCGTTTGAACGGCTAACAAGGCTAGCAGGATACTAAGGAGCTAACGCTCTGTTCTGCTGCCGCTGCATGATGATTATGGACTGTATAATGGCTTTTAATCCATCCTGATGGCAGCACAGACACCGCATGGATAACTTCGGGTGTCACCCCTATGCATCATCTCTCAGAAAAGGTCAAACAAACATTAAACATCAATCTGCATATGGACGCGCCTGCACCGTTCAACAGCTGATCCATAGACTGTTTACTCTGACAGCTGCTGTCCGTCCGTGGCATAAACCCGCCTACCAAGTAACGGTGCTGTAGACAGCATGGACATATAAAGAAAGGTAGACATTAGTAACGCAAACTAATGTGATGATTGCACATATGCTATGCCAGCATCCATTTTTGTTTAATCAGAACACAACTGTCAAGTCAATCAGACTATTGTGATTAATTGTAGACCAGGTCTCTTAACTTTTAAAGGAAGCCTATCTGAGGAGCACACTGGTAGATGACAAGTTATCTGTGATGGCCACAGCCGGATAATTAAATCATTTTAGAGCTAATTTAATGTCCAAAAATACTGTACAGTACAATGCTTGTCTAATGTTGCCAGAGTGGTGCCAGATGAACAGGAAAAACAAACTGTTAAATGCAATATGACATTGTCATATTAGCTATCTGATTTAGGTTCATTTTGGGTCATTTTACCCATCATGGCAACAATTGCCCCCCCTGAGATTATTGTCAGGAGTCGCCACTGAACCATGTGTTAGTAACAACCTCATGAATTTATGTATTTCTAACAACCAACTGTGCATGTATGTCCACACCTGTGGCACCTAGTTTTGATATTTTTTCAATCCGTTTTTTTTCTTGCCTTTTCCAAGTGCAAGTTATTAGAGAGGAGGAGAGCCCCTGCTCTTTCCTCGCTTCAATGAACACATGAAAACCTCAATAACATGTATATTTATCCATTTTAATGGTGTTTTGATGAGGTTTCTGTCCGATTTGCTTGGGAAAAAATTGAGCAGATGTGCATGGTAAGTCATTTTTAACCACCATGAATGGAAAAGCATAATGTGCTAATAATCTGTTAATTTTTCTTGTGCTGTCTTTCAAATTGGCAATGCAAGTTTGTTTCTATTTCAGATAAAAACTTCTTGAGAAATAAACTTAAAGGAGAGCACCTTGCTGCATGCTGAAGATTACGTTTAAATGGCCCATACATGCAGGCTGTAGAAATGTATATTTCCAAACAAGGAAATAGTAGTATTTCTTTCTAAATTATTTAATGTTATTGACTCATTGTTTTCAATAAATAGTTCATAAACCTTTGACGACTAGTTTATTACTGAACCCGCCCATCACATGCCACACCTTCACACTCTGCACCGCCCACCACCGAAAGTAAATTCTCAACCTTTAGGAAACACTATAGTCCATGATGTAGCAGGAGCGTTTTATGACAGCAGAAATACAGGCGAGCTTAGAATGCTCAATCTCTTATTAGGTGTCCAACCCACAGTTATCCAGACTTTTCTCACATCCTTTTATTCATCCCCATATAGTCAATTGTAACAACCATTATTTGTGTGAAAATATTTCAAATTAATCATCCACTTGTACTTGTAATGTGCGTTACTCCTGACCGAGTTTTGGTTATATGTATATACAATGTTCCCAATTTCATTGGATCAGGAATGTTTGATGAAAACAAAAATGATATATTAATATTTATGTATTTAGTGTAGTAGTAAAAGTTATTTTGACTCGCTCCACTGAGCATTTTAGCATTGTTTCGCCTATTGTTATGGGTTTTAAGGCCCGCCACCTTACTCCTTTGGTACGTTAACTCTCGTAAGCAGCTAGCTGGTGAACATAGTGTTGAATTTAGCTGCTAGAGGGCCTGGCATTTATTTGAGGTGATGCTGGAGACCCAAAATAGACCTACAACGACTGGAAATGTGTCAATGTACACAAACACGACTCCAAGTCAATGTTAATGTTGCTCAGTATCTGCAGGATGCGTAAACAGACAACTGTTTGCTATTATATTTGACAATTCTATAAGTTCTTCTGTTGCATCCAAGTGACCAATTAATGCAGCTTTCATTAAACCGGGACAAAAATCTGTATTTTAATGAAATAAACTTGATTGAATAAAAAAACATTCAAGAAAATATTTTATCAGTATAGAAAAGGGAATCCTTGTAGACATCATGGGTACCTGAATGCATGTTTATGGGAACCTGCCTGCTCTGCGTCCTTCCCACAGTTATCCTATTTCGTTAATTCTAACTGGATCAAACTGCTGCTCCCTGGGAGGAATGTGTCATGGGATATGTACATGTGGAGGCTCTATCTTGTGCTAATGGAAGCAGCTGGTTTGAGCGGCCTATTTATGAGCACTTGATCTGAGTCATGGAGTGCACTCCAACCGTATTGGCTGTAGTGCAGCTAGCAGATCAGCTTCCGCTGAGTTGGTGCTGGTAAAATAGAAAATAATTCATTATTCAGACATGTAGGAAAACGCATCGGTCCCACAAAGCAGGATGCCAGTGTTTCGTTAGCAACAGAAAAAATTTAATGAAAACTATATAATTAATTTGTTGGTGTTAATTTTTCAGTACAAAGGCGGCTTCATTATGTTGTAAGGTAGTCATTGTCCTGTCACAAATTCTGCCTCGACCCCTAGATAATCTTACTGAGTGCTCTCAAATTGCCTAATCCTTGCACTCATTTCATTTTCTTATGAGTTTTGCTTTGGTCTGACATCAAAGGGGTGATACTACAAAGAAATTGAATTTGTCTTTCAAGTAATGGGAGATAATAGTACAAGACCACTGCCAAAACGAATTTGTCCAGGTGTGATGGAATAGCTGCTTAAACATGGCAGCAGTCCTTTTCTATCATAGACTGCCATCAATAATAACCCTGCATACAGAGGATCAGTTTGACAGAAAAGGTATGTGATGTGGATCACAATTGTGTATAGCATGTATGTGTAATTTGTATATCCTTGGTTTCCAGGTAGCTCACTATTTTATGGAGATCTGGAAGGTTAAATGTATGAAAACAGCCAGTTTAGTAGCAACAATGAAAACACTGAGATTAGGTTTCAGATGATTGAAATGGACACCCATGATCAGGATCTTCTGCTTAAAACCCTCTGAATCATCCCTTTATTTTCTCCCACTTTTTGGGATTTTTTTTGTATGTTTCAGTTACCTCGCAACATGCTCAGTTCTGTGACTTGGCCGGCCACTCGCGACACAGAGGGGAAATCTTCTATATTTAGTTAGGGATATACTATGACATATCAAACTACAAGAACATTTCCCACCAAGGCAGGTTGTGGTGCAAGGTTCAAAGACTTTTCTAGGTTACGTTGAAAAATACATTTTTCAAATAGGCAGTAGTCTGTTTCTGTAAATGATTCTCATAATTGTGCATTTAATCATACATAGGGTTGCAAAGGGGTGGAAAGTTTCCGGTAAATTACCGGAAACTTTCCGGAAACTTTCCATGGGAACTTTCGCTCAGGAATTTTGGGAATATTCGATTTTTGGGAATTGACTTGAAATTGGGGGAAATTTAATGGACTATCATATTCAAACTTAAATGTAGTTCAAATGTTCAAATGTGTGTCTTCAAAAGTCTTGTGCTCTGGGCTTAATGTAGCCTCAATGCTCCAGGGTTCTAGAAATCATCTGTGCATGTGATGGAGGAATGCACAGTGCATGTAGGGGGCGTGGCCTCAGTACCCCTGCAGTAAGCAGTGTGCTGTGTGCATGTGATTGAGGAAAAGCACATATTCTCAAGTGTGAAAGCATGAAAGCTGGTTTATTTAGTCAAGAATATGCTAAATATACATTTCCCCCGACTATATTTAAAATCACTGTTAAGGTCAAACCTTAAATTTGTTAAATTTTTGGTTTATTCCCGTTAATTCCCATTAATTCCCAAAATTCCCGTTAATTCCCGTTAATTCCCTTGGAAAGTTTCCAACTTTGAAAATTCCCGGAATTTTGCAACCCTAATCATACATAATTAAAATATTACACCGAGGGGTAGGGTGTGACGGTCTAATAGGTAACAATTGTAGAGAAAGACATCTCAAAGACATGTAATATGATCTTTTGGTCTGTGTTTACCTTACAGCTTTGTTGCATATATTTGGCACAGTCATAGCAGGTTAATCCTTGCAGGAAACAGTGTGGTACTAGTCTGATAACGTGACAGCAGGAAACATATAATACTGTCATTAACAGGTTAAAAATAAATTAAAAATTTGAAATATTCCCTGCAAAAAAGTACCATAACAAACCAAGAGATACTGGCCATGCCAGAACACATATGGTTGTTGCAGCAAAACCCTTGTCTGTACTGAATTAAACCATTTTATTATTTTATTATACATTTCTTTTTATCCGCAAGAGGACATGTGTGTTATTTCCTTGTTCAATGGTCACATAGTCTCCTTTTTAAAAAGCTTCCTTCAGAGCCACAGGAGACATTATACAATTATTATTAATCTCAAACTTGTTTTGAATACAGAAAAAAACAAAATACATGGTATTCTCCAGAGCAAAAGACATAGACAGAAAAATTCAAAGCTGTACTCAAAATGGTACACCTATTCAAGAAGTCCCTCACTACCAATACTTGGGCATTTGGATTGATGACAAATTTACTTTAAAAAAACATATTGAAAATGTTACTGAGAAATTAAAAGGACAATTAGGTTTCCTGTATAGGAACAGGTCTTGTTTCCCATCTTTTTGTAGAAAAGGGATCGTGGAAGCAACACTCCTCTCTGTTTTAGATTATGGTGATGTCATTTATAGGCATGTTCCCATCTCATACCTAAAATCTCTAGATTCTGTTTACCACTCAGCTCTTAGATTTATAACTGGGGACTCATATGGCACCCATCACTGTCTCATATCAGAAGGTAGGATGGCCCGCCAGACAGGATCAACACTTTCATTTATTTGATTATAAGGGATTGCTACAAAAACTGCCCCCTACCTTTCTTCACTCCTGAGCCAAAGACACCATAAACAAAACACCCTTTCTCAGGATTGGCTCACACTTTCTGTCCCTGCAGTTAAAAGTAATCTTGGAAAGACAGCATAAAGGTATTTCGCACCATTTACCTGGAATAATTTACAGATGAACCTCAAACTGTATACACTAATACAAATGGGTAATTTAAAAAATTTGGTGAGAGACCTAATTTCTTTGAACTGTGACTTTCACATAGCTGTATGTCTTTGTATTAGTAATAATAATATATAATAATACATTTGTTTGAACTTTTATGAATTAGTTTACATTTTCATGTTGATATAATATTGTTTTTAATATTTAAAATATTTTCTTATTTTCATTTGAAATTATTTCTTTCGTTTTCATGTTTGTACTCAGGTCGCACTTGCAAATGAGATCTTAATCTCTATGTGATTTTCCTGATTAAATACAGTATATATGCAACTGTTTTTACAGGCTGAACTTGTATTCACATATACATTAAAATGGGTTCAGTGAGCTGTTACAGTAAAACAGAAATTATAAAAAAAAATGTATACAGTAAATCTCAGACAGAAGCCTTTGCAGCAGGAAATAATGAAAAAAAAAATAGACTTATAAAACATTGCCAATGTTTACAGATGACGAAAACTTCCCAAGCCGCACTGTGCCAAAGTTATATTATAATTATTTATAATTATAGTGATTATTAATGTTACACCACAAAATATAAATACCAAATATTTCTAATAATACCCAGGGGGCAAAGTGATTTTATGGGCATCGAAAAGGTTGTTCACCAGAAATTACATCTAGGACCTTCAAGGATCACAACCTGAGTGAACAACCTGGTCAACTACCTGCTGGAAAGCTACAGGGTGCGGAAATAGCAAATCAGAACCACGGTTTAGGGCGAGGACTAAATTGAAAATGTTTAACTTGAAGATATCATCATGAAACTTTGCCAGTTGATTACTGACATTAAAACAATGATTTATTGTATTGAAGTTTTTTCAAAAATGTTTGAATATATATGCAAAAATATATGCAAATGTGACATATTTCACAAACTATTCCTACATTTGCATATCTTAAACAACCAAAAATCTAGATGTTGGAGAAAGCCAGAATTAAAATCTTTATTGCATTCTAACAACATATACATAACAAACTTCCTCTGCGAAGCACCTTGAGTGGCCCCGTGTCTGAAATGTGCTAAATAAAGTTGCCTTGCCTTGCGAGAAATCAAGTGAGCATTTGTTTGATACTGGTTAGATAGACATGGTTTGATAGTTTTTTTTAATACTCTAAACCAAAATCTCAACTTCTTAAGCACTTACATGAACTAAACTTTCCATAATCATTCTCAGCACTTTTCTGAATGTTATTACAGAAAGATTTGTTCATATGTTGTTCATTGTCTGATTTATGAGACATTTTCTTCTCCAAAACATGATAAATGCATTTATGCATAGTATTTTTTTATTTTATTAAATGAATACAGGCTGTATCCCAAATCTGTTCTGTTTGGACACTATGTTGTAAAAATGCAATGATTTAAAATCTGGCTTTATCCAACATCTAGATTTTTGGAGTTTAAAGATTTGCAAATGTGTGCATAATTACTGAAATATGCTAAATTTGCATATATTCAAGCATTTGAAAAAAATTAATAGGATAAATCATTGCTTTAATGTCAGCAATCAACTGGCAATGTTTCATGATGATATCTATAGATTAAAAAAATTCAATTTTACCCTCTCCTTAAACCGTGGCTCCGATTTGCTATTTCCGCCCCTTTCAAGCAGGTAGTTGACCAGGTTGTCCACCCAGGTTGTGATCCTTGAAGGTCCTACATATAATTTCTGGTAAACAACCTTTTACAACATTCCATGTCAGTTTTTTTTTTAAGGGGGGTTTTAAACATCCTAATATTAGTATAAAAATTATTATTTTTGTTTGGATTGTTTTAGTTTATTTTGGAATATACTTCATCGGCTATTGTTATTGCTATTCTGACCAAGTTAGAAACCTTTTATTGGGAAAATTAATTCATCACAGCCTATCAAAAACTTGCCGTAAACCATGGACTCCCTGCATATTAGTAGAAAGCTGCTGTTTTAATTCAAAACATTGTTGACATCAATTACTGAATTGAATACTTTTACCAAATGTTATAGTCCTTGATTTTCCACATGAAGAGCCGTTAACATCAGAGGAAATAACGCACAGATAGAAGTAAACATGAGTCGAGTCGGAGTCCTTTCATTGGCAGATGGTTCATCATGAAGCAACCACCTGAGGCCATCCTGAGTTTCCTGTTCAAGTGTCTTATTTCTCTTTTCCCCTCTCTCCACTTCCACAGCACTAAGATTTAATCTGGGACACAAACAGAGGTACAATAAATGAAGGCCTCTACCAATATAGAACATATTTTAAATGACATGTAATGGCTCTAATCCTCCAGACGTATGTTTAAAAATGAACAATATACTTTTTATTTACACAACATGATTAGATATTCTGTATATCATGTGTCACAATGCCATATTTTACAACAATTACACCAATGGCTTTGTTTGGAACCTTGTGTTAAATCAGTGATTCTTGAGAATCGGGACAAAAGGCCGTCTTCCATATGTAACTGCTGTTGTGTTTAAGACTAAAAATATTTAAAATTGTAGAGGTTATTAGGGATTAAGAATAGAATGTCTGGAGCACAATTATCCCCTTAAATTAAATTTTATCATTATTATGTCAAATATATGACACTTGTTATCTTCTCACGACGTCCAAAACAGTGTGTCCTCAGAGGAGGTTTCAATCTTTCATATGCAATAAAACCTATTAAAAATGTACTTTAATGATTAAAAATAGCTTTTCTCATCAAAAGCAACACTAGATAATCTCTCATATCAATAAAAACTGTTTTTCTATAACACATTCATGTTTTATAAGGATTCTAAGTGATGGGACAACTTTACTGAAAGTCAACACCGTCAGACATTTCATTATGTAAAATGTAATAAAATCAGGCGAAATAAGGGGCAGCTGTCACTTTGAAGGACCTCTTGTCAAATTCTACCTCTGCAGAGTACATTAGAGTCAGACAGGCTCTGATAAGTGTTGTAGTTTCAGAATATTTTACATTCCGAATCTTGAAAGTCCTGTGTCACAACCTTGATATATCAACACCGACTTACATTTTCTGAAGAAGTTATTTGAAATTTTTTGATCATTTTATTTTCCTGAAGTAGTTCATACTAGCACCTAACATCAATAGAAAAACCAAATGGCTACTAGATCAATTCCATTTGTTATGTTTAAGAAACGTTAAATATGTCAACTCTGTCAGACAGGAAATCTGACAGAGTTGACATCTGGCGGTGGTGATAGGCCAGGGGTGTCCAAACTACGGCCCGCGGGCCAACTGCGGCCCGCGGCCCCCTTTTTATTGGCCCGCGGCCGATTTTAAAAATATAATGTAATATGGCCCTTTGAAAAAAAAAATATATATATATATATTTTTTTTTTGCATTTCTCAGTTAACCCACTAGTGCAGGGGTGTCAAACACTGATTGATTGGCCCATGGCACATTTTAAAAATATAATGTAATATGGCGCTTTTAATTTTTAAATAATTTAAATGCACTCATTATATTACAGAGGAATATGTCCCATAAAAGAAAAAGAGCAACAAGCCCATCCCAGAGGACCCTGCATAATATTTTATTTTAAATGAATATTATTATGGAAAATCTATGTGTCCTTCTCCAATAGCTTCTAATTCATCTGACACAGTGTCTCCATTTTTTTTCATACAAAATTCTTCAGATTTAGCCTCTTAATTTCCCTCTCAAAGTGCACCAGATTCATGCATTTCACTTTAAAAACTTTAAAAAATCTCCCGGGGGGGCATACCCCCGGACCCCCCTAGGAGGGTCGGGACCTCTGCTGGATACTATTTTCACCCTGCTGGACATTGGTCGCAAAGGCAGAAAACACTGGGTGTATCATTGGCATATAAACAAGAGGGGGAAAGTGTCTGTTTAATGTACAAGGAAAGTGTTGCCGTGAAGAAGGATTACAATTTACGAAGACACTATGAATTTTTCTGTATGTGGCCCTCAGTGAAAAAAGTTTGGACACCCCTGTGATAGGCCAATGACGGTAAAAAAACAAAAGCTGGGAGGTTGTATCAAAGCTTAGCTTAGTATGTGTTGGATACATACATGTAATTTAATTTGCCGAAACATAGGGTTTGTATTTTTTCAACATTGCACCCTGTTTTGTTCCACTTCTCAAGAATCGCTGAAATATAAAATTATATATATAGGCTATAATTTATTTTAATCACAATAATTTGTGACATGTATTAATAATGTGAAATTATTCAATCCTTAACTTCAGTTTAACCTAAATTTTTATTTAAAAAAATGCTGAGAGTTTTTCATTTATAATAGAAATCACATTTCATAATGTCACTTTCCCCAATCACAGTTTAATTTTATGACATGGGCATGGGCCAATCATATGCCCCCATGCCTCTTAAATAAACAAGCTCAACAACTGCTACCAGGTTAAGCCAGGCAGCACCGGTTTTGATAACAATGTCAAATAAATGCTTTATCAACTATGTAGCTGCTGCTGTAACTGTATTAAACGGATTACATAAAATAAAACAAAACATTTTTGTTTGGTTTGAAAAGGCTGCTACCTAGCTAACTAATAGTCTGGCAGGATCTGACTCTGGGTTATTTCTCACAATAAGAGTGAAGAGCCACCTTTAACAGCAGCAGTTATCATCAGCTAGTAGGTTATTCAGAGGTGCGTTGGTTGAATTTTAATTCTAAATGTGTCCCTCAAAGAAAGAGCCAACATTGTGAAGATCAAGAAGACTTTCTTTGTAGTCTCTAAAGGTAAGAGAAGCTAGCTGATACCCCTTTCCCACTTTATTTTAGACTGACTAAAGCTGCCAGTCCACTGTCCACAAGCGCCTAAGAGGTTGTTGTTTTTTCTCGCATGTCAGAAACTCACAAGCTCGGTAAGGTGCGTAACTTGTGACACATCACATTAAATCAATGTGTCATTCTGAATGTATTAGTGCGTTGATCTGGGCCTTGTGTTCCCACAGAAAGCCAAGCCAACCGAGGTGAGAAACACCCATGTCTATTTCAGGGTCAATTGACCCGGATCTCAATGCATGCTGTAATCTTTCCTATCGCACAAAAAAGCCGGATCGATGTGGGTCAACACCATTTTTTTGGTCAGTGGGAAAGAGGTATAACTGCTAGAAATTGCTCTCCTTAGCTGGCCTAGCTTTTTAGTCAGCTAGGTAATATTATCAACCTTATCAAGCTAATGAAAAAGATGTGCGGTTTTTAAATGCAGTAGCAGTTTGCTATTTGATTTAGTTGTTCTAGCTAACAGAAGTTATCTGTCCAAATTAGCAGTTGCTAAGCTTGATCGTTTAAGGAGTGATTGGCTTAATTGGCTATAAGGTGACGGGGTGGTGTCTGTTGATAACACCACGGTCACAATAAAGGAAACAAAATTGATATGAATATTTAAGTAAAATAATTATTAGATGAATTTTAATTTCTTCAATTATTTCATAGATTGATAGATGATTTGAAATAATTGTACACAATTAGTCACAGGAATATTTAATTACCATACTTTATCACCTAGTGTTGAACACTTTGGGGTTCCATAGCTTTGAACCACAGAGGGGGATCAAATAAAATACTTGAGCCACGAAGAAGTGTCGAAACTAACTACCAGACTTCTTTTGCTCATCATACTTTTTTCTTTGATCTTTTCACAATAAATATACAGAGGCATGAAATTAGTTTGTGATATTTAAAAATATCTCAATTGACATGAATGAAATCTTCAATACCAGTAATTTTATACCACATGTGAGGTATTATGTTAGGGTACATTTTCTGACAATTTAATTCAGAATACATTTATTGATAAAATCACACCATAACAGCCAATGAACATACTGTCAAATTGCCAACATTAGGTTGTTTCTTACAGAGGTAACGTCAACGATGAGGACAATGCCGATGAGGAAAGACGCCACACCAACATAGAGGGCGTTCCTGCCCAGCTGCCTTGACCCATCATAGTCACCCTGATAATAGCTGTTCCTCGACTGAGAAGAGGAAATCACTGTTACACACAAAACCCTGAGTTTTTCACTTGAAATACTGTGACGCTAACAAACCTGCTGACCGTTTAATCAGTCCCAGATATGAAAAGGCTGATTTAGGTCTTAAGTTCAAGATCAGCTGATATTTAGTTTAAACCAACTGATTTTTGGAAACTCTTTAATGTCACCTAAAGCTTCTAATATAACCTTAAGAATCTGGTTTTTAGTTTTGCTTCTATTTTTATTATCAGTTTGCAACATGAACATTTTGTGTCATTTTCCAAATTGGAAAATCAAGTCGGTTTGTTTGATGGGCAGAACAGGTGTGTGTGAGTCAGTTACATCTTCGTGTCCAACACATTAACTCACATCATGTCATGTCAGAACACTGTGTAACTGAGACACCCCAAACATCCTGAAGAGAGAACTAATTTCTCTCTTACACAACAGTACATCTGCATACTGTTTTAGATTATATATATTCAGAATTTAAATAAATAAATAAACCAAGCTACATAGTTCATGCTCACCATGATGGAGAAGACCAGTGCCACAATGTTGACGGGGTATGCAGGACAGAAGCAAGTGAAAATAGTAAAAGAAATGTAGCTGCGGAGTGGAGGTGGAGTCGGAGGTTCTTGTTCCTCTATTGATCCGTGGTCAAAAAATAAACTCCCGCTTAAGGAACTTTTCACTTGCGTATTAAGCACAGCAAGAGCCATTGTTAAAGACAGCAATCACACAGTTGGGGTCGAGAACACACAAATTAGAAAAGGTTACTAAGGAGCAGAATCTGAAAGGACAAAAATACAACTCAAGGAATTGTAGTCCCACTTTAAACAAGATGCCAGGAGTTCAAAAGTCTCATTGATAAGCCCGATATGTTGTGATGGTTCTTGCCCTCTTTCAGAGCTGAGAAAAAAATTAAGTTTGTGTGGAGAGGGAGAAGGAGAGAGGTGGGAGAGTATCACTAACCCTGCTGGCCTCCATCCAGGACACTTCACTGAAGGATCAGTCTGTTTACCACTAGTGGCACCTCACAGCACCAAACAATGTGCTGATACATGGAAATTGTCTCGGTCAACAGTTCAGTACCTTGTTATGTTTAGGAATGCTGTTAACACAGTAGGCCATTTACAGTACACAAGGGGTAATAAATATATTGTAGTGAATGTTGGGCTGTGAGCAGAGAGTGAGCCACAGAGTGGCTGCGTAATTAAGTAAGATGCCACGGGTTGCTGTGTAGTGGGTTGCAGTGCAAGTTTGATGTGTAGTGCCCTAAGGGGTTTGTGTGGGTGGCTAATGCCCGAGAAGTGTCCAGGAAAAGAGGGTCTAACCTAAAGGTTCATTCACATGTGTTCCCGTCCCTTTGTCTCCTAAATGATGTTTAATAAAGATAATTGATTGTGATTATTCAGTGTCCTCCTCGTTTTGTTTCCTTACATAATTGTTAAGGTGCTCTCTATCTCCTCTAACCCAGAGGCAATGTTTGTTACACTTGTGGCAGCGGTGGAATCTTGTATCTCTCATATTAAAATCTTGGAAGAGTTAGCCCCTAAAAATGTCAGAGGAAGGATCCAATCAGTTGCTACAGGCGCAGAACGGTAATGATCATGCCCCATCTACTAGTAGTGGTCATCCAGCGGCTCACATGCATTCAGTTGGTCGTCCAGCCCGCCCTGTTTTTATGCCCGAGACTTTTACAGGACTGGGTCGTGAGCATGATTGGTATGATTGTTCGGAGCAATTTGATTTGGCCGCAGAAGTGAATCAGTGGGATGAGACCCTCAAGCTTAAATTCATGTCTCTTTTGTTAGCCGGCCGTGCCAGGGATAATTACGTCCTTTTAAGGCCAGGACACACCGGTCCGACTACCCGAAAATGGAGTCTGCCGATTCCGGCAGCTCCAGTCTGCCAGTCGCGGCCAAAAAAGTGCCAAGAACACGCCGACTGCTGACTTTCCGTACGCTCTGCGCTTGCGCGGGACGTAATGTCTCCATAACAGCAGGCGGCGCTAATCTGTATTGTGGCCCAAAAAAATACGGAAGCCGGAAATGATGGGAAAGCTCTCTAGACCATAAACATAGATAGGAATACGTATTTATATTTATGGACCATAAAGAGCACCATTTTTAGCAGAGAGTGTCGAGCATGGTGTCGAGCAGTCAACAAGGGTTGATGCATGCGAGTACTCGCTGAACGAAACAAACAAACACATTAAAACAATGGCTAGCTGTTTGTGCTACCCGCCTCACTTCCGGGCTTCACTGATTCGCTAGCCCTCCACCAACCAAATTGCTCCAACTGAAAGACTGACCGACGTCACGGCACACACCAAACAGATTCGTGTCCCCGCCCCCTCCAGACTCTCCGACGGCGATTATCGGGCCGGTGTGTCCTGGCCTTTAAAAGCAGCTATGATGAGATGTTTCGAACCATGTGATAGCGATGACTGGAGTAAGGCTACTTTTACTGCCCGGCGGCGGCGGACAAATGAGACGGCAAGGGAATTTGGTAATGCCTTGAGAAGATTGGCCACTAAAGCATACCCCACAGCTGGTGACCACACCAGAGATATGCTGGCAAGAGATCAGTTCATGTTACATTTTACTTCGGGCGATTTTCGGGTTAGCCTGTGTAGTGCCAAGCCCAAAAAATTTGAAGAATCTATCAATATTGCTGCTGAAATGGAACTAGTGAGAAACCTAGAGAAGACCAGCTTGTCACCAGATGCCAAAGTAATGGGAGTGACAGTTAAATCAGGCAGTGAAGAACAGATGGGAGTAATGCTGGGGGTGGTGGAGGAGTTAAGACAGGAAGTATGTTCCTTTCAATCCACAGTCAAAACTATGCAGACAACTCCAAAAACACCATATATATCTAAATCTGTCAACAATGCAGAGGGTGGTCACCAAGAGAGGGTGGCACCAAACAGGCTGACCAGCCGCGGATCCAGAGAGGGTGATGGAGGATGTTGGGAATGTGGCTGTAACCGACACCTTAAACACGATTGCCCCTATCTGCAGGGAAACTAGAGGGGGCAGGTACAGCAGGCCAACTGCCTGCCCCCAAGTACAATGGTACGACGGTGGCCTTTGCAAAGACAAGGAACCAGGGCGGCTCACCAAGGCGGCAGACCAGATCCCCAGAAACAAATGGCAGCACAGGCTGGGTCTGTTGGAAGGCAGGAGGTGCCGGGGTGAGGGCCGAAAATGAGAGGCCTGGTCGACCAGCACAGCAGGAGAGCGCGGCCCACCCGAGCGACCTATTGGTGGGGGAAGAGAGGCAGACAGGAGGACCGATGCCAAGTATTCAGCCACCAGCCAATCGTGAGCCAAACATCAGTCAGACGGCTAGACTTATCCCGCAGGAGAGCGCGACAGCCAGTTGGATATTAAGTCGGGCATCAACGGAAGGAGACACAGAACAGACAAGAGACGTTACAACGCGCCAAACAAGGCAGAGGATGCCGCCCGTGTGGTCCCGGGACTATGAGATGCCTTGACTCGGGGGTGAGTCACATTTTTTGTTTGGGAAGAGGGAGGTGAGAAAAAGGGCAGAGAGATTGAAGTCAGGGTTGTTGGGGAGCGGACTGAATGTGCCCAACTAAGACAAGTTCTAAGCCGAATGCACTCGGGCCTGGGGAGTGGTGCCGTTCGCATGCCGCTAGGGTTGCCGGCGGTGAAGATAGAAATAGAATAGGGTAAGGTTCCAATATAAATGAGGTACAAGTTACTGATAGTGTGGGGATCCTTTAGGAGTGCTCAAGCCGCTCTCCAATCCATGCAGAGGCTCTCCTGCAGTTAGTGGAGCTGCCTCGCTGCGTTGGACCGGAGCCGTGCACTTCAGCCAATCCGGACCAGCGCCAAAGCTCAGACCACGGGGGAGGGTCTCAACTCTGGGGAGAGTTAAGTAGTTTTTAGCTAGATATATATTTTTGTATTGTGTATTTGTAGCTCTGTTAATTAAATGTATTTTAATTAGACGCGGCAGTACAGGGGACCGAGTGGGGGAAGTAGTAGGGGTAAGACCGCTCGTCCAGTGCACTACAGTTGCAGTGCAAGTTTGATGTGCAGTGCCCAAAGAGGTTTGGTGTGGCTGCAGAGCAGCATTTGTGTGCCGTGCCCTTTTGCTGGGGGTTTGTGTGGGTGGCTAATGCCCTTAATGCCCGAGAAGTGTCCAGGAAAAGAGGGTCTAACCCAGTGGTGTCAAATCATACGGCCCGCGGGAGATGATTTAATCCGGCCCGCGACTTGTAGAGCACACATTTCTGAGCATTTAAAAAAAAAGTAAGTCTCTAGCTCATTCCTGTGAGGAGTTATGAATTCTTTAAGAAATAACCAAAATGCTCACTCCAGCCGCTAGGGGGCAGCCAAAATAAAAATAAAACACATTTTAGCAACGTGGGAAATGGTAAATGGCAATCGTGCTTCACCGCTATTAATGTTTCCTCCAGTGCTGTATGGCAAAGTAAAAACCAAAAAAATTAAAAATAAATAAAAAAAATTATTTTTAGTACTGAACAATTAATGTACTAGCAAGCGCGGCAAGTGTCTGCGGCTCTGCACGCGCGAAATGAGCAGGAGCATGCTAGTGTAGGCCTACAAGATTTATTTCCTAATTTTCCATGCTGCTTTATTTTTATGTTTCAAATTGGGAAAAACTCATTCCAAAACAACCAATAACCTCTGTATTTAAAAATAAATCAAAACAGTAGAAGTTGCACTTTTATTTTATTGTATTTTGTACTGTCTGCATGTTTGCACAAAATTAGTCCCTGTGCATATAGTAAACAAAATTGGACAACTGTAAGGTCAGTGCCTGTTGTATTTGTTTATTCAAATAAACAGTTGTTTATTTAATTAGTGCGTATTGGCATCTTTGAGCAAAATACTCCCAAAATTGTTGCTGCACCTCCTATTCCCATGGCCAGCAGCAACCTTTACTAAGACATTTCCTGGGGGGTACAGAGATCCCTTGTGATCCGTGATAATGTAGGTTACAAATGTAGGCTGAGTGATAAAACATATTACTGAAAAACAAAGCTAGGGATTTGGAGTTGACATAGGCCTATGTACGTTATTTTGCCATTACTGGTCCGGCCCACTTGAGATTAGATGTATGTGGCCCTCAAACCAAAATGAGTTGTTCGCGTCCCGTTGTCTCCTAAATGATGTTTAATAAAGGTAATTGATTGTGATTATTCAGTGCAAGGTTTGTTACAATATGTAGCACTTGCTCGTCTCTTTTTGTTTGAAACAGCCACATATACATTTAAAACACATTTAAACACATGGCTGCAGTTAGCAAACATGTATTGAAGGACCAGGGTAGAAAGAACAATGTTTTAGGCACATAACCGTCATGAATGTTTTAAGTTTTTAAAGCAACTATGTTCAGATGTTTTATGTAATTTGCTGCGTCTTTCAAATTATTCCGATGGGGAGAAAAGCTGGTGAAAACTGGCGCAGGTAATGTAGTTCTCTGACTAATCATTTCTGTCTCTTGTTTTAGACTGAGAAATTAAGAGCATATAGTTTGTGTGAGGTAGCACACAGAATAGAGGGCATAGGAAATAGTTAACTAGGACCATGCAAAGTACCTTGTATGTTAGGTAAAAGTTTACATAGCCTGCCTCACACAGGTTCACACTAATTTCTGGTATCCATGGGTAACACCTGCTTGGAGAGAACTGTCATTTTAAAATTTCCATTAGGGGGCACTTCATTCAGAAATATTCGAGTCATTCACAGGGAGGGGCTTGAAGTTTAAATTATGCAAACATAGGTTTGCAATTTTAAAGGGGCACATTCACACCTACGAATGCATGTCATTGATGTCCCTGAATATATAGTCAACTGTATATATATATCAAAAAAAATCACAATCAAATGCTTTAGAATAATTTATTAGGATTTTAAAATTGAAATTATCAGAAAAATAAAAGAAGGGAAACAAAAGAAAAGCATTGCTGTAAAGCTTGGCGGGGGACAGCCCAGATCTCAAACATAAACTGAGCTCCTGTAGAACTACAAGCTTCGTCCAAAGCATTGGCCCTTTCCCTTACATCAACACAACAAAAGACATTATTAAAATCAATATACAAGGGGAACAAGATCTCAAAACAGAAAAATATATAGTTTCTTTTTTTTCTGAAAATAAGTCTTAATGCCGCAGAATTTTCCACACGTCGTCTGCTATTACCAATAATAGTACTATTTTCATTTGTAAGGTAAAAAATAACTTATTGCTTTATTGTAAGTTAAAAAGTTACAGTGTTGGTGTCCAGCAGTAGTTTTATGTAGAGTCCCAGGCGGTCTGACAGAGGAACTACTGGCTGTAGCAGGAAGTTGTCTGCAGTGCTGAACATCAAACAGGTTGCAGCAATAAGGCTGAACAAACAGGCTTCTTGTTTTTGCAAATGTTGAATTTGTTCCAGCTTTTTGACTTTTCCTGCCAGCCAGTGTCGTCTGTACTGAGGCCCTATATCAGAGCCGACTGGGAGTGAGACCCTGTTCCATTTGTGGTTCCCTGCCCAAACCCCTCTCTGTTCACCACTACACGGAGCAGCAACTGTGTATAAACAATAACATGTCGGCTCCAGAGGAGCACAAATTCATGAAAGCTAAATGTGAAATGGGTGGGAGGAAGGGGAGAGAAGCGGATGAACCAAAATGGAACAGGGTGATCTTTACTTTTTTTTTTCAGTACCAAAACAAAAGGCAATCAAAATGCTCCTTCGTTGCCAAAAGTAGTTCCATATTACACCTTGATGTATGCGCACAAACACTCACTCACACACACTCAGACGCAATCACATGCACCTTCAATAGTGATAAGAGGACAGAACATGATTGTGATGTTTTATACAATTGCTTCTCTGAGAATGTCCTTCATTTGTTTTTGTGGTGCAGCAACACCGCATAAAAGAATTTAAAAAAGAAAAAAACAATCATGAACAAAACATTAAGAAGTGAATCGCGCAGAAAATATAATATTTTCAAAAAAGAGGAAGTCAAGTCAACCCCCCTCCCTCCCAAACCCTGTGAACCCCTGATTTCTCCTGCTTTAAGGTGATGAGACTTTCCGTTGTCCGTCGTCTTTTAATCTCAAGTCGTTCTTATGAAGAAGCTAGAAAACTGGTTCATCAATGGTGTTAAAATTATAGTCAAAGTTGCTTTTTCAAGAAGCAAAGCAAACGAAGGCAATGATTCTGTAACAAAACTTCTTATTTTTTTTACCAAGCAAATTTGCCAGACACTCCTGAAAGTCTCATATCTCATCCCCAAGTGAAGTGTCGCTGGAGCAGACTGGCCAACATCGTACACATATACTGTATGCATACTGAGGAAAGTAGTGAGATGACCACACATAGTAGTAGATGACAATCAGTCAAATAATGTTAACCCTTTCCAAACCAACCAATAACATGCCATGTCGGTTCAGTAACCCCTACAGCCCCACCCTCCTCAACCCAACGTCTATGTACAATATCTTACAGGAAGACATAAAAACATTGCTTTAAAACCAATTACAGAATAAAATACCTTACAGATTATCATTATGTCAATATTAATAACAATATTACAAAGGTTTTTTTTAAAGACTACCAAAATATACACTTTAGTTTTTTTTTCATGTTTCCGTGATGCTCTAGTTAAAAAAAGGAGTTTGTTGGATTTGTTCTTCCTTTGTTAAAAATGGATTTCACACAAAGACCCATGTCGCACGGCTTTTTTTCGCTCTCCGTTCACATCAGTAACAGCTTTGAAGGATTTCATGATGACACGGCATATCACATTGAGATAAAATAATAATAATAATTAAAAAAAACTCAAAATAGTCCCCTGTGTCTTTGTCCAAGACGACAAATGTTTCCTCAGAGATTTTTTTCTTCTTTTTTTTTCTTTTGCAGTTTTCTTTTCTCAGCTTCAAAAGAAGTAATGGATAACAGAGTAGGAGGGAGGGAGGGAGGGTGGGGGATCTAGCCATTAGACTACATGAGGGCAAAAGAGGAGAGACGGGGGGGACGTTATGTTGAAGTGAGATTAGTACAGCATAACAAAGTTCAAGATTTAAAAAGATATTCAGTCGGTGGGTATGGAGCCACAGGAGAGCAAGGTGGAGCCTGTGGCCGGCCAATCAGGTTGTTCCATCAGTGGTCAGCCAGCATTTCCATAGGCTCATCACATCAGCAGAGGAAGAAACCCTCCCATCCTCGGCACCCGAGTCTTCTCAGTGGTAGCCATTGGTGAACGCAGTAGCAATCAGAGGACCCTGAGGATACATGAGGGGATAGACTTTCTATGAGATTTTATGAATAATGTGTGCACCCAAGCGTGGCCGTTAGTGTGTGCGTGGGTCGGTGGTTTGATATGACTTACCCCTAGACCGTGGCCGAACCCTGTGCTGGGGGCGGGGCTAGCGGCGCTCATGTAACTACTAACTCCTGAGTCCTGATTGGCTGCGGCGTACAGATCAGCCATTGGTCCAGGGCTGCTGGTTCCCAGGAAACCAGTGCGTGAAGGGTTGGAGCCTGAGAGACAGAGGACACGAGTGAGGCTTCAACACTAGAGTGCCTTACACACACACACATACATAAAAGGTCTAAAAATATTATTTTATTTGTCCAAGCAGGACATTGTACACATCATACCTAAGGCAAGCACACAAGGGTACACACATTATTTGTCTCAGCATCTCTCTCACTCTCATACATACACACATACCTCTAGCTACTGCTGCTGCTGCGGCTGCTGCCATTGGTCCATATGCACTCAGGGGAATGGCTGAGGGAGACAAACAGACCAAATCATTGCACAGATGACAGCCATTGTGGGTCGCTCTCATATCACATCATGACTATCAATCTGCAGTGCAGTGTGGGCCGACTTGACGTCTGCTCAAACATCTGTCTCCTCATTTAAATCCAACTGCAACTTCAAATCAGATAATATCATGTCATATCCAAAAATATGACATCGAATACATTTAGTCTTCAGTTTAAAAAAAATAATGAACAAAATAATGTTTATGGTAAACACAAGGATAACAATTCCTAAGTAAAGATGCAAGTAAAAGTCATGGCCACTAGATGGCAGTGTCCAGAGAGAATCTTCGTTCACATTTCATGGCTAAAAATAGCCCCTAACTGGCTGAGGAAAAATAAATCCTACAAATAAGAGGCGTGTCTTTTCTTACTTCAGGACTCCTAGGCTTTTGGTTTAAGAATAATTCAAGCGCTAAAAGTAGGTCTTAACTTAAATTTTTTAACTTCAATTCTATTGAAGTAAATCCATTTATTTATTAATTGATGATTAAATAATTTCTATATTTTGGTTTGCTTTTTTAGATTTATTTTTTATTTCAATTAAAAATGTAAGATGCACTTTGTTAACACAGTCACATGATACACAGACAGAAAGCGTAAATTTAAAGGCCAAATACTGTATATACACACACACATATGCTCGTATGTTTGGCATATTTTAGTCAAATGGTTCATCGTTGTAGTAAACTATCTGACTATTATCATCAAAGGATCAGTCAGTTTACATGAAACTTAAAGGGAAAGTTTGACATATGGAAAAAAAATGCAGTTTGCTTTCTTGCCAGCAGTTTCATTTGACCCTCTGCAGCTGAATAGCTTTTTTTCTCTCTCTGTGAGGAGCCACTGACCTGCCAGCTCAGAGGGGTGGGATGATGTCAGGAGGGGGGTCCTCTCTAAATGGAATTCTAGAAACAGAGAAGGTCAGAGAGAGCGCTTTGTAAATACAGCCACAATCCACCGGACAGACTACAAAGCCACACACGGGACATTTAGCCTCAGCGGTACGATGTCACATGCAAAATCTACTTTGAGGACAGGCAGGAAGGTAGGAGCAGAGGAAAAGGAGGAGCGATACAGCCAAATGAAACGGGTTTACATAAGAAGATAAAATAAATACAGAAGAATGTAAGGGGCAAACAGGCAAATATGTGATTGAAGACATAAGGAGATATTTTAGAGAAGGAAGAAGTAAGGACAGACAGGAATAATTTGAAAACACTCTTTAATCTAGAATCAGCCAGCAACTCGGCTGAAATGAAGATGGTGTGTGTGTGAGTGACAAAGGAGCTCATCCACATGGCTCATGTTGTTCGCACACATTGCATGACCCCGGTGCTACACAGCTGAATCAACTAAATGCCACAGCCTGTATCCGTTAACCTTTCTCCTCTCCCAGTGAGAAAGACCTACGGAGAGCGAGTTAAATGTTAAATGAACATGGACTCACCTGGGAACTGATAAGTGTAACCAGGGGCTATTCCGGAGTAACTGCGGCTGGTGTAGGTGGCAGTCTGAAAACCTGGGTATCCTGTTGGAAATAGAAAATAATCATCTGTTCAGTTAATTTGGCTGATTTAAAGAGATAAAGATAAATACACAAACATTATACAATACAATTTGGGAAGATTGATCTGCTGGTAAACATCTCCCTTTTTAGCAATTGGTAACTGCAATTGGCAACAGCAGGCAGTCGAATGCGATTTTCTTCATAACCCTTTCATTTTGAAACTTTTTGAATACAATCTATCCAGTCGGGTTTATTTTTTTTGGACTTACATCAATTGTGGAGCAAAACATTCACCTGCAGCAGATATTTTCAGCTAGCCAATCGTCTATACCTAGTTTATCCTAATTCATTTCCACAGTCATCTTTATAGTTTAAAAGAAGTTCATACATTTCTGTAAAACAATTCAAACTACTACAAACGTAGGATCATAGGCTTTCCTTTTCTCTTACTGGATTCATTACAATCAGCCCACGAATAGTTTGAGTTAATGAACTAATCTGAAAACATGATTATTTAAACATTTAATTCACCATGAATAGATTTTTTTCTCTCCCTGTATTTCTGTCGGGTTCAGGGTCGCCTCACAGGAATAAAAGACTGACAGATCGACATGTGCCGTTACTGAAACAATGGAGGATGACTTAACAGTACTTTGTCAAATGTCCAGTAGAGGGAGCCGGGTAACCACAAATAACACGTTAAGCTCTGTTTGTTTTCTCAATGAGCCTTCGAGCAATATTTTACTCCAGTGTGTCGAACTCAGTCGCCCTTCAGAGTGTGACCTCTAAATGTGTGATACATTGTCCTTTTTTCCCTGGGCATGTGCATGTGAGAATCTGCTAAGATATTAATATCAACCGAATTAGGGGTTATCTTTTTAGTTCAAATCAGCTGGATTTTGTTTTTTTGAATATTTCACGGGTGCAATTAAGAAATGTTACATGCGAGAAGATATTCTTAATGTTGTGTGAGCATCAAGATAAAGAGTACTAAACTGGTCCAAATTAAATTGTATTTCTTATTTAAAGACAGAACTGGTGCAAGGTGTTGCTGTCCATAAAAAAAAATGCTAATAATGAGCCATATTTACATGGCCATTAAGCTTCTTTGATGTTAAAAAATACTATATTTGCTTTGATTTTGGATCTTACCCAGCATGCCGATGCCCAGCATGAAGGCATCCATCCCGTAGGGCATCACTCGGGAGCGACCTCTGGCTGAGCCTGTCGGCGTCATCACCTCCTTGGGCTGGGCTTTCTTACACTCCACCTACAGTAAAGCACGGTTAATAAAAAAAATAATAACACCATAAGCATAAATACATGAACCTGGAATTTGCCACCCCTTACCATTTTGTTGTTGATCTCATGGAAGTGGATCTCGCACACTTTCTCCACCATATCTTCATTTTCGAAGGTCACAAAGCCAAAGCCTGAAAGACACACAAGCAGACTCTTATTATAACACTCAACCTCTGTGATTGGCTGTGCTCCCAATATCCTGTGGTCTGTGACAAAGACGTAAGGTGCGCAAACGCCACGACCCCAGCTTCCAGCAATTATAATGATAAAGAGTATATTTTAGATATACTTTTTATCAGATTCAATATCCCAGAATGGACTCTACAAGTTCTCTCTTTTATTTCTATGTCTTTCTCACTGGGCTACATCATTGCCCTCCTGACCCTGTTTTGGAACCTTTTGCAGGCACTGCACCCCTAACTATGAGAGAGGAAAGAGATCTACGAAACACGGAAGGCAATGGTGGTGGAAAGACTGCGCTTTGAGTAAAATGTAATTCTCGCAGAGCTTCACCCAGTGACTCTCATGCTGTTTCCCGCTTTTATTTGAAATGTTTGTTGGTGTCCCACTTAGTACATCTACACATATTTACAATGTGTGTGTGTGTATGTGTGTTTTTCATGACTGAGTACGCACCTCTGTGTCTGTTGGTTGTTTTGTCAAACATAAGCATGGCATCATCGACCTGTGAGAACAAAGCAAGGAATAGATGAGCTTCGACATATTAACACATACACACACACACACACACACATGGACACAAACACACACACACTCACACACACCATTACACAGCATGGGGTGCCATTGTCCCTCTTTAGCATTTGAGGAAGAGGGGAAAACAGATGGAGAGGGAGAGAGGGAGGGGTGACAGGTGACAAAGGAGAAAAGAAAAAAGAAAGAGAGTGAGTGAGTGAAAGAAGAGGGGGGGTAAGGGAGAGGGAGGCGGGGACCGACTGTATAAAAATAAAATGAAGTAGAATCTATCAAGGTGAAAAATAAGTGAAATGCTTCCTATTCGTGAGTAACCGCAGGGAAATTATTTCCCATTCTTTGCTCTGTCTCCGTCAGAGTTCTCACAAACTGCCCCTTTCTCCCTCTTTTCATTCGCTCACCCCTCGCTGTCTTTCTTCCCTTCTCTAAAAAAAAGTTTACTATTCCCATGGAGACCCTGTAAAGAATTTCAATTAGAAGAACTTGCCCCCGACAACACCCCCACCTCCCTACCCCAACTAATTTCAATGAATAGAATAGAGAGAAAGGAGACGAAGAGAGGGAGAATGAGCACGTGACAGTGGAATAAGGTGATGAATTAATGGGGCTACAGCAGCAGAAACATGGATGGTAAAGTTTTGACGGAGGGGGAGCAAAATCTGTCGACGTACATTTTGGATCAGGGAGTTTAGAACAAAGTGGATTGGGGAAACTTTTTTTAACACACTTTCCTTTTATTCTCACTTTCTTTTTTGCACTCACTCCACCGCCCTATTCATATTCCTCCTCCTCCTCCGCCCCCTTTTCACCCTCTATCCTCCCTTCCTCCCTCACTTGTCCTTCACTGGCAGGAAAAGTTTGAAGCTTCTTGTTAAGCTCTGACGGCATGAGGAGAGAAGCCAAGGCCCCGTTAAAATGCTGCTGATATAACATTTTATGCACGCTGTCCTTTACCGGCGATTTTAAAAAGCCAATAATGAGGACATATGCAAAAATCTCTGCAAGGCGTCCAGGCCCAGAGACACACGTGGAGTATGACTACATGGCTATTTTCATTACGCTGAAACTCAAACCGGTGTAACATGAGTGGCAGAGGCCTCTGAATGACCAGGCCAATCTGATTTCCAACCTTTATATCAGATGAAAAACACATTGGTCGCGCCAGATTGAGATTATGCCTGTGGCCAGTCAACTGTGAAAGACTAGGTCTTCCTTGGGCAAATTATGAATAAATGGGAGAGGGGGGGATCAAGGTTCCTTCCACTACCCCCTTGACCCTGTTAGTCCTCATCCTTGTCACCATATAGCATTGAGGAACCCCCTCCTCTTTCTGTCCTTCATTCAGTTTTTACGCCACCCCCTCCTCTCCTCTCCCCTCATGCCGTCCACTCTTTTCCGGTTGTCCAAACTCAATGACACAGCACAGAGCCGGGGAACAGGACAGTAAGTGGACAGCTGCAATCCCAACATGTTATCATAAGAGTAGAGTTACATGCAATGGCTAGCCCTCCGGTTAGCATTAGCGACATCTATTCTGGAGGAGGTGACCGACGGTTAGCACTGCTGGTCCTGAAAGCCAGAAGAGAAATAACATGCTGTGCGGTCATGCTAATACGCTCCATCCAATTGTCTTCCATTAGAATAGGCCGGTGTGCTGCTGACTAGAGAAGCACTCTGCGTCACGTGCGCAAGCTTATGCTGTGGTCGCACACCAGCCCCTTGCCCTTGCCAAGACCAATAAGAAGACGATCTCCGATGTCCACTGCCCAGGGTGCTGTAAGACAATCCTATTGGATAGCTGTGGGGGTCTGAGATTGGCTTAGCGGCGGCTCAGCCACTAAACAGTCTGCACACATGCAGAGAGCATAGAAAAAAGTTAAGGTCATATTCTTGTGTGAAGTTCTGACATTCTCAGATGTGCCGAGGCAAAAGGGTCGCCTGTGATCATGCACAGGATTGCGGCATAAAAAAAATTCACGTTTTTAGTGAAGCGTGCATCTATTGTCTGAAGAACAAGCGCTTGCTGACAAGTCCATTACACTATTTTGCGAGATTATGAAAGGTGGCATTCACATTTTTTTCCCATCTGTCTCCTCACATCTCCCTCTTTCATTCTCTCTTCTCTTCTCTCTCTCTCTCTCTCCAGCCATTGCTCTCTAAACAGGCCAGCAGACAAAGTGCTCAGTCAAGCCTCCTAATCGCCAACTCACATGGCTGAGTGGAGTCCCAACTTTTCCCGTCTGCCCTGTCCATGCTGCATTTTTCATTTTATCCACTCTTTCCTTTTGCTGACTGCTCTGACATATGCTCTCATTTGGTTTTATATTTTATTAAAGTAGGTGGGTATAAAATGCTGTTTTTTAATGCAAGGTGCTTTCAGGAATGCGGTTCAGAGAGGAACGATGAAAGCGTGTAAACAGGGATTTTCTTTGGATTAAACATAATTGACAGTATGACAGAAAGGCCTAAAATTCTTATTATCAAATTACCTCAGTGCATGACTGATCTCCTGTTCAAAACATATTTTCCTACTCCACGCATGCTGCGCATATAGCCTTGGTCAAAAAGAAGGGAGGTGTTCTCAACTCTTCCCCTGTTCAATGGGGATTATAGGACCTTCACCTTAGAACCTCAGACCCATATCTACTACAAACATGGCTCCTGCGTCCAACATTTGGCTCAGATTTATTTCAGTCGGGAAAACCACATATCGAAACATGTTTTTCACTTCTCGATTTTGGTCCAAAACACCAGAAGTGTCCATTGAGCAGCCATTTTGGTCCTGTCTATTGAAGTTTGTGTAGGTGTGCTTTCAGAAGGACACTCCAAAAAAATAGACGACAGCATTTATCAAAGAGACGCCGAAAATGCATAGTGCATTCTGTGTTTTCCTTTTGCGAGGCGGTGCCACAGTATGAAAATAAACAGGACACGAAGTCCCACTCCATGCTAACCTGCACCTTGTAACCAGGGCTCAGATAATAAACAAGAAATACCTCCCGCTCAGCAGGAATGCACTGTGGGATTGGCGCTATCCATAATACAGCTTTGGTCTCACGTGTCCAAACAGACCCAATATTCCCTCATCCTGAGGAGGGAGTGTTGTCTTAGATATGAGTGTCTGTGACACTGGGGGAGAACTGATTGGACTCTGAACTGCTATATTATGAAAAAACAACAACAAAAAACAAGGACACATGTCACAACACTAAATTACAGTGCGTGATGGCCACACATGCAATCTAAGATCCACAAGAATCCACAACCCGGAATAAGAAGACGTTATTTAAATGTGAACCAGCACCAGAAAATGGTAATACCTGAAAACATCAGAGGCATCGAAGTCAGATGCAAAACAGAGAGGAGACACAGCCAGACATGAGGCTGTGCTGTTAATTTCTTCCAAGCCATTAGGCCTACATCCTGAAGCGATGTTCATTTTCAGACTCTATCCTGCTGGCCAACAGCAGTACCAACACACGTAATGTTTGTGACAACTGGATCTCTGGCTGCGAATCTTACGGGCTGTAGAAAATGTATGCAAGCTCCCTTCCCCTACGGCAGCTACGCCGATGCACACACACACGCACACACACATACACGCACACCTCTTTCCATTCATGCAAATACACACAAATTTTTTAAGGAAACAAAAAAAGAAAACACACTGGATTACAGCAGGACAATGCACGAAAGCAGGTCACCACGGCAACAAGCTGAGAGGGACTGGAGCAGGGTGTGTGTATGTGGGATGGGAGGGGAGTTGGTGTCTGAGGTACTGATTTTGGGTGAGGTTGGGTGGAGTGTGTGTGTGTGTATGTGTGTGTGTGTGTGTGCGTGGGGGGTGGGAGGGGGGTGTTGGCTGTTACAGGAGCAGCTGTTGCATTTGATTAGTTAATGCTGAAGAGTCCGAACTCAACTCAAACACACTCACACCCCCCAAAAGCTTAGCTTAAAGGTAACCCAGCGTTGCATGTGTGATGGCTACTTTGATACATTAATGGCTTATCACAGTGTTTTTTCCCTTTCGCAGTCACTTTTCCTCCTCACTATCTCAACATTCCTCCTTTTCTCTGCCCTTCAACCCTCCAGAGTTCCCCTCCCTCTCTCTCCATGGGGGGTTACTTCTTCCCTTTCAGTCCCCCGCCATCTCCCTCGCCTCTTCCCCTACTCTCGCTGTTTTTTTCTCCCTCTCCCTAGCCACTCATCTGTCTCCACAGCATGTGTTTGCCTTTCACCAAATTTCATTGAAAGGAGCCGAGCAGGACAAATGTCAAAGGCAAAAAAAAACACTAAGATGTGATCGGAATATAGCACAACAGCTAACAAATGAGAAAAACTAACAAACTTCACTAATACTGCAGGCTGGCATAGCTGAACATCAATGGCCACACAGCATCTTTCTTTCCTTTCTTTTAGTGCTCTCTTTCAGTCCCCACTCTACCCTTAAACGTCTGCTGTTTCTCTCACTACAACTGTTCTGAAATTAGGCCCCTTTTGCAGTTTCTGCTTTGCCTTGACTCAGATGATAAGGGTAAAAGGTGTCAAACAAGGCGAGAAAAACAAATTGAAACAAACATTTCAAAAGGATAGGGCCAACAAATAAATATGATATATTAGCCACAAAGTCCATTAGAACTGTGGTTCCCAACCAGGACTACTTGTACCCCAGGGGGTACCGGTACTTCTGGCACTGCCAGTGGGTACAGGGAATGATTCTGGAGTAGTTTGGTATTTTGAGCAATTTTTCTATAATAAAATTTGTGTTTTTTTTTCAAATATGTTCCCATATTGAGTCAGCTTTAACACCACAATATGTGTCGAGGATGGTTTGACAACTTTAGCAAGCGAGAAGAGGAGCATAGTGGAAAAACGTAACGTTAACTAAAAGTAATGAAAAAGCTGCCTAAATTGTCCATGGACAGATGTTTGAAATAGCTAATAGCCAGTGATAAACTGTTTAAATAGTTAGGTTAGGTTAGTAGGTAGCTATTTTTGAAAGTAATGCTATAAATAGTAAGCTACTGGACAAAGGATTTAAATAGCTAAATGTGTTTTTTCTTATGTTAAAAGTAGGCTCATGCATAACCTGCTTAAATTAGTTAGCTAAATATACAATTATTGAAAATACTGTTTAAATACTTAAGTAAGGGACAAATGATAGTTGATATCAAAGGATATCCCATTGAAATAGTAAGCTTAAAGAAATTGAGAAACTGATTAAATAGGTAAGGGACAAATGATTGAGTTAGCTAATAGCAATGGAATAAAGGTTGTAAGAGTTAGCTAAACAAAGGAAAACAAGAGATGGGAAGGCTACATAAAGATAACAGATTTGTGTATTAGTTCACCTTTCCGAACTGGTCAAAGTAATGCTTCACATCTTCGATGGTGGTATTGACTGACAGTCCTCCGACAAAGATCTTCTTTGTCCTGGTCACAAGCTATAAACACAGAAGAAGAAGGCATCGTTTAGGGCTAATCACATTAGGCAGGGGGTAGACGGCCATGATGAAGAGACTTTGTGTTTGTTAGTGTTCATCTAATCTCAGAGGTTTTCTGAAAGCTCTTCTGAACATTCAACCTTCGGCTTAAGGTCTGTAACATCCAGGGTTCAGAGGCGTGTGCACGTATACAGGTGAGCTCTGTCTGTGTGTGTGTGTGTGTGCGTGTGTGTGTGTGTGTGTGTGTGAGAGATGGATGTTGGTTGCTGATGGTCGGGTCAGGATTGGGTGGGGTCAGGGTATGGGGTCACGGTGTCAGGCTGGACAAGTGGATTGCAACCCACTTTGCCTGACTCTAATCCCGGCCAACCAGGGCTGAGTGATGAGAGGTGACACATGACATCATCACTACTCTTCCCTACTGTTAACCCCTTCAGGGGGCACTCACCTTAGGCTGAGCCCGGCGGGGAAACGCCACCTTTGGGTCGATCTGTAGGGGAGACATGAGTTAAGATGAGTTATATAATGGAAACAGTAGAGGAAAAACATCTCTGTTGTTGTAACGATGCACACATTCGTTGGATTTTATTGAAGTTTTGATGGTTGATTAACGGTGATGACTGAGCGGCCAGCGCAACATTATTACAGATATTGACATTTGCCTTCTTTTTGTTTGGAGACACCACTGCAGTAAGTGTAAAAGAAAGTTGCAAAAAAAATGTTTTCCTTGAAAGGTTTTCTTTTTGTTGTGGCCTTATTAAAACACCTGGAAACATATTAAAATGGTAACATTTTCCTTTGCAGAGAAACCTTGGATTTTACGAAGGTGCCGAAACTTAAAATTCATTGTTATTAACAAAAAAAAGGAAATATTTGATATCTTACAGTATATATTATATGCCAATGCACAAATAAGAATAAATAGTTTTAGCTTGCGAAAAAGATATTCCCAGAAAAAGAAATTTACAATTTGGCATCTACACGTAACTTTTGTTCGGGGTTAATTAATCAAACTACGACTGTCATAAAATTCCAATAACAAAAACCCAGACAGATTCCTTTTGGAGAAGGGTAGTGCTTTTTAATATCACCACTTAGCACAGATATGGCAAGAAGCAGATAAAAACCTGCTTAACAAAACCATACTATACAGCAGCAACTATCCACCGTACAACAGAAGTAAGAAGTGTAATTCTTGAAACATGCATTCTCTCAAGAAATTTGAATGAAGTTTGGAGTTATTTGATATACAGTAACAATGTTAAAAACATGTTTTTGAGCTGCTATATAGGGCCCAAGGTTGCTGGACCCCACATGTATATTAAGCCTGAAAACAAAGTGTATCACAGAGAACACATTTATTCCCGTCTCTTTCGAGACAGAAAGGTAGATCTCTTCTCACCCATAGCACAAATCATGAAGTTACAACGCAGAGACTCAAATGTGTCTGACTCTGAGCCCACCCGAAAGGCCTACAGGTCTGAAAATAGAACGTATGCTAATCTGCCAGTATGTATAGTGGACCTTTTGTTATGCAAGCCCCAAAAGAATCCAAACAAACCAGCCAAACAAACAAGCGTAGGGAACAAAATACACAGTGAATATGTACATTCTCTAAATTGACACCAACCAAATGCATCTCAGCCACAAACTATACAGAGCATGGGCGGCCTGGAATCCAAAATTATCATTTAATATTCTGAATACATTTCAGGACGGATATATATTTTTTAAATCTCACAAATCCTGACAACCTCCATTTTGGATCAGCCAGATTTGACTGTATCCATATATTTCTTCCAAGTGGAATGTCTCAGCAGTGGTCAAGGTTACAGATAAAATTAGAAGCAAATGAGTTTTGAATGAGACGGCCTTTAATAATGTTAAGTATGCAAAGCCTGGCCTGGCATTTTAAATTTGTGAAGAATCTCATGTTATTTCTCACTCAAGCCAACGAGAGCGATGATTTTAGGTCACAGGACCTTGTGGTGTATTATGGTCTTAGAGTTCCATCTTTGTTCTAATAATTGGATGTGTGAAGCAGAACCCCTTGTGTCTTACACAGTCGCTATCAGAGGAATTGAATTGATATTGGCTACTAAAAGAAGCCCATCAAATGGCAGAGAATAAGCACTTACTATGTGAATAAAGCACACAATACAAGGGAGGGTGTTCATTCAATATTCAAGCAATCCTTTCATCTCTTTCCTGTGGTAATTCCCTGCTTATGATGACAAATCTACAGACAGAAATATCCTTCGAGGACCGCTAAGAACGTCAGATTTAACAGTGCTTTGAGAGCCCAACGCTGGTGTAACCAAGCTGCAGCTGCAGCGTCCTTGGAAGGCATTGCAGAAGGACTTTGCACCTTGAAGTGGGAAACAAAGCGACGAGAGGAGTCATGTCACCTCCAGCTGGACCGAGCACAAAGACAAAGGTGACAAGGACACGCAACGCCGGCGGCGACTATCGGCAACGGCAGTGCAGCAATAGAGTGCAGTCACAAACAATGACAACACAGCATTTCTCACAAGATCTGTGCTTAGTGGGCCATATGTTACGTTACCGATGTGTGGCTTCACCCTGTATGATTACCAACACGGTGGCTTTTGCACCACCTTAAATGAGATGAAAGCAAAAAGACACACAAGACTGTAAATGGCAAGTGCAGACGTAACCATTCATATTTATACACAAGTGTGACTGCTTTCTCTTAGCAGAACTGATAACAGTGCACTGTTCTACTGAAAAGGCTGGGCGTATTTTCATTTAACAAAAATATACAATAAGCGATCAACAACAAAGACCAGAAGATGCTGCAGTGACCTCCACGGCACAACACAATGACAGAATCCCACTGGTAGATTTCTACAATAGGCTGCCCTGCACACATAACAGCGGTTGGGAAATACAGGGCAACATCTCCGGTGTTTCCCTCCAAGCTGAGAGTGTTGAGAGGTAACAGGCTCTCGTGTTCAGGTCAGCCCACCTGCCTTTAGCTGTTTTAACAGGACTAGAGGACAGATGCTGCCCTGAGGCGATTACGTGGCAGAGACACAGACCCTGAGCTGACAATGACAGCGGCCAGAAACAAACTCAATATGACACAGGGCTGCAGTCACATATGGTGTGTACAGTAAAATATTGGTCACAAAAATGTGTTCCATTAAGCTGCCATTTTAGGCGAGTGGGCGTTCATTACATGTTAGTTTATACCGCAAAATCAATGCTTTGGTACATTTTCCTAAAACAGTTCATATAACATGCGTCTAATTACATAGGAAGTAAGTAAAACACCTGACAAAATCAGGATGCAACATCACATTTAATGCAAACATTTTGTAAATACAGAGACATAAAGGGGTGTATGTCATGGTACACAAGCTATAGAAGAATCGGTTGATAAATGTATGTATGTATGGTTTATATCATAATTTTTCCCACAAACGTTTCACGTTTTCAAAAAAACAATATTTCACAGATTTGAAATTATCAAGAGCTCTTAAGTAACAGAACAAAAAAAGAGAAGGTTACCAACTACACTAGATTAGGCCTAATGCAATATCTGGAGTAGTGCTAATGCAGCTAGAGTCATGCCATGCTGTTAAATTAAATAATTCCACTTCAGCGAAATAACAGAATGCATCTAACATGTCATTTCTACGTCTGGCTGTAATCAAGGGGAAGGTTGTTAAAAATATTTAATTTTAACTAAAGCATCTATCAGACTTGCAGATTAGCCTCGAGGAAGAGAGAAAGGCCACAAAGCAAAAAGTAAAAATGATTTAGCCAGGTCACTGTGTGCAACACTCAGAAATAGCTCTTCGGGTGGCTTGACATTGAGAAGTGGCTCTTTGATGTAACCTTGCCAATCAAAGGTGGCAAAAATGAAGCTTCTCATGAATAACGTTCCAAAAAAAAACTTTGCAAGGGAAGAAAATAGTGTTTCTTCCCACACAGGCAAAGAAGAGTTATGGCTGAGTGTTTTGTGATATGGATTGACTAGCATCCTGCTTCATGACATCCAGCATCTGCTCAATCTAGGTAGCATAGTGACGGCAGAGCCTACTACATGATTTTAGGTGTTTATATAGCTTTTAGCACTAATCTACAACCAATAGTCACCTCACGTGGCCCAGCGCGTCCACACACTGGAAAACAAAAAATAATATAATAACATAGAACGTCAAATCAATAGATACGGAGGGAGAGAGATAGTGTGAAAACAAGGGAGCATAGAGAGAAGGACGAGGCATTCATTTGGAAAACAGAGTCAGCCCATGAGAAAGTGGGCCTGTCCAGTGCAGCGGGGCTGTCCCAGCAGGCAGCCCCTCTGATTTCATTAATTAACAGGACAAAGAGTACAAAACAGATGGGCCCGTCGAGGAACTGGGGCTCCCGTGCTCCCCCCACAGACACACACACATATACACTCGCTTGCACACACATATTGTAGCACAAACGCCAACACATGTATACAAAGTGACACACACATGTAATTAAATGTGCAAAAATAAGCTCACACACACAACTTCAGAAAACAAGTGCTTTGCTGTCACAGTCGCATATAGACGTTGGAGCCCTGACACATTGGCCAACCTCCCAAGACATTTATTTTTTGGGGCGACAAAATGGCAAACACCCACGCTGATAATAAAAAAAGCCACCACAGGCTACCCCATTATGGCAACATAATCAATATAAGCTAAACAAAAAGCTACAAACAGAAGAAGAGGAGACAAAAGGGACTTGGCATGTCAACTGCACACGCACAGAGTGAGAGAGAGTCTTGGTTTGGGCACAGGCCAGCAGGGTCAATCTGCACAGCCAAACAATGGCACAGTAATTAGTTAACGAAGCTCACTAATGAGGACTCCCCCCCCCCCAACCCAACCCCGGGCCTGCCCCTGTAACCCCGATAGGGCGCCTCGCCAGGGTGGGGTGTATATAGTAGTGGTGGTGGTTGTTAGACGTGTAGCACAGAGATGGAACCCTGGAGTCCTACTCCAGAGCATGTCCAGGCTTTATCCCCGGATCTGAGGACGTGCATGGACCTCGGAAACCCAATCCAGTTTGTTGCCTTCAATCCGATTAGTTGCTCTTTAGATCCATACTACTTACAGCGCGGGAGCTAGGCCTCCCTCTCCCTCTCCTGCTCCTCCACCTTCTCCATCCCCCTCTCTTGTTTAGTCCACGTCAGCACAAACAGCTAATCTTCTACATTCAGGAGCTAGCAGCTAGTGCTAGTGTCTAAGCTCTCCACTAACCAGGTGTTCAGACCAGAACCATAAGGGACTGTGGTGCCAACGGTCCAGAGTGGGTTTTTACAGTGCAAAGCCAAAAGCAGCTTCATTAGCACCATGCTGATTGTAACTATTCTACCTTCACATGCAGCCTTGAAAAAAGCAGCAATTACCACCTAGTGACAAGTTGACAACCGCTTCCAAAAGGGCATTAATGTTTTATGTAAAAAATAAAAAAGGAGAGAAAATATATGCATATACTTTTTTTTCGCCATTGCCTTCCATAAAGTAACTCATTAAGTCCCCCCCACATTAATAACACATCACTATTGTCCACTGCACTATTCAAATATGGCTTAATACTTTGTTGTCTGATTGATGTTTATTGTTAATCTATAAAGCACTTTGAGTTGCCTTTGTGTACGAAATGTGCTATACAAATAAAGTTCCCTTGCCTTGATTAAAGAAACACGTTTGCACTGGCGCTTGTCATAAAAACAAAATCTCATGTAAAAGAAATCACATATACTACTATTATTCTAATTCTCAAAGCCCTAACAACCCCAAGAATAAGAACAGGTCCAAATCTAAAAAATCACACGCACTAATTCCGGGCGAACGGGGAAGTGGCAGCATTTTGGAGAATATCGGGGGACTTGTGTTTTCTTCTTCCCGTAACTGGTTCCAGTGAAGGATCTCACAGAGAAAACAAATACCATTCGTGCCCTTCTTCTCTGTCCAGAGAAATACAACAGCACGCCACTGCCCTAAGGCCACACTCTGCCCCGACAGGAAACCTAACCTCCAACCAAAACAACAACCTCAACAGACCTCACTCATTAAAAACAACAGAAAAACCTCTCATTTGTTGCATTTAAATGCTTAAGCCAACTGGTATTGAAAGTAACTATAATGTCCAATGAGTATTCTCTCTGCTGCCTGTGCTTTTTTTGCAGATGACCTGGACAGGACAGTAAGTGTTCAATACCACTTGTACGGACCCTGGCACCAGTTAATGTAGTTTCATTTGCACCCTGTGTGTCCTTAGACATTGTTGCTCTTTCAAATCCCTTTCATTTACCTTCCTTCTTTTCTCTCTTTCCTGCTTCAGGCTTCCCACATTTATTTTTCTCAAAAACCAAAGGCAAGGCATAAAAGAAGGGGGGCTCAGAGCATCAAATACTCTTCCTCATTCCGGGGATGATTGTCTTTCATCATAGTTATCCTCCTCTAACTGTGGAGGGGGAGGCAGGGAAGGGCAGTCCAGGTGTGAGGAAGTGCATAGAAAATTAATAAATATAGAGACTAATTCCTACGGGACAGGTACTGGAAGTGTTGGAATGCCATTGGTTCAATAATGCGACAAACATCCCACGGTTTGCTCAAAGCTGCTGCATGTTGTTTTAACAAAAAGGCGACTTTTGAAATGCTTTATTGGTAATTATTCATACTCTAGGAAACATGTTACAGAATACGGTGGTTGTAGGCTGTTTTGCTGCTGCACAACGTCCGCACATTTAGCATTGGTGCTATTTTCTGCATTGTCGTAGAATAAGGCTACAAGCAACACAAAATAAAATACATTTTAAAGTTGTGTATACCTTAACAATACATCCCTTGCTATTCTAGCTGATTTGCATACATGAGTAAAAGTAGAAAATAAATCTGGGCTCTTATTTCCAAAATGAAACGACAAAATGGAAACCAGGCGCCTGGTTGTATGAGCGGTGCCATGGCAGACACACCCCGTGACCCCCCCCCCCCCGCGCGCCCCCCTCTACTACTGCCAAAACAACCTGAACAACGAAAGCGGTATTTGAGAGGTTAAAATTATTATTGTTTAGGCTTGTGCTGTATTTTGGTTTATAATAGGGCAACGCCTTACCCCACCAGTGGCTTGCCAAGCTAGGCCTCCAAACGCCTCTGCCTCCAAACCAATGCTCACATCACACACACACACGTTCTGGCTATCAAAGACTGTACCTAGCTTTAATAGGTAATATGACTCACTGAGTAACACTTAACAGTTGCTTAGAACCTCCCGCCAACTAAGCCAAATGAAGAAAAAAATACCAGCAGATTACTAGCAGCAACGCTCACTCTGTCATAAATATCACAGCAAATTTGCAGAGATCTAACTTTGCCATTCACCTCAAATATTTAACAACTGCACAGTTAATACCTCTCTCTCACACACCGGAAATAAGGACCTTTCATGACATAGCATTATCTGTGTGTGTGTGTGTGCGTGTCTTTGTACTTTTGTGTGTGTCAGAGCTCTGCTAGCCAACCGAGCAGAGTGTCTTAAGTTAATGCAAAATAGTTGAGAAGTTGTTATGGAGACATAAATCCCATCAGGCTGTGAGCAGTCACAGCACTGTCTCCAGTGGCTGGCGTCACCCCCGGCAACAGGCTTGCTCCAACAACTAACCAACCCTACCTTTCTCCACCCTTGGGCTCCACTGCCTTTCTGAGCCACCGATTTTCACTCTCAAATTATTCCAGTGTGTGTGTGTGTGTGTGTGTGTGTGTGTGTGTGTGTCTACACTTGTGCATGTTAGAGGGTGCATGTTGTGCGTGTGGTTAGGAGAGGCCACAAAGACACACCCAGTCCCCACTCCTACAACAGTCTACATGACCAAGACAGCAGCATTGACACCTTCATAGATATTTAAATGGGAGTGAGCAGCTTCCACGCTGACCAATCTACAAACCACAGGGATATTCCCATATATATACGTTTCCATGCCACTGCCCTCTCTGATTGTGTATACATTTTTGTGTGGGTTAACACAGGCATAGTGTAGGCCTACGCTCTGACCCCAGCTTGGTAACCCATTTAGCCACATTTTAAGTTCTGCGTGTGCCATTATTAGTGTAGCAGAGGAAATCACAGCGAAAACTCCAGATCCTAGTAGTAGTTGTTCAAACAAACTTCAGTCAGCGTCTACTATCAATATTTAAATGTAGCTTATTTGGACCTCACAGACTTCACCACCCACCCACCCACCTCTCTGACATCAGTTAAGTAACCACTGCCACAACTGTTTCCTTTCCTCAAACTTTTTTTCTCTCTCTTCTTTGCCACTATAGAAAACGGTTGCTGTTATTTTCTAAGCAGGAAAAAAAACTTTGTAAGCTCTCTCTCTCTGCATAAACCCTTTGAGGGTTTTGCATGGGCTCCTACCCCATTCAGGTCCCCAGGTAACCATGGCAATGAAGACCAAGAAAGAACGCTTTCATGTTGGCGCCCTGAACCGGGATTTGGAGGGGGAAATGAGCAGAGAGAGGAGGAGTGGAGGGGGCTGCTGCTCCAAAACGCACTCTCTTAACTTTACAAGCCATACGGTGGGAGGCAAAATGCACCCAGGGAGGGAGAATTAAAAACAACAACATAGGCCTACTGAACAAAATCTGATTCGGGAAGGTGGAAAAAAAAGTTACCAAAGACAACTCACTGTCACCATCCAGCTCTCCAAAAAGTAAAAACTAAACTCACCGTTTTGGAATCCAACTCGTGTCCGTTTTGTGCCAAAACCTGTTCCACGCCGGCTTGGTCTGCGTATGTTACAAACCCAAACCCCCTGCAAAAAAAAGAAAAAGATCAACTGCTAAACATCAGAATGCAAACTCACGGTACCTTCAACAGTCTCGTGGAAAAAGGCATGAATTATGATCCATCCAGTGATAGGACGTAGGAGCGCACACGCCTCCTTCTTACCTCGACCGCTTGGTAACGGGATCCCGCATCACCATGCACTCCTTCACTTCGCCAAATTTACAGAAGTACTCCTTCAAGCCCTCTGCGAAGACAGCAAAGGGGGTAGGGGTGGAATTGGGTTAAATAAATCCAGATATAAGACTTGACTTTTCCTCTACAGGCCCCTCGCTGTGTTGATGTGATGGTCTGGAGAGAGACAATGGGGGTCTGGGCGGACCACGTTGTGTTTGTGTGTCCCTCTCCAGTCCCTCCAGAGATTGCGCACGTACGGTAGCCTAGTGCTATCTGTGCCGCTCAGCATAATAGCCCATTAGGCCCTGCGGACCACAAACAAAGCTGCACTTGGTGACGATTGCTGTTTTGACACAGCAGCAGCAGCGGCGGTGGCGTTTTGATAACAACACGGGCCATCGCAACAGGAATAAAACTGTGTTTACGCGTCAGCCTGCGCGCGTAGCTCTTAAAATAAATGAATGGATTCATCGGAGTGCAACGATAAGGGGGGAAACGAGACACGAGCGTTTAGGCTACATGGGCACCAAAATGAGCCAAACTTCTGTTCAAATAGTCGCTCTCGTTCACCATACAAATGCCCTTCTCTGTTATTTACAGTGTAATTAGTGAGTACACGAGGGAAAAGGCAGACAGAGACGTTGAATGTGCATGCATTTCCCGTGTTAATCCCCCCTCATGCGTCTCGGCAAGCCTAACATCCCGAGAGCCGATTCTCCTTGAAAAAAGGGCAGGCTTTTTGATCCAACTATTCAGTGTTTGTCTCCTTAACTTCGCGCGGGTTTATGTGGCGGATATTATTTAGCCGAGCAGCGCATATAAAACAGGAGTAAACAAGAGGCATTTCATTCAGACTCGTGGAAGTAGCGTGCGGGACAGCTCACCTTGTGTTGTCTGCCAACTCAGACCCCCGATGAACATTTTGCTGAATGAAAAAGAGAAACACAAGTCAGTCACACAGAACAACACGCGTCAAAAGGCGCATTCACATAGGTTGGATCATAGGGGGCAGCGGAGGATGTGTGTGGTATATTATAGCATCTATAAAGTAAGGAAGAAAAGCATCGGCCATGTTGCGAAGTCACCAATCGGCCAGTCGGGGCCGTTATAATCCCCTAGAGGAGAGGGGGGAGAGAAAAAAAAAGAATAGGATTTTCCAGATGATGGAGGAGAAGTTGCATGTGGCCTTCTCTGCTGGAAAAAAACGAGATAAATAAACAAACAAGAAGGAGGAGGAGGGGTGGTGGTGGAGGGGGGTAGGACAGGCGGAAAGCAGAGGCGCGTCTGTGTCTCCTCCGCTGAGTGGATCCATCCCACACATAGGCTACATAGGACTACAGACACACATATAGCCTACACACATACACACACACAGAGCCTACACACACACACACACACACAAACAGAAGCGTGCTTGTCTTTTGTCTCGGCGCGGCTGCGCTCCCGCACTGAACTCAACTAAAGTCCAAGGTGAACTCAAACCGGGCCGAGAGGCGAGCGCAAAAAAAAAGGCGGGCAGGAGGACGGGGTGGCCGGCAGAGGTTCGTTTACCAGGGGTCGTGGGGGGAGTTGTCCGTGCTGGAGGACAGGCTGCTCTGGCTCCCTTCCGTATCCATTCTGCTCTCCGCTGCTATATTCCCGCACTGTGAGGCGAGGAGAGGCAGTGAAGCTCCAGTGCTGCTGCTGCTCCAGACTCAGGGGCGGGCAGCCGAGGGAGGGGAGGGGAGAGGAGAGGGGGCAGGAGAGGTGGGGGTGGGGTGGCTAAAAGGAGGAGGGGTGAGCGAGGAAAACACACGCACACACACACAGAGGCATACACGCTCAAAGTATAGGCTCCGCCTCTACCTCGTTTTCCCGTAGCCTACCCCGGCCTCGGACGGACCTCCCTCCCTCTCTCCTGCTGCACGTTGCCTGCTTTTCTTCGCGCTGCCACTGGCGCTCTCTCTCTCTCTCTCTCTCTCTCTCTCTGTAGTGTGTCCCTGCCGTCCTTCATTGGTCGAGCACAACAGCATGTCCCATTAAAAGCCTCTCCACTGTTTTCACATCCACAGTAGCTCCTCTTTCTATCAATCATGTTACATTAGAATGAAAGGGGGGGGGGGGGCGGAGAAATAAAAACAGCAGTTATTGTAGGACATGCATCTGTGCATGGGCTATGATGTGCAATTCTTCTCAGGATACTCCTAACATTTAGCCAGCCACTAGATAAGGCTACATAATATAGTAGTTAGCTGGATATGGAGGTCTAGACTGCACAGAGGTCAACAAGGTCCTGTTTTTTTAATGGGCTTATGTTACATAATGTTATGTTATGTTGTGCTTGGTAATAAATAGTGGTGTGATGTTCTTATTTTATGTTATATCATATAGCCATATTTTCATGTTAAGTCATGTTAGTTTATGTTATAGCCTATTATAGTATGTAATGTTATATTATGTTATGTTGTTATATTTTACTAGATGTCATAGTAAGTGATGTTAAAGATATAGTGCGTAGCTTCTGTTGCTCCCATGAGGGATTCTCAGTAATGAAAACAACACTGTCGGCGGATCTACATGAGGTAGGCCTAAGCCTTGGGTGATCGTGCATTGATTTTTATACCTTTGGTTGTTTGTCCAGGATTTTATTATCGGTAGAATTAACAACTGAAACATTTTGTGGGCTCTTCTTGGAATTTTTGTGAGCTAGTGTCAGGGGGGTGACAACAGTTTGTAAACACTGCCATACTGAGAACAAGTTTGTGTCAACTCGTTTGGCGATGGCGTGAATTTAACTGACATTCATTTATATGAAAAACGTACACACTATAGCTTTAAATGAGATGTGACGCCATGGGATTTTTCATGATGTTATGCCATGTGATATTGTATGATGTAATGTGAACTTATGATATAATGTGTCCTGATATCATATGAGGTATTGTGATGTTATCATATACAGTATAGTGATATTATATGTGACTACTATGTATATCATATTGTTATACAGTATATGATGTTAGTTGTGGTCTTGTATTATGAGATCCTATGATGTAAAGTAAAAGATGTAATGTTTTAATATGTGTGTTCATTACCTGTAATTAAAAGTGGAGTCCGCGTTTCTGGAGAACGCTTGTTGTCAAAATCACTTTTTGTCAAAATAAGTGAATATAGTATATCCTCACAATCAGCTACCTCTCCATACTGTGTGTGTGCTGAATACAAAGTTGGTGTTAATACACAGTCTAGGCTCTGTAAACTGGTATGTAAACAAAGGCTATGTAGACAGAGGGGGACCACAGTAGCTAACAACATGCCTGTTTACAGAGCCTATACTGTGTATTTACCCTGTATTTCTTTTCAGAACACACAGTGCGGACAGATAGCGGATCTTGAGGAGATATCTGACAAAAAGTAATTTGACAACAAGGGTTCCCCAGAATCCCTGACTTGACCTTTAACTCAACACACACTGCACCCTTGGCCAGATCCAGTTGTTGTTCACCACCATGTTTTGGTTCATTTTTAATCTGAACCAGTTTTTAAGTCGCCTTGTGGACTTATTTTAAACATCTTCAACTTTAACATTTTAGGTTACAACATGCTTTTTTAAGCACTTCTTAACCTTTTTGAGAGGTGCTTTATAAATAACATGATTTATTTACTTAACCCCACAGCTGCAAAGTATTTCAAAACCTAAAGCAACCCCATTTTTGATTTCTTCCCCATCCATCTATCATCCTTGCCTGGTCCAACCCTCTCACCACCCTCAGTCTATCTGTTCCTGCTGCCCAGTTCTCATTCTAATCCATCACATCCAAAACAGGGATGACCACTCTATACCCTCCATACGGTTCCTATACCCATTCACTGGTTAACCCTAATCTAAACTTTACTGTACCCATTCCCTCTCTCTCTCCCTCCCCACGTGACAGGCCATCCTAACCAGCTAAGAGGCAGATTAGCAGCATTACCTCCAAGTCAGCCACTCTCTCGGTGAGGGCAAGCCTGGTCAGCTGAGCAGTTTCGTCACATACCTCAGCTGCTTGGACAAAAGTGAAACAAGTGCTCACACATTAATGTGAAATGCACTTGCTCAACTCATCAGACTTTGGTCTTGTTACAAAGCAAGGACAAAATATCACAAAAAAAATAAACAAAACGGAAAGTAAGAAGCGACGATTTATAATTTTCTTTAGTTTTGTTACTTTAATCTGATTATAAAAACATAAAATATCTTTTTTGATCCAAACAACTGCATATGTTTGATAGGAAAGTTAGAAGTGTGACTGGGCAAAAACATCTGCACCTGATAAAGTGTTTTTGTCATGATGAGTTAACACTATAGCATCACATGAGGATCTGTGCATGTGCTGGTTCTGAGACAGGCTGTGTGTGTGTGTGTGTGTGTGTGTGTGTGTGTGTGTGTGTGTGTGTGTGTGTGTGTGTGTGTGTGTGTGTGTGTGTGTGTGTGTGTGTGTGTGTGTGTGTGTGTGGGCAGTGTGGGGGGTGGGGGAGTCAGTGAGGGGAGGCAGATCAGGGGGAGAGTGTGACTGTGGCCTGGTGGACCATAGCGAGAGAACAGTATGTAGGACAAGGCCCTGCACTAGCTAACCTATCCTGGCTAGAGCCATGGTTGGGCGTGCTGAATTTCTGCATGCATGATCAATGGCACTGAATAAAAAAGAGAGGAGAAAGACAGTGGCTTGGGGGAGGGGATAGAACAAGTTAGAGCGATGTGAAAAGATACAGGGAGAATGAAGAAAAAAACCTGGCTTTGCTTTTCATAACAACTCTTTAGCAAGTCCATTTTTGGAAATGATTATTAATTAAAACCCAGCTAAAAAGAGAGCTAGAAAGATGGTTAAAGGACAGAGATGTCTAGCTTTGGAGAAACTTTGGCTAACTTGTTTCAGGGGCTGGAGCAACAGATTTTCCAAATCTGGTAAAGTATGCGCAAAATAAAGATTTGTGTTTGAGAGGTTTTCAGTGAACTTTTAAGTTCTGCCTTTTGCACTGCCCCGCTCCCACCCTCTCTGTCTTCTTGTCACTCTGCCAGTGCCACCTCAAAACACTGCAATAGTTTGTCCAATCGGAGTCTTCGACCCTTTTGTTTCTTTGACCACTGCTGACCCGGAGTGGGAACCCCATTGTCTGTGAGCCACCTTTGACCTGCCAGGGCCTGGGACCTGCTCTCCACCACCCTCGGGGCAGTTTGAAAGAGAGGTGAGAAGGGGAGATGAGAGAATGGAGTTGGAAAGGCAACTTTTGACCGTCTGAAAAGCCAGTAGCTGTGTGGCTCTGTCAGCCGTGTGCTTCATCAGCAGCATGGTCTTTAGATGCAGAAGGCACCATTTGCATGTGATGCAAAATGTAAACAAGCAACAAGTAGCTCTAGGAAGACCTCAGTGAAGCAAACGTAGGCGAAGGATAGTGGAAAAGGATAGAAACCGAAATGCCTCTTGATGGTTAAAGAAAAAACATAACAAGCTACTAAAGAAAGAGTCGTATAAAGCGGAAGCCAGGAGGCCATTTTAAAGCGCTCCATTTGCTGTGGGTGTTTTTTCCACCTGGCAGGTGGCGAGCAAAAGAAATCATTACATGAGAGAGGGAGGAAACGAGCACACCTGTGGTTTGTGCCAGGAGCCCCACCTCCGTTCTCCGATCACAATCCCTCCATCCCCCGGGGGAAGGTGTGGCAAAGGGGAGAGAGAGACAAAGGGAGGAGAGAAAGGGAGAGGAAGGAAGAGATTGCAGGGGAGATTTACAGGCCTCTTCAACAGTTGACTGAGGGCCTAGTTAACTTTTTTGTTAATCGTGAGCACACACAAAACAAACTGGACTGCCGGTGCTGGAAGGACTCCTAAAGGCGGCTGTGGGCTTCTTACGGAGCACAGACAGACCGCAACCTATTTACCCCGATGACACACGACTATTTCTGTCTGTCGGCTGCATTGAGTGTAAGCAGCAGTGGCGGGGATCCATGGTCTAATACCACACAGAGAGCTGGGCAGACAAATTCAGGGAAACCCACACACACAGACGCCATTCAAAGGCTCCTGGTAACATATCAGCAGAGACCTAACACTTAAAGACAGATTGTCAATACTGCACTTGCCACCATGGAAATTGGTATGGAAATCACAGTTTGTTAAAGGCCTGTCTATCCATCACTGCTGTACTGAGTGCATTATTAACTCCCGGATAACTAACATTTCTGTTATCTATTCTCACATCTGCAAAGCCTCACATGCCATTACATTACAGCATTCATTGAATCCAAAGTGAGACGTTCATTTAAAAGTGACACAAAGGCCTAGTGTACTGCCTTGGTTGCTGCCTTGCCATGAGTGTTTTTTTTGTTGTTGTTGTTTTTTTTTTTTACTTCTAAATGGATTTGTATTGATATTTGCATGCCCCATCCTCTGTGATTGCAGCTTCTCGTCTGCCCTGACCTCTTTCAGGGGCGGGGATGATGTCAGTGAGCAATTGCTGGAAATGACATCAAGACACATACAGATGGAGTCACGACCATCTTGGAGACCATCGTCGTGCCGACCTGGCAGAGACGACTGGGCCGTGACTCATCATCCTTTTGTCGGTAGACCTGCTGCGGGTAATGTTGTGTTGACACATGATGGATTTCACACCGGGGCCTCGGGAGAAGGAAGGAAGGAAGAAATTAAAAAAAAGAAAAGGAGAGTGAGTAAAGAGAAAGGAAAAAGAGAGGATGAGGAAGTGTGTGTGTGTGTGTGTGTGTGTGTGTGAGAGAGAGAGAGAGAGAGAGTGGATTGGGGGGAGGGGGGGGGGGTATTATGGGAGGGTGGTCCAAGAGAGAGTTTGGTTGGTAGCAAGAAATTCATAAATCCTCTCTTCTAAGTATCTTAGACACACACAAATGAACAAGTAGAGTAGCAGTGCGTCCCTGTATCTCTTTTAATCCTTTTTCCACTCCCCCCTCCATTTCTCTTCACAGGACCTATCAACGCCATTCCTTGCTACTATTTATAGGCGACCACCGCTCCCCTCCTGTCCCCCTGCTTGAGTGTAGATCTGTGTGAGTGACTGAGTGTGTGTGTGTGTTTCAGGGGAACCTCAATAAACCTGTGCTTCTCACTCCTAATCTCAACGTGGTGTGATTCACCGAACAGGATATATAGGAAAGCCAATTACAAAGATAGGTGTGTGTGTGTGTGTGTGTGTGTGTGAGAGTGTGTGGGGGAGGGGTGAATGGGACTGATTTATTCCACCTGTCCAGTTGTTTCCCTTGTGCGTGTGTGTCCATCCACGACTGCCTGCTGAAATGTATTCCACCAAGGCCTGGGAAACCACAAATCTTCCCTGGAAAGTTGGAAAGTGTGTGTATTTAGGGATGTAGATGTGTCTGGGAACGTGCATAGGCTACGCTAATTGTAAATACTGGATATATTGATATGTGCATGATACCAATACGTGGTCCAGTACAGTATGGGTACAGCTGTTTAACTTGCGTGCTGCAGTGTGCAGGCCCCACAGCCTGATGGACTGCTGCGCTTATTGATTCATGAGCTCACCATTGTGCCCTGCGTTGTTGTCCAACCAGCAGCTCACTCATTCTGGGTCTAATTTAGCCTACTTGTGGATGAAAGGTGTGTGATGATAACCTATAAATGCCTTTTTTAAATGTGCGATGGAGATTGAAGCTTTGGACTGTAAATTCGCGTAGTTTAGCTTAGTTGCTGTGGTATCATATAGACAAGTAAAATACACATCTGGTAAGCTATAGCGAAACTTATAAAAGTTCTAATGTCACCGTTAAAACTGCACTATGGTCAATATTTTTGTATAAACAATTGATCAAATTAATAAATGTGACGTTACACGCTGATGGTGACAAACTAACACAGATCATTTCCACCCAGCTCCCCAGTTCCCTTCATCTTGACAGAACATGTTAGTGCATTTCAGCTCAATGTTTTGGTTTTAGGACTAGCAACTAAATAGTTTTTATTTGGTCCCATTAGCTTCATCCCCTTCAGACGCAGCAGGCAGCTGTTCTAAATGGAAAAACTCTCATGAACCCATGGTACACTACCTGCTCAGCATCCAATGTCGTGAAAGATAAAGTTAGCAACAAGAGGGTGAAGATAAAGAGCCAAATATTTTTCTTTGGCGTTGGCTGAGAACAACAACAGATTGTAAGTATTGGACTTACGTTTGTTCAGTGATCACAAACATGGCTCGAAATGAATGCTTAAAGGTCCAGCGTGTAAAGAGAATTGGCGTTTTTCAGAACAGACTTGGTAGAAATGTAATACAATATTCATATCTACAGAGGAAAATTAGCTTATAGCAAACTCTGGAACTGCTAAGGAGCTGTGCATTGCCCCTGTCAAATAGACAAATAAAAGAAATAATAATTAGTGTATAATCGCTTGTAAAATACAAGTTTTTGTTTGGTTTATTATATAGAATGCGTGTTTCATATCTACATAGGAGCAGGGCGGTGTTTCACTGTCATATTTCTACAGTAGCACAGAACGGACCAACTTAATGGCCTTTCACATTTTTATATATAGTGTTTGTCTTCCGGAAATGCACCAGTTGGACGAGCAAGAAGAATGTATCTTTACCTCATCACTTGGTATTGTGCAAAGACTTGAGGCAGTAGTGGATGATGCTATTTTTAGTAACTAGCTTCCTTTCCTTGAAGGCCACCATAGCTTCTGTAAATACTCTGAACAGGGGCAACCAAAGAGCATTGCAATCTAGATGACACCAAAATACACACTGCACCTTTAATGTTGCTCCGTATCCACAAGCCTGGATGTGAAATGTCGATAATCGATTATTGCGGCTGTAAAGGAACACTTTTAATTGATCAAACACTCCCTGTTCGATCGGCCTAAAAATAAAAATAAAAAGCATTCCCAATAACATTTTAATATTATCAACGACTCACACAGCTGACACCAAAATGGAAGTGGAGAAATTATGAAGGAAAGCCCCATACTAAGAAAAATAAAGGAAACCAAATGAAGGGCTAAACAGGAAAGGGTGAAAAAAACAAGTAGAGGGTGTATATATTCTTTAATATTCTGGTGTATGTTTCTCTGTGTGTGTGTGTGTGTGTGTGTGTGTGTGTGTGTGTGTGTGTGTGTGTGTGTGTGTGTGTGTGTGTGTGTGTGTGTGTGTGTGTGTGTGCAGCTGTGCAGTGGCAGAGTGAAGGGAGGAGAGAGCAGAGGGGGTCCATTGTGAGTCTTTGTGTGGCTCAGATTGTCCTCTTCTCTGGGAAAGTGGAAACTCAACACTCCTCTCCAGAGGTCTGGTTACCAGGTGAGAGAGGTGGAAAGAAAAGGGAAAAACAGAGTGGGAGAGCAAGGGAGGGAGGGCTGCAAATAGGTGTGGAGAGAGAGACAGAAAAATGGGAGAGAGACGAGGGAGAAACAAGCATAAGATTCTGTGCATGAGAGCTGGAGAGAAACATAGAGAGCTGGAAACGGAGAGATCAAGAGATAGGAAGAAACAGCCGGAGAAAGAATAAACAGAGAGGCTCAGATTTTGGTTTAAATCCCACAAGACTCCCTAAAAACGGATGATCAAAGCGTACCAATCCTGAACAAATTTGAAAATGTATTGCGTGCTATGCTAGCGTTTCACATGTGGCCCTGTAGATGAAGTAATGATGTGGAATTAAAATGATACTATCAGTGTAATGCCCTCTCTTTGGTGAAACCATAGCCACGGACAAATGTAAAGTGATCAGATCATGACCTCTTCTGGATCAAATACCAGATATAAACGTCAACATGCCCCAGGATAGATATTTAAAAAAAAACACTGCTGTGATCATTTCCACAATCAAACATGAGGCGAAACTAGAGCCAGAAGCTTGGTGTTTACAGCCCAGTTATATTATAACACCTCCTGGTGGCCATTTTTGGGACTGTACTTGTAGTCCTTCCACCAAATTCAGCTCAACGTCCTTCAACTTTCCTCATCCTCAGAAATAAAACAAAAATCACACACCATGTTTCTGAAAATTTTAATTTATTTTCTTTAACCACATTTTACAAACTATATTTATTTATATATATATATATACTTTTTATGTATTTTACAAACACTACCTTTAACCCTGAACACCAAAGTTTACAAAGTACAAAGAGGAAGGAGTACCATATCTAGAAGAAAGACCACTCAATTTCCAGACTTGATGTTTTAGGACGTGTGCAAATAGGGAATGATTAGGAAAAAAGCAACAAAAAATCTATTTAAGTTAAGAATTTGTCCAACCATTTCATTGAACAAAGTACACTTCTTTTTAATTTTTTTCCACACGTAAAACCGGATTACGTCTTACAAATATTTCCCTTTTTTTTTTTTTTGCTTAAACCATCACATGCATCATGGTGTCAGATCATAGCTGCCGCTCTCTGAACTTATGAGTCACCACTACCTGAAATTTCTCTTACGACTGTTGTTCTCAAAGTGAGTTTGTTGTCTTTTGCTTGGATGCCTTCAAGAAGTTACAGTCACATCGCAGTTAACGGTTACCTGATATATTTCCATGTTGCTATCAACCACAGGAAATTGTAAAACAGAAACACACAAAAAATAGTAAAAATCTCAAAGACCTTTGATCCAAATCTTATACAGTACTATTGTTGATGTGTCTGTGTGTATGAGGGGGGAGAGGGAGATGGGTAGGGGGTCACAGGAGTGACCATGTGTTTTTGACAGGAGTGTTATTGTGTATGGTTTCTTTCTTTTTCCCCCCTGATATTGTCTGGAGTGGACTGTGGAGGCGGTAGCTCTGAGAACAGCTGCTTCTGACAAACACTGTGTAAACACTATGTGTGTCACTTGGGGATTGAGTATCTGTGTGCGTGCTCTTGTGTGTTAGTGTGTGTGTGTGTGTGTGTGTGTGTGTGTGTGTGTATTGAGGGGGCTGTAGGACACTAACCATCTATCTAATAACCATTGGGTCTGTTGGAGACACACGTCACGTGGCCACTAGAGCGATGAGTCCTCTTTTGGTTTAAAACACATCATAAAAATAAAAAAAATATTGTAATAAATAGCGGTTCATCTTTACATACGTTAACAGGCAACTTAACTCTGACTGTAAATGCTGGTGCAGGTATGAGCGAATAAACTGTATGTGTTTTAAGCCATATGCTTGCATTTGTGTTTGTGTATATCTGCAAATATGAGTATTTATGTGTTTATGCTTGTGTGTGTGTGTGTGTGTGTGTGTGTGTGGGGGCACACGTGTGTGTGTGTGTGTGTACGTGTGTGTGCAGGCCAGCATCACTGTCCTCCGTTGTAAGCATAGTCTGCCTTGTTGTGCATGACCAGTCTGTTCTCAACGAAGTAGAAGCTGTCTGACCGGGTCTCATAAGGACACTCCACCATCTGACGGACTGAAAGACATACAACAAACCAAACAAAGTCTTTTTAAACACTTGGGAACACTTCTAAATGTCAAACTGCGTAAGTGGCTCTGTGGTACAGTGGGAAGAGATTTGATTCCCATTAGGGCCACCATTGCAAACAAGGGGCACTATTGTCCCATCCCATGCCATAATAACAATAATATCATAGCAAAACTAGTGGTGCTATTAATGAGACCACAGTTGTCATCACATAATGCAAGGCGTTTTATGTGAGAGCCTTTAAGGACAGTTTCAGGTGTAGTAATATGATACCCGCACATTATGTACATTGAAATCACTGTAATCCTTACACCTCTCCGTATTGTACCGGCCATGACACAACCCACTGTCCTTGTTAAGCTTATACGAGGCTTAAGTAGTCTGAGTTATCCAAATCAATTCAAAAGAGAGACATTTCAGATTTAAAATTCCCTCAGAATGCATTTTTAACACAAAACAAGCACTGTTGATTTCGTCCCCCATGTTTGACAGTGTCCAACTAAACCTTATCCTTTGAGAAGCCATAGTCTACTCAAGAAAACAACTTATTCCCATACATTTATACAATGTTACTCTGGTCAGATCATCTACTCTTGCTCTATAGTGGGAGCTGATGATGTTACTATCACTCAGGCCCAGGCCACACACTCCGCGGGCTTTATTTTCCGGTGACTGTGTTAACAGACGACAGCGGCCACACATCCCACTTCCTAGGCGCCGTCGGTGCCCGTCGGAGGCGCGTCTGCAGCGACGCACCACTTCACCTCAGGAGGCCCGCCTTTTTTTCAGCGAGGGTCTCTCTGCTTTAACTGATACTCTGTTGAGTCATATTGACTTCATGCCAGCATTATTCAGTTTGTCTCTTTCAAAATAAAACTTATCACAAACGCAAACGTGGAGAGAGAAACAGAAACATAACAAAATAAAAGGCAAGAGGCACACGGATTTCTGTCGTAACTCGATATTAAGCATATGTATCATAAAATGACATGAAACATCTACATGCCGACAACAGAGACAGAGATGCAGTAGTAACAGACACAGACGCGCTCCAGCGGTAGACGCGGGATGTGTGGCCCGGGCGTTACTGTTTCAATAACAATGTGTCTAGATAACAATGTGTCTAGATACAGATGGACTCACAGGTGACACCAGGGTGACACACCGACACATATAACTTAAATGAGGTTCATAAAAATGTGTGTATCCACAATAAACAAATAATGTATGATAGAAAACTGTGAATGTTTCACAGACTTCAAAGACGCGAATCCCTGCATCACTTAAAGCTGATGAGCTCACCACCAAAACACTCCTCGCCCAGTTGTAACATTTTGTTTGTTGAGTCTCCGCTGTGACGCATCACAAGTAAGGACTCACAAATCTCCTTTAGGGAAATGTCACCTGCTGATCTGTTCCTTTTTGTATTTGCATGGTGCACAGATTACATGAAACAAAAGGTTCCAAGGTCAAATTTATTTAAGGTATTTCTTTCGGTTTCAATGGTTATGGATAGGGTAAAGATGACTCACCCAGGCTCTCAGACAGCTGAGGGAACTCGTAGATGTGCTCACAGGTGTTTCGGCTGTTTGGGATGCAGAAGCCAAAGTCAAAGTCAAAGCTCTTCAGCAGGTGATCACGGAAGTAGTGCCTCTCGATCATGCGGAAGTTGTTTAGAGGGCGGTTTCCAACTGTGAATTCCACACTGAATACGGCGAGAAAGGGAGACAGGGAATGTCACAGGAGTACCTTGCCGGTCTGTTCTTGCATAAAGTTACTATAAGAGTCATACTGCACTGTCTCCAAAGCTAACAGACAGAGACAATGCTGCAATTGTTCTCATTTGTTTGTGTGTGGAACAGGTGATTGGGTTGCCCTCAGGTGTGTGTCGGTGACGTGTGAGTCACTCACGTGGCTCCAACAGTCCTCAGTCGAAGGAAAGCTGGGGTGAACTGGTAGCGTACGAACCGGCCCGCGCTTCCATCTGCCTCTCTGTTCTCTTCATCGTCCTCTGATACCGACAACATTTGAAATGATTCACACACTGAGGATTCTATTCTTTTGATCCAAACAACCAGCAATGGCTGTGTCTGAACCTAACATACACGTTAAGCTTTTTCAGGTTGTCAGCATGGTAAGTAAGTTCCTTTTATGAATGCTCAGACGCCACAGACACTTCACAGTCTTACAACAGCTTATTATAAGCATTACAGAAACAAACACTTCAATGACACGGTGAAAGAGCGGTGTGGGCTGATGCACTATACCTGCATGTGGGGGCTTGGCAATCTCAAACAGGACGGTGCTGGTCTCCAGGTCTCTGATCTTGAAGCGTACGAAGTCGATGTTATAAATATTGTCCTCTGGTTTACAAAGGTACCCTGCAACAAGGACACACAGGTGCGATATATCGTTGAAATGATTTTCAAGCCATTGTGGTTCATATGTAGCCTAGTTAACATGTAAACAGGCTGCTTGGACTCACACTCGATAACATAAACAATACAGTCCTTAACTTAGTTTTAGACACAGACACATGCAACTTTGCATATAGGCTACATGCACCCTAACAATAATAATGATGAGGTAGAGCAAAGCTTTTGACATCATCTACTGTGTAATTAATGAGGTATAGGGGAAGATCTACAGGCATGCAGGAACCTGTCCCTCATAAGAGGGAGCTGAAGCTTTACATTTAATCTCAGTTGATACAGTTTAAATCCCTTTCATGTTTTATAGTTTTCCTCAACAGCTGCAAATGTAGCAAAATGTAGTCAAGTCATTAACAGGACCCCCGAACAGCCAAACCAGTGACGTCATAGTAGTTCTCCGTTAGGTAATTTACTGTTTATGAGTTTGATGTCAGTTTATTAGTCATAGTAAAAAATAAAGAAACACTGCAGAGAACCTTTATGAAACAAATCATCCTGTTGTTTACACAAACACTCTCCAATGAGCTGCTTAAAATAGCAACAACGGGGTTTCCCACGAGTAAAAGATTATCTGATGACGTCTGACAATTATTTGTGATGTCACATGTTTTTTCCCCCCAACAGAATTTTGTCAGAAAGGCTATAAGTAGGCCTAAAACCATATTAATCTCATCATTATCAAATGACAGCTGGCTCTAACTGCGTATAACGTGCAGATTGAATATTATTTGGCATTGGCATCGCATCTTGGGTCCACGAGACATTACAGAGAGAGGCTCAAACCTCGCGTAGCCATCCGCAGTCCCAACACATCCTCCGGCGAGATGTTTCCGCTCTGCGTCCGCAGGTCCTCCTCCGTGATGGGCCTGCTCTCCACCTGGCTCCTCCGGGACTTGAGCCTCTTCAGAACCCCTCCGCCTGACTTGCGGTCCCGCGGCGGAGCCGCAGTGCTGTGCCCTCCGCCTGGGACATTTTCAGCAACAGGCGCGTCACTGCGGGCTTTGGCTCCGCTCATCGTTTACTGTGGTCAGCTTCCCCTCTGTCGACGGGTCGATGTCGGTCGTAGGCTTCTCCTGTGAACGCGAGAGGAGGAAGATGGCGTCGTAAATGTCGAATGTCGAGACAACTGTCGGTGAACGGTCAAGCTCTTGTTTTTGTAAGCACATGCTGTACAGTTGCCATGACAACTTGCCCTGGCTGTGAGACGGAGGAGGATGTGAAGTGGTAGCTCGAGACGTCCACCAGGGGGCAACGTTCTATACCTAGGTCTGTGACCTGAAAATAAGTAATGTCCAAGTGTAGCCTAATAGCCAAATATAACGAAATACTAATACTTCACCTAGGGCTACTACTAATATTAGGACTGCTACTAGCCTACTATTACTAGGCCTAACACTATACTTCAAATAGGCCTATGCTTCATAATAATAGCCTAATCATAAAACCTCGTTGTTGTAGCCTGCTATTGTGACAAATAGGCCTAATAAGCATGCTGGTAGAAATGGTCGTTTACTTAAGTAGCAATACAGATTTTTTTTTAAATGTACGCTATTTATTATTGTTGGATAAGACTCACTCTGACGCACAAACATGTAAAGCAGTAGGCCAGGCCCATTTAAATAGCCTTTTGCAGCTGGTTCAGGTGGAGCTTTGTAGGTAATAGAAATGTAGTGGTGGAGGAAGTATTCCGATTTATTTAACTTAATTAAACTCAAGTAAGAGTTGACTATTTATACAATACTGCAAAAGACTCTAATGTAGGCTTCTAAATGATATTAAAAAATGTAGGCCTACCTATAAAGTAAAAGTAGACTAAACTAAAAGTTCTCCATGCAGAGAATAGTCCCCTGTTACTGTTATTGTATTATATATCAATAGATAATTTTGCTACTAGGCCTATGCATTAAAATAAAAGCCTTTTCACTTTGGATAAATCTCCTGTGTTTTCCCCCGTTTAACATTCAATCAAAATAATTGATTGATGGGTTTGTAAAAGTTCTGAAAATTGGTGATAACTTCACAACACTTGTGGCTACCTCAAAGCTGTGCTTAAGTAGGCCTAGTTGTTATTGTAAAAATGTTACTTTTCTTGAATTACCAAACTAGCCCAACACACAAACGCACGCGCGCGCGCACACACACACACACACACACACACACACACACACACACACACACACACACACACACACACTATAGGAATTAATTCCCAGATTTGGTGAGTGAGTGTCAAAGAGCATTTAACTCTTGTGTGGTGTTCGTAATACGCATTACGCAGGAAATGCAAATGAAGTCTGTAGAGGCTCAGCTGTCATGCAAATGAGCGTTTTAGTGTGTGGGAGCTGAGGGGCATTTCCTGCTGTGAGATGCCCCCGGTAGCCTCGGCACTCTCCACAGATCGGCGAGAGCTGCTTGGATCCAATTCCTTTCACTGAGCCTTTTGCTTCAGTCATAACCTGTTTATCCAGTCCTTTAAACAACGTAGCTCTACAATGTCAAGAAACAATTCATTTACCAGCACTTCCTATCAAACGTTTCAAAATAAAAGAACAAACTTTAAAATTTTCTAAAATAAATTGCCTTCATTTCTAATCATGGTGAGTTGCTTCGTAGTTCAGTAAAAATTGAGCCAGAATTAGTTCTACTTTGTCACTACAGAATTGTTTGGAGACGGTTGTGTTTGATTCGGAGGCTTCTCAAACTTTTTTCAATAATGGGCCTATAGCCAACCCCCTTTGAAATATTCTCTCAGCCCAATACCTGGCCACAAACATTGATAAGGAAAGAAAACCTTAATATTTATAATAGCCTACAGTGATGTGCCATAAGTGTCTAATTTATCAAACAACATTTGAATTGAACAACTCTGAACTAGGCCTATAGCCTAGTTATTGATGCACTTTTAATTCAGTAGGTTTTTATTTAACTTTTTCTAGTGTTATATTTTAGTAAACTATAAACATTACTAAAATAAGTAGTGCATAACTAAATTCTTTTCAGTTTACCTTAGCCTGGCACCGCCCACCTACATAGGCCTACTTCCGCTTAATTTTCATTTCCCTTCAGTAGTCAGTCTGGGTCTGTGGTATATTCTTAGATTTTCTCTGGCCAGATTTTTGGCCTTCCAATCAGCGAACATAGTAGGGAGTGGCTCAGAAGTCGACGCATAACATAAAGGCATGACCAAACATTATGCGATTGGTTGGCAGATCCAGAGTGGGACTTTGCAGATCCAAGACACCCGCCTTCAAGTGAGTTAACGTTTGTCAATTGAGCGATTCCAGACCTCTCGTACAAATGAAATTAAGTAGGCCTGTGATGGTCTGGTAGGACCAGGCTAAATCAAAACATGGGGCTGGATGTAAACCTATAGCCTAGCTTTGGAAATGGCTCATTTTATTTTGAAGAGAAATACTCGCTGTTTCCTGTGCCATCAACGTTTGACTTGACCACGGAGCAGCGTGGATCGACCTGAGGACGGTGGAGGGAGTGTCTGCATGGTATCGGCGCAGTCTGACGTCTCTTGTGTGAATGACTTGGGGGGGGGGGGGGGGGAACACACACACGCACACACACACATGCACATACACATACACGCACTGACAACAGCACAACGGGCGGCACCGTCGTGGAAAACTGAGTTTTTTGTATTACATCTTCACGCTTCCCTCATTCCTTCCTTCATCCACCTATGACTGCGTGAAGACAATAAGGTAACAATAAACAAATATAGGTTGTAAATATAGCCTAGCCTATAAACTTTACGCTGCTAACGAAATGTTAATCTCTGTGGGAAAGTTTGCAAAGCTGATGTTGGGAGCAGGTGCACCGTCTTTACGGCTATGTTTTTGTAGCGTTTTTGTACCAACCTGCATCCTTATCACTATCTTTATTAAAGAGTCGCTCGCGGGACTGACAGCCCTGCGTGAACTTAAACGTAAAGTGACATTAATTTGTCTCAGTTTCCTTTGTCCAGCAGCCCAGCGGAGGACAAACTGCGGCTGGTTCAACGACTGGGAGTTCATTGTGGGCGCGTTTATTAGTAACTTATTAACACACCGCCATTAAACGTAGGCTTGAGTAGAAAGTTTATTCCTCAGTTTAATTTGCGTCATTGGTCGTGATAGGCCTAGGCTATTTGGCTCCCAGAGGACGAGGCTGACCCCAATCTACGTGACCATCATTCAAAGAAGTAAATAAATAACACCATGGGCATCTGAACGGGAGGTAGCGTAGACCTACTGAGTGTCACGTCAGCCTTGGCAGGGCAACAGGCACTAAAGGCAAACAAAGATAAATCCCACAACGCTGCTGCTGTTTTCCCTGTGCTCCCATGAACGCTGCCTATGGTAAACCAATACAGGCAGCAATCATCCATCAGCTGTGTAGCCTATAGCCTATGTCTTATGAATTCAACCAGAGGAGGATAGCAGGGACATTCATGACAGGAATTTTTTTTAACTTCACAGGTGTTTTTTTGAAGTAGTCCTGAAATAATGCCACACACACCCAACAGGTGCTTCTGTGTTTATTTGAGCAACGCAGCAGGAAGATCACTACCAAACATATCATGCACGGACTGAATCCAAGCACTGTAACAGAGTGACTGTGTGTGAACGTTTTTTTGCTCCACAGTGTAAAACTCTGGGTGTGGAGCTATGGTGTGGAGTTACCAGTTTGTGCTAAAAAAAAAAGTCTTACCGGTCAAACCAGATGACATGCAGCTTGGTGTTAGTTGTGACCCATTTGGACACATTACACTGTTATCTTTTCCCCCCTCAAGGGTGTGTAAATGTAGCTTTTCCCTGATCAAAATGCTCTTGTGATCATCAAGCAAGAGTCTGTTTCGTTTCAGCGGTTTCGGTGTGATTGTGTCATCCCTAGTGCAGACCCAATTGTTGATGTGTGTGATGATGACTCACCGGGCGAGCTTCACTCTACTACCTGCCTGTCCTGATTCCTATTGAAGTGATTTATCATATCAAGTGTGGTTTTAAGAATGACAAAACTGTGTGTGACAGGCTGCTCACTTTATTTCCAGAATCACATATCGTAACAGTGTAATATCACACTTCATGTCTGTGAAAAGGTATCATTTAGGAGTATTTTGTTTATTTCTATAAATTGACTGAATTGAATTTGCCAATACATTTTTTATGTAGGCTATAATACATTATCAACTTGTGTTGAAGGGATCTGAGTAGTGTTACCCAATCACCCAATGACTGTACCTGTTCACTTGCTGGGTGCACTTTGAAGCCATGATTTAGTAACCAAAGATCCACACTGGACGTCATAAAGTTTACCACCTGTTCTAAGTTTGATATGACAAAGAGTTTTAGTTTATACAATCTTGAAGAGGTCAGACATTGTTATATTAGTTATATGATAAAATGTCCATGTTGCTCGTGACATAAAGAAGTGTCCTTCGTGATTGTGTCTCCAGGTATTCAATCCTTCATAGGTAAACCATCCTATGAATTATCTCCATAAAATATCTCCACTCGCTGAGATTGGCATTAAATCAAGTTTCGACATCATCAATCAACATGAGCCTTCAGGAGATGCTTGCAACATTGCATTTTTTTTTATTACCTGGCTGAACAAGTGACAGTAAAATGTCAGAGATATTGACGGTAAGAGAGAAAATGTCCACATAGGTAAATGGTAGGATTTTGTAGAAAAATAGCCCATCAAGTTTGCGATAACTTTAAAACTTAACTGAGGAAGAAAAACTGAGCAGCAGAAAGGGAATAATCGCAGCGGGAGAACTTCTTTGTTTCCGGTCTTTGTTCAGTATGATTGTTTAGTTTCTCTTTGTACCTGCAGAAGTAATATGCTTTCATAAATCTAAACCGACCAGCCTTTCCCAGGCTGCTTTGTAACAACATAACCACCTGATCTCGACCGAAAGTCAAGATGTTTTTCCATGTAAATGTGTAGTTTGCCTTATGTAAAAGCCTCTTCTCTCCCCTTTCAGCGACTCAGTTATGGAGAGCCCTGTTGAGGCGTTCCAGGCTGATGGCATCCTAAATCCCAAACCATCTCTGGCCCCCAAACCCCGGCTCACCCCAAAGCCCTTTTCTCTACAGCAGAACACCTCCTTTCGCTCCATCCACGCCCCAAAGACAATCCCAGCGCCCCTTAAGGCAACAACAAAGCCGACTGGGAAATCTGAGCCCACGGGCTCCCCCAGACCCACTCTGCCCACACCTGCCCAGCAACCCGCCACCTCTGCTCCCAAACCCAGCCCTGTGAGCGTGCCGGCCAAAGATCAGCCAAAGACAACAGAAGAAAGCAATGGGACTCCACGTGGAGAAGATACACCTGATTCTAGTCTAGGAAAATCAGATCCAGCCTCACAAACCGTTCCGCCTACGGTGACACCCAGGTCCAAGCCCATCCAGAATGACGACATCGTCCAAACGAACCAGAAAGTATCCACAGACATTGTTACTAACTCAGAACGGAAAGACGGAAAAAATAAAGAAGACGAAGCCCAGACTTCTGTCGTCCAGAAACCTGATGAATCGACTAGTGAAGTTACGTCCAGGGCCAAGCCAACATTCAATCGGGGCAGTACCAGGAAACGCCTGTCCATGGAGCTCACCGCAAAGTTTGAGTCAGGTGGCCCACCACCCCCTCTGTCCCCTCGCCTGAGTATAACCACATCTACAGCCAACACCAAAAACGATGCAAAAAAGCAAGAGTCTAAAGATCCAGGCCCGCAGCAGACGCCATCAGAGGATGACGAAGATGGGGTGAGGGAGGTTTTCTCTGGAGGAGGCAGCATCAAACGTAGAATCAGTCTACTGTTAGACCCATCATCCAGGCCAGAGGTCAGGGTCAAGAGAGAGGAGCCCGAAATTACCAACGGCACAGCAGGGGTGAAGGAGAGAATCAAACACTGGGTCACGGAAACATCCTCGGAGGGTGCCAAGACCGAGAAGAAGCCTCAGGTCGCCCAACGAACCCGCTCCAATAGGTGAGTGACGTCTGTGCTGTGTTTGTGTTTGGTTACGTGCTCAGACATGAAAAGAAGGAAAACAACATTCTGTTGCTAGTGCAATCAAGCAACACGTTTATATTAATGCTCACCTATTGTGGTAGATCTGGTTTCCTTTTATTGGCCAGGCTCCAGGCCAGGTGTTATTTCAATCTTTTGTAATCAGAAATCTTTTCTTAGCCACTCTTAAGACCTTAATAGACATTATTGTAATTTATCTCTGCTCAATATAATGAGTATTTCTTAGTGCCCCATTGGTGCATATAGAATTCACACAGCTGAATGGAAAGTTTTGCACAGTTTTCCTTGAAGAGAGGAAGGGCTCCCAGTTTCTGTAAAAAACTAAAGTAAAATCATGGAGAGATAAGTAACTTTGGTTGCAAAATCAAGATTGGGGCCAGATATTTGTTATCAAACCAAGATAAGAGTGCAAACCAGGCCACAATCATGTGACGCTCCCAGCACTGAAAATTGCATTTAAAAGTGTCAACTTAGACCTGCTTAAATACCTGACCACAAAACACCCATAGTCTACATTATGGGCAAAAAGTTATCATGTTATTGGTTCAGAAATGTTATGAAATTATTGGCAAGCTACTACATTATCCGCTTTAAATAAGCTTTAAATAATATTGGTTATAAGTTATTGGCAGTTATTACATTATTTTATATATTGTGTTATCTCTCGCAGCTCGGAGCCAGCGACTGCTCCAGCAGCAGAGCAAACGGCCAAAACACCCCCCGTCCAATCTCCTGCTGCTACCGAGACAACGTCCAGTCAGGCGGTGGATCTTCCAACCAAGGTCCCACCTGCTGAACAGCCGGCAGAGACCCCCATGGGAACATCCAGAGACACTGAAGAGAAGGCGTCTGGAGAGCATGAACGCAATAATGAATCAATGCAGCCTGGCGTTAAACTACGCAATCTCACCCCATCTACGGGCCACAGTGCCAATGAGGAGCCAGGCTCGGCTGTGAGTGAGAGTGCCCCGAAGAGGGACATTGTCAAACGGCGCTCCGTTCGCTTTGGCGTGGTGGAGAGAGATGACGGTGGGCCTCCGGTGCCGCTGGGCTCCAGTACTGATTCCAGTGAGGAAGAAGAGGAGGAGGAAGAGGAGGAGAAGGAGGAGGACAAGAAGGAGGACATCCCTGTTCCAGTGCCCGTCTACAGAAGAGTGGGAGCCTTTAGGAAGACGGGCGATGAGTTGCAAAGGCTGGAAGAGGAGCGACTGAAGCGTTCGGAGTCCGAAAAAAGGCAGCAAGCAGAGGAGATCGAACTGACGAGACTGAAGGCGGAAGCGGAGAGGAAGCAAAAACAAGAGGTAGAAGAGGAAAGGGAGAGAGAGAGGGCAAGGCAGAGGGAAGAGGAGGAGAGGGAAAGAGAGAGACGGAGGGAGGAGGAAAAGGAGAGACTTAGGAAGGAGGAAATGGAGAGAGAGAGGTTGAAAGAAGAGGAGCGGGAGAGGGAAAGAGCGAGACAGAGGGAGGAGGAAATGCAGAGAGAAAAGTTGAAAGAGGAGAGGGAAAGAGAGAGACTGAGGAGGGAGGAAATGGAGAGAGAAAGATTGAAAGAAGAGGAGCGGGAGAAAGAAAGAGCGAGACAGAGGGAGGAGGAGATGGAGATAGAAAAGTTGAAAGAGGAGAGGGTAAGAGAGAGACAGAGGGAGGAGGAAATGGAGAGAAAAAGATTGAAAGAAGAGGAGCGGGAGAAGGAAAGAGCGAGACAGAGGGAGGAGGAGATGGAGATAGAAAAGTTGAAAGAGGAGAGGGAAAGAGAGAGACAGAGGGAGGAGGAAATGGAAAGAGAACAGTTGAAAGAAGAGGAGCGGGAGAAGGAAAGAGAGAGACAGAGGGAGGCAGAAAGGGAGAGATTGAGGAAGGAGGACTTGGAGAGAAAGAGGATGAAAGACGAGGAGCAGGAGAGAGAAAGGGAGAGACAGAGGAAGGAGGAGTTGGAAAGACAGAAGCAGGAAATGGAGAGGGAAAGATGCAAAGAAGAGGAGAGGGAGAAGGAAAGGGAGAGACAGAGGAAGGAAGAAAGGGAGGAAATGGATAGGCTGAGGAAAGAGGAGTTTGAGAGAGAAAGGCTGAAAGAAGAGATGGAAAGAGAGAGACTCTGGAAGGAGAAAATGGAGAGACAGGAGAAGGAGGAGTTGGAGATGGAAAGGCAGAGAGAACAAGAGAGGGAGCGGGTCAGAGAGATGGAGCTCACGTTGTATAGAGAAAGAGAAGAGGAAAGAGAGAGGGCGGCACAGAGAGAGGAGAGGCTGGAGGAGGAGAGAAGAGAGGAGAGATTGAAGTTGGAGGCGGAGGAGCGGGAGAGGAACAAGAGGCTGAGGGAGACGCAGGAAAGGGAGGAAGAGACGGAAAGAATGAGGCAAATAGAAATGGAGAAACAGAGAGAGGAGGAGAGAAGGGAAGAGGAGTGGAAGGTGCGGAAAGAGGCAGAGAGGGAGGAGATGCTGAAGAGAAAGCGAGTGCAAGAACTGGAGGAAGAGAAACTGAGGATGGAGAGAGCGAGAGAAAGGGAGCGAGAGAGCGCCGCGGACAGGTCAGAGCCTAACTTGATCAGCTTTGACTCCGAAGACGTGCCCAAAAGGTCAGACTCGCCGGCAAAAATCCCGAAGAGTCACATCGAGGTGGTTTACGACGACTTCTCCGTCAGGCAGCCTCAGGTCGAAGTGGACTTTGACGATTTCTCAGTCAAACCGAAGAGATGGGGCACGAAGCCTAAAGCAGTGGACAGCACTCCGGTCCTTCAGAGTTGGACAGCCCTGGCCGAGAAAGAGGACGTGGGAGAGGTGGTGTTGCTGGACATCAGCCCTCGAGAGTACAGCGAGCCAGAGTGGGTGGACAATAAAACACACAGCCCGGAGCCTGAGTTCGCCCGGGAGAGTCCAAAGGAAGAGGAGCAGAGGCCTCGGATGGAGCAACTCATCTCCATGGGGCTGGAAGAAGAGGGGATGGAAACGGAGAGCAAGGAGCAGGAAAAAGAAGAGGAGAAGGAGGAGCAGACGACACAAGAAGATGAAGTAGACGCAGGAGATGACCAGCGAGAGGTAAATAGATCAAAAAAAAATTCTGCCGCATTCGGTCGGGGGAATGCAACTTGATTTGTGACCTTGCTTGACAGCACACAGCTCTATGAAAGGGTTAATTGTTCAATAACACAGAAAGGGTGAGGTTCAGAATGGAGACAGGAGTGTACATGTAAATGATTTCACCACTGAATCACACTGGCACGGCAGCCACACACAAGCCTCACCTGAACCAACACATAGTCATTCCTGTGGCATGGAGAAAAACATCTTGTTATACTTGATTCAGTCGCAGGTTGCAGAATTGTTGTGTGTGTCGTGTGTGTGTGTGTCTGTGTGTGTGTAGGTGTGACATTGAGTAACAAAAGAAGCATGGCATGAAATATACCAATAGCAAAGGCTTATTTATTAGAATCAGAAAAGTGTTGACTAAAGAGGTGTGACGGTAATATGACACAGCTGCAGTTATGCAGGGTTCTGACTCTCCAACTAGCCCTGAATGTAATATGTGATATGTGGATGAGAGAAAAATTAGACCATTAATTAGTTATAAAAAAACGTTTGTTTTGTCCCAGCGCCTTCAGTTATTTTTACTCCTAGCTCCTTTTTGGGAATCTTTCAACTGTAACATTTCATCAATCAAACTGTATCGACTGCGTGGTTAAGAATCCTGTCTAACAGGAAGTGAGGTTGTGACTTCCTGTGCGTCTGTCCCTCAATTTTCTGTCAGCTACTTTCGTTCTGTCCTCCGTTGTACTTTTGGCAAAACATTCGATTTTTTTCAAAGTCGAAGGCAGTGTAAACAAAAGAGACATGGCATGGTTGTACGGAGGACTTGGGGATTATTTCTCATGGGCATCTTGGATGGATTATTTCCAGCAGCTATGGGTGAGTCAGAGCCACTTTAGCATTCAGGTATTTATTTATAGCTTGTGTTGAGAAGTAAAATAAAGCACAACAACTATTCAGTTTTGGTGACTGAAGACTTTTAGAATTTAACTTACAACTTTTTTTAGTTCTGCTTTGCAGATGTTAAGACACACTGTATATCATAGATAGATAGATATATACTGTAGATAGATAGATAGATAGATAGATAGATAGATAGATAGATAGATAGATAGATAGATAGATAGATAGATAGATAGATAGATAGATAGATAGATAGATAGATAGATAGATAGATAGATAGATAGATAGATAGATAGATAGATAGATAGATAGATAGATAGATAGATAGATAGATAGATAGATAGATAGATAGATAGATAGATAGATAGATAGATAGATAGATAGATAGATAGATAGATAGATAGATAGATAGATGGATGGATGGATGGACAGGTGGGTGGGTGGGTGGGACGGACGGACGGACAGACAGACAGATAGATACGGCTGCGACGAAACACTATTCAGCTCACCAGTCTGGCCTTTTTTTTTTTTTGACAGATTAGCCCGTCTCTCTGCTAAAATAGGGAAACAATCTTTGGGCCCTCAGTTGACTTAAATTAGCCTACGAGAGGTAGCCTAGAGAGGGAGAGAGAGCAAACGCCAGCAAACTGTAGGCTATACAGTTTAGTTGTAACAGTAGAACCATGCAGTCTAGTATGTTGCATTCACTGTGTTCCGGGACCTCCTACATATTACAAATTAAGCAATGGATAGATAGATAGACAGACAGATGGATAGATAGATTGATAGATGGAGACAATGCTGCAAACACAAATAATACAAGATGAACAGAGCTGCTGACTTATTAGAAGCAATAACCAGATGACAACTCCATACTAGTCTAGACAGATCGATTGGCCACCTGTTGGAACATGCAACATTGTTGCAGAGTTTATGAAAACACTGAACTCCATAGCCTTGAACTGCAGTGTTAGTGGCTGCATGCATCTATGTGAAATTGTATGTCTGTTTGCAGCACACAGGCTTCAGCAAACAAACCAACCTGCAAAACCAGTGAACTCATGCAAGGGGGCATTTTGCATAACCATTTAGCTGCTGTAAAGGCTATTGGTATGGAAGTGTTGCTACTTGTCATGACTGTGCAAGCACCGCCCTGTTTTGACCACCGAGTGGCGCTGCTGCTCTTAAAAATGGTGCACTTCCTTATTCTGCACCACACAAGTGCATCTCATGTAGAGTAATTAACATAATATAGCCACTGTAACGCTAAAGAATATAGTTTAAAACGTAGTATAACGTAACGTAATAAGGCAACGTCTTTATAAGAGAAAAACACAGCCAAGGCACTAATGTGTGCCGGGAAAAGCTTCTTCATTTGGACAGAGCAGGATGAGGAAAGTGTTTACTGGGCAAACACAAGCTGTGCAGGCAACCGTGCACTCTCCTTCAGGCTAACTGACTCACAGACAGACAGATGGATCACATATTGAGTTTAGCTTAGGTGCTATGTGGTCATCATGTCCTCATTTAGATGTGATCAACAGGGCAGCGTGTCAAAATGACCATACATGGTGCCCCTCTTTCTCTATCTCTTCTCAATCTCTCCAACCCGTTTTGAGAGAGCCTGCCTGCCTTCCTTCACACACACACACACACACACACACACACACACACACACACACACACACACACACACACACACACACACACACACACACACACACACACTTTCTGGCACACTTGCACAAAAAAGAGGACGGGCTAAACCACGGACATGAAAGTTCACATGTCCACTTGTCCATTCTCTCAGTCATCCAGTGCTCCCTGACGCTCTAACTTTTCTCTCAACTTTACAAAAGTTCCCTCCTATTTTTTTCTGTTGTCCCCCTTTTGCCTTCTCCTCTCACAAAGACCTGGTTCATCCAGTTACCTGCGTTTACCTACAGGGAAGAGAGCGGCAGAACAGAGGTACAGAAATCACCTTGGCCCAGCCTGCCACACCCTCCTTCCCTCTCTGGATTTTTTCCACATCCGAGCACAGACCTGCGCTTTGTTTTGACGTTCTGTGAAATCAATCAGGCCAGAGAAGATAAAAGGCCAATCTACCTCAGTGTACTTGGCTTTGGATGTTTGGAGTGGCAAATATTTCCCACCATTCTTTTCTTTTTTTCTCCTTTTTTTCAATCCTGAATGGAAAATGGAGTCGGGATGTGATCTGGGATGTCAGTACACAAGCAAACAGGCTTGACTCTTGCAGGACAAGTCTCAGCAAAAGAGAGAATTGTCGCACATGAAAAGAGGTAATCGTTCAAATTTTTTTGCGGCGTGCAGGATAAAAAGTTTCTTAGTTTCTTCTTCAAAGAGTAGCCTGTCAGTGTCTTTGAAGTATAGGCGATATTGTCATGATGGGAATGTCTTTCTTCGGGACGCCACTGTTTAGGATGTCACATCCATCATGGTGAATGCTGCAGTGGAATATATTTGTTGTCACAGTGCAAACACATGGCTGGTCAGACTATTTACCTCTTTCACCGACGGCAAATAATAGACTGTTCCAGGAAGTTTGTGTGCCTTGAACCGTTGACACGTTTTGGGAAAGAGGATGGATCACGCTCGAATGCAAACTGGACTGTATCTCATTTTCTATGACATCACAAACCTTCTTTTACAAAAAAAGACAATCTGTGCTCTCTTTACCTTGTGCTTGCTGACGAGGGCAACTGAAAGCCAGATCACAGACCCAGCTTTCTGACTCTCATCTCTTTAGCCAAGCCAAAAACCCCTCACTTTATGTGGTGACCCAGTTCCCATGGTGGCCTCAGAGCACAACGGACTACCGGCTGTGTGAGCGTTTGGACCATGCAGTTCTTTGGGGGCAAACTGTCAGCTGCCCAGCTGCAGGTGACGGGCTGGGCGGGCAGCGTGAGACGCTCCTTGCAAGGGGCTCTGGAGCTGGTGTGGGGCGACGCAGGAGAGAAGGAGGAGGAGGAAGATGAGGAGAAGGAGGAAGAAGAAGGTGAAAGTGGAGGAGGAAGGTTTCAGAGAGCCATGTCACCACTCCGTAGCTTCGCCAGACGTAGCAGGAGATCCCTGCGTCGCTTCTCCAACAGAAGTGGGCAGCCTCTGCACAGGAGAGCCAGTGAAACCTGCTCTGTACGAGCTGATAAAGTAACCCAGCAGATCAATGATATGAAATGAAATGTGCTGCTCTCATCATAATCCAGGGGTCAAGTCGATTGAACATAACTGCTTAAGGACAACCGGGTTACACATTGATAGCATTTTAAGGTTTGGGTAGCCCATTTCAATTGACATGAGGCACAATGTTAAATGAATATTGCAGCTTTTAGGGCCAGCGTTCGTCAAATTAAGAAGACCAAAGAGTTTTCATCCTATTTACAGTTTGCATTCTACATGCATCACATGTTACTCGTTTGTTTCCTCGTCTAACAATTCCCTGGCCATGTGTTAGCAGATAACCATGCAAATGTAGAGAGGGAGAGTGCAGCAGGCAGTGGCAGCCTGTTTCAGGAAGGACGGCACTATCTGATAAAGTCGTCCAAATGTAGCACTTTATCAGTGCATGTGCATGCCCTTTCCCTCTGTGTCTGGGGTGTGTGTCAGAGATAAAGCAGAGGACTATAACAAAGTGTGACACAGTTAGACAAGGGTTATCCAAGTACGGCTGTTTATGTCAGTGCCCTCTGTATCTGTGTCTGCCGCTTGTTCTAGAGGAAATACGATGCCAAAAAAATAGCAGATACATCTATCTGATTTTGTTTATTTTGACCATCAGCTTCGGATATTAAAACACTAATGTATCTTTGGGTGTCACCTGCCAACCAGACGCCATTTTTGAGACATACACAGCACATGCTGAATGTCTGACTTTGTGTTAATTGCAGTTACAGTAGCTGCAGGCTATTTCCACATTTAATTTTAAGATGATCCATTACTTTCCTTTATTGGATGGGATGTTTTGTTGACAGTGTTTGTCTATTATTCTAGATTGGGGTCTCTGAGATGTTCTCACGGCATCAGGATAGTTTCCTGTCCACTACACCATAAACAAGCTCTTTTACACATTCCATTGGGCCTGACAAAAATGTGATGGATGTAAACTATAATAAAGCCGACTCTGTCTCGACTTGCACATCCGCCACCCTTTAAGGCGTACTGCGCTGGAGTACAACATTGATATCTGATTCTCTTACTTTTAGAATAAGGACCCTCACAACATCTGAATCCAGTTTTTGAATGTAGTTGAAGTTGAATAATGTGAAAGCTTTCACTCTGTGACAAACCCACAGGGCATTGAGATAGTTCCCCTCAGCTTTTTACAATGTAGTATAGCGACTTTTAGCTCAGTGTTGTGTTTTCAATCAAGTGTTTTAGTGAGAAAGCACTGAAAGCCACTGTGTGCTACCTGCCAAGCACTGAACTAATGAAAGACAAATGTTTTATGACAGCGGATTAACAAAGTGGAGCATTTTGAAGCTTAATAGCCAAAGGATTCCTCAGTAGTTGGTGGAGGCCAAAGCAGAGATAAATGTGTTAGGTGGTCAAAGACGATGACTCCAAATGAATGCCAATGTGATAATGTCAATGTTTCCGTTTAAAGCTTCATCAGATGCTTCTGAGTGGTCAGAAATATATGTTTTCTGCTTTAAGGCATTATATCTTCATTCCAGTCAATTTTTCAAATTCTCTGCAGCATAGTAATCTGTTGAATATCTGAAAATCGAGAAAATTGGATTGCCTGATACATTATAAATCTGCCAATCACACTGAGATGCACTTGCCCATTGTCTCAGTGTAACTGCCAAGAGGAAATATTTTAGATAACAAATCCACTTTCTGTTTGAATTCTATCGTATGAAAGGGAGCTTTCAGAGTCACATTATGTCAATTGACAACATTAAGGCTTTGCGAGCTGCAGTGGCTTATTCTGTAATAAAGGTATAACTGTTTGTCAGAACAAAATAGTTTTTTCCATGCAGCTAAGCACAGCCTCCTGTGGTGGTAGGAAAATCACTAGAAGCCTATTCAGTCATGCTGTGATGCTGCCAGATAGCAGGCATTGTGCAAATGAAACTGCTCCATGAGTCCTGAGTAATAGATGGACTCATTAAGGAGATTAGATGTGTATGAAATCACTCGGAGGGCAGGGGTGTTTTCTCGAGTGTTGTTTTGTATCCAGGTGACAATATCACACAACACAGCATCAGGATGTGCCCATTGATGAAACGTGAATGAGCTAAAAGGATTGTTTGTGAGGAAGTGCACACTAGTTGCTCTTGTTTTTCGATGTTTGTGTGTGTTTGTGAGCGCGTGTGTGCACCCATGCATTCCATCATGTGGGTGTGACAGCATGAGTGTGTTTGCTGTGTCTACGTGTAGGCCTATGGGTGTGTATGCCAGTGCGAGTGAGTGCGTGCATACACATGCTCATGGTGTTCATTGAGGACAACTCAGCCTCTGTGACCGGCTCATTAAAAGATGCATGCTTGGCTGGTCCCTACTCCTCTCTCCCCCCCTCTGTAGTTAGTGATCTTGGCTCAGCACACGGTCCATTTTTCCCCCTGCCACTGCTCCACAATGTGAGGTTCTAACATGCGACCTTACAGATCAAAAGAACGTGATCGAGCAGTCCATTTAACAGAGAGGTAGGATTAGCATTAGTTAATATCTGCACGTTTAACATGAGATTGGAATTCAGTTTAGCAAAGTACAGTGTATCCCACAATACTAAATGCTTTCTTCATGCTTTGTCTTGTTCTGTTGTTTAATTTCTTCTTGCTCATTTCAGTTTAATTTAATGTCCGTCTGTCTGTCTGTCTTTCAGGCACAGGTTAACAGTTATAGCACAACTGGTGAAGACAAAGACACTGATGCTTTGATAAACAGTGAGCCGGACCAGCAGAACGAGGCTTCCGAGGACACATCTGAAATTGCCAGGTAAGAAAAGAGGTTTGCACTGCAACACACTATAGAATCCCCACGCACTGTGAACTGCAGAGGATTCCTTTACCTACTTTTACCCTAATGGAGAAGGACAGGACCGGACAGGTTATGCTGTCATTCTTTGTGTCTTGCACTGAAGGCGTGGCTTCACACTGAGGTGATTCGATTCAAACTGAGCATGCGTGCAAATAGAAGAGCTATAGCAATCTGACAATGATGAAGTTTGAGAGTAAGTAGCCCGAAGGTGCAGTTTGGAGAGCCAAGTTTGTCTCTGGTATCAGTGGAGCATTAAGTGTAATATCCCAGTGAACTGGGTTTGACTTTAAACCCATGTGTGATTTGACCTTTGCAAAGACAACTACGTGCAGTTAGCAATTAATACGTTTAAGGATACATCCTATGACAGCATAACCAAGTGTGGCTGCATAATAAAATGGCATATCAAGTGCACACTTTCAAGAGTTGAGCTCCCTGTGCCCCCTTGTGGCTAACTCAGAAAAAAACTCAGAAGAGTGGAGCTTCGTGAAATTGGTCCGGAGTTACTCCAGAACCGGAACTTAAACCATCTAAACAATACCCTTTGCATTCTCTTTTCAGTCTGTGTTCACACATGATTTTGAATAGTTTTCTTTCTCTCCAGTCCAGAGCCCGTCCCTGACCAAGAACCTGAAGTCTCCTCCGAAGATGACGATACCACTGATAATGCTCATGGAGTGGCAGAGCTGGCTCCATTCCCCGAGGTCGTTGATTCTTTATTTTCTTATCCTTCGTAAATGCAGGTCATGTACTGTATATGACAAACATAAATGTGTAATTTGCTTGTTATTTTGCATACCTGCCCAGTGAAATATGTACTTGTTGTATCTGCATTGTGGTGATTGGATTGGAAGTTAACACACAAATGCTGAATGTTGCTTGCTTGATTTTGTGTGTTTGTGTGTGTGTGCAGAGCTCCACTCCTCTGCTCGACAACAGCGCACAGAAGATGAAGGCAGATCTGGGTAAGAGGCTCATTCGATCACGTCCGTCACGCATCGGCCGTGCAAGCGTGTCCCAGAAGGAAAGGGCGGACTGGAGGACCCGTGACACCACAGGTTATTATGTCCTATCAAATGTTTTGGGCCATCCATAGTTTTACCTTTGTAGAAGGGGGGGCCGATGTATGTGTAAGTTCAGTGTCCTTCAATGTCGTTTGTTAATTTTTGGAGATTGTTATATCTAGATTCTTGTGGTTCCTAGGAAGTCAAATAAAGATCAATTTTTTTGTGTTGTATTTAGTGAAATGAATAGTAGGTCATATTCAGCAATGTGTCTCAGCCTTAATTCAGATATTAAATGGCATGTTTCAAGGACAGAAATAATGTAACATGACATTTTGTTCATGTATTACTACCATTTTCAACAAGTTGTGAGAAAAAAACACATAAAAAAGGGTACTAAGAGTAGATTTCAAAACTACAGAAATACATTGGTTCCCATACTTCATGGAGGGGTTGAACTCAGTATTCATTTTGTGTGTGTTTTTTCAAATCAGACTGATCTGTTTAACTATGTGGTTTTTAGATGAAAAGGAGGCATCGTCTGAGCAAAGGAATTCAGACTCTGAGGATGAACAGCCTCAGCCGAAGATAGCCCGCTCCCCTGCTCCCCCCTCTCAGAGAGTCCCGGTCTTTGCTGGTCTGAGCCCTTTGTCCTTAATAGTAAGTTAACTTAAGTAAGCCTTCCAGTTTTATAATATGTAACATGATACAAATGGTTGGCTATTGAATTAAGTGAAGTGCACTTCTCTTGCTCCCGCCAAGGCTCAGCTAAAAAAGAAAACAGGTGGGGGAGGACCTGGAGGAAGAAATGAAAAAGAAGACAGGAGAAAAGAGGAGAAAGAAAGTCAAAACGAGGAAGCAGCCCCCGCTCCCACGCCAATGCCCCGCTCACCTCGCTCTGCCGCTCAGCTTGCCGGGGCTGCGCGAGTGCTGCCACCTATTAGCGGCACGGACAAAGGGTGAGAAGAGCATTACAGCGGCACACATCAAATCCTCACAAAATGATGATTTTGGTATGCGTTTTAATTATGACTCATGATCTGGGATTCTTTGTCTCGCTCAGTGCCGTCTCCTCTCCCGCTTGGCTGAAAGAACTAAAGACTAAGAAGCGTCTGAGTCAGTTTGGCAGCGAGGCTTAGCCAGACACAGGTGAGTGATATGGATGAGGGGTTAATTGAAATACTCCAGACAAATTCTTTGCAACATAATTAAACATTTTTGGCATTTTTGTGCAAACCGCCTTGGACGCCTTTTCATGCATCAACATATACATCCTTGTCACTACTTTTAGCTTCTTCTCATACAGAAAAGTTTCACTTGTCACTTTATATGAAAAATAGCATATTTCGGCTGAAAACATAATCTTAATGCCAGTGCTCATAAAAAAGCGCATTAGAGTTTTCGTTAACCGAGAATAGCTGGCGATATGTAGGGCATTATAGGACTTAACGGGATGAGCCATGGAGGAGCATTGAGTGTGAAGGTTCTGACATTTGGCTTAGACCCTGAATTACTGTAGGAGTGAAGGCATTATTTAAAAGGACACATTTACTTGTGAGTCATATTGCAAGAAAGCTTAATAGGTTTGCGATAATAGAACAGGAGTGGTTTGAACCTTTCGGGAATGCTGTCAGGAAGACTCATGTTACTTGATGCAGACTCTGACTAAACTGACAGCAGAGACGATAACAGGAAGTGGGCCACATCTCTGCAACGCTTTCTCTTATCATGGTCAAAATATTGGGTTATGACATCCTCATCCCAGAATGCAGTTTCGTTCACCTGAAGCTCTTTTTCTTATGCCTGAGGGATTATTTGCTCGTAGCTATAGTTTGCTGCTCCCACCTTAATGTACAGCTTACTGAAAAGGGCATGTTCATATAACAGGGTTACGCATTTGAGTGGCCTCCCAAAATAAAAATGGATGCACTCATGGTAATGAATGGTACTTAAAGCTAAACTCACCCAACAAATGTTTTCACAAATGTTGAATATATATAGTCCCTCTCACCTTTTCTCTCTCTCTTTCCCTTCAGGATTGTGCGGCTGCCGTTCAACAAGGCTCAATCCATCTCAGCTGATTGCTTATGATTGCTCAATTTTGCACTTTTGAGTGCCTTATTACTGAGATATGCAGGGGGAAGGGGGGGGGGGGAGAGGGCATCAAGAACTTTCCTATCTTGTAAATGGAATATGGTGCCATGCCTCAGTGCCAAGACTGTGATGTGTTAATGCCAAGTACAAGTTGTATCTACTGTTGTGCAGAGATTCAGATGTGTATTTCAGAGCTAAGCCATAGACTGTCTTATTGTTTGGATGTATGTGTCAATCATACAACGACAGGGACTGATGACACTAGCAGGGTATCTAACACGCAAACAAATTTGAACAGAAATCACTGAATATAAATAATGGATTTTCACCTTATGTGTCTTAAGTGTAAAATGTACAAAATGCCTTTATCTTTCCAATCACACATTGTCTCAAGCAATCCGTTAAGCACTTTAAAAGGATAACACAGCACCGTCCATACAGTACATCTGAGCAATAGAACCATCGGGTACCTAACTGTATGGTCAGGGGATTTTTTTGTTTTTTGTTTGTTGTTAAAACATGAATGTCTGTCTTCTATTTTTATTAATGTTCCACAAAACTTAAAGATGCACCTCCTGGTTTTATTAAAACGCCTTATGTCTTGGTGTATATTTTGGGCATGTTCTAACCAAGTCAGGAAGTGTCTTTTGTAAAAACATTTAACACTGAAAAATGCCTTTATCTGCTCTATATTCTTTCATGTGCCTTTTTATTGTTAAAGAATGAACTTGTCATCAATGCTATAATCATGTATGATCATATACTGTATCATAAGAGGAAATTGAGGGAATTTTATTAAAACTTTTTCTATGAAATGCAACTGAGTGTGTGTGTTTTTTTTCCATGGGGAAATGTCCCCTACATAGTCCATGAAGGAGCATGTGCTTGCAGGTCCAGTTAAGGAAACAACTTGGAAACTTGTATAGCATGGTCTCATTCATGTTTCTCTAAGCAACCATGTTGGATGCAGATCTCTTGGATGCTGGATAAAGAGAAAGTCAAAGGAACAGGTAGAAGACAGGAAAGTGGAGAACACGATAGCTGGGTGGGGCCAATACTGCTGAGTGAGACTGATCTCTGTTCATTCTCTTGGCAGCCAGTCAGTGCGTGTGCCCACTATAGGATCATGGTTCGGCTGGCAGCATGGGCAGAGCTGGGCAGCGTTTGCCACTGTGCCAGGGACAGAGGGGCAAACCTATTGAGAAGCAGTGTGATGGACACAATGGGTGTTACAGACTTGCTGCATCAACAGGCTTTTTGCTGCTGTGGCTAGAAATAAACCATAAATACCCCCACTGGCCTCCACCGACCGCTCGCCAGGCCTCCACACCCACACACACCCTCACACTGAGACAGACAGAAAAGAGAGAAAAGAAAAAGGAAAGACGGAGAGCGTGGCTTGTACGTGGTGCAGTGAAGCACAAGCCATCCAGGTAAAAACAAAAAAGTTATCCCTCTCTCCGAGAGGCTCTTTCTTTCTTTTATTCTTTCTAAATCAGTCCCTTCTTCTATCTGCATCCAAATGTTTGTTTCTTAAGTAGCATTGTTGTGCGTGTGCATTTGATTTCTTAGTCTTGCATAATGCAACTAACACGTCTATAATTTCAGTGAAAAGAATACGTAAAAGTGTGCATGTGTTGCTGATGTATTAGATGTGTGCACAACAAAATAGTAACCAAGCAGTTCTGATGACATTTTTTTTACTGTTTTTCAGAAAACACTTGTCTCTTTATGAATGTAATAACCTATTAGTACTTATAGCACAAAACAATGTGATTGATGTGCTTTGTAGGGGGAAAATGACAGACCAGCAGGGAACCCCAGACCAGCTGCCTGCAGAGAAGGGCCAAGGAGGGGCTGGAGCTACATATAAGGTACCATAACTGAACAAGAACTTGGCTCCACACATTGTATACACACATGAAAGTTTGTGTTGAAATTATAAAAAGTAAGTCCATGAATGTGGACTTTGCTGATGGTGGAGATCACACATCATCTCTGCCTGTCTTGCAGTTGACAGTTTTTGAGTTCGAGAACTTTCGTGGAAAGAAGGTGGATTTGTCTGGTGAATGTAAAGATGCGCTGGAGAAGACACCCACAGTCGGCTCAGTCATTGTGGAGTCGGGACCGTAAGTCATTCGGTTGCACCGTCCTATCCTCCCTTGCTTTGTGTTAACATGTGTGCATTTATGTGTAACGTGTTTTTTGCTCCTTGCTGTTAGATGGGTGGGGTTCGAGCGTCCGGGTTTGGCAGGAGAGCAGTTTGTGCTGGAGAAAGGGGAGTATCCTCGGTGGAGTACCTGGACCAACTGCCTGAATAACCGCAGCCTGAGCTCTTTCAGGCCTCTGAAAGTGGTCAGTATATGATCAGTGAGATATACAGTGCAAGAATAGTGGATCTCCCTGTCAAATATGCTCAAACCGGCAGCTTTTGTTTCACTCCAGGACAGTGCAGATCATAAGCTGCACCTGTTTGAGAATGCAGACTTTGAAGGTAGAAAGATGGAGATTGTTGATGACGACGTCCCCAGTCTGTGGGCTTATGGTTTCCAGGACCGTGTGGCCAGTGCTAAGGCTATCAGTGGAACGTAAGCTGTAACCTTTATCATTCATGTCAATTGTTTTGTTTTTTTAAGAGAATTGAATGAATGTGTCTTTTTATAAGCATGTCATTATATGCATCATGTGACCCCATTCACTGTTACACATGACTTTTTCTCTGCCCCCCTGAAGGTGGGTGGGATACATGTATCCAGGCTACAGAGGGCACCAGTATGTGTTTGAGCATGGAGACTTCAAGCACTGGAACGATTGGGGAGCCACTGCACCTCAGATCCAGTCCGTCCGACGTGTGCGGGACATGCAGTGGCACAAGAGAGGGTGCTATATTGCCCCTGCCCCCGCCCCTGCACCTGCCCCTGGCCCTACACCTCCCAATCCCAATCCCAAACCTAACCCCACCCCGGTTCCCAACCCTAACCCTAACCCCACTCCCATCCCTAACCCCAATCCCAATCCCAAACCCAATCCCAACCCTACTCCCAACCCTAAATCCCAAACTCAGCCCCAAACTTAACACCACACCTCCTACACCAACCAGGGCAGGCTTAAGGCAGCTTGCCCGTCCCCAGTCTCTCCGCTACGCGCACTCTGTTAGTCTAGAATATCTGACCATGCAATTTTGGAAAACTGGAACTGACCATAATGAAACATGTAAATCTGTTGGAAATAAATAAAGGTTTTGGCCCTGATTTTGGTTGATCTGTAAATTATTGCATGTTATTGATTTATTTTGCGAAATGAAATGTGTTTTATTGGGACTATCATAATGATTGCATGATTTTCGTTGATGTTAATAAGGGACAGTAGTGATACTGTAGACTGGGAAACAGCATTGAAAAGACTGTGGAAATTGTGGTATGGTTAAAATTCTCTCCCACAATTTTATGCATAGGTAAGTTTAGGGACGATATGGAAATTATTAGGGTGGAGAGGAGGGCTGAATCTTACTTTATAAAAAAAAAGTGAGACTCTCCCTAGCCTTATTCAAGTTTTCACAAATACAAATGACATGCTATGTCAGTTAAGCTGAAAAACTTTTGCTTTCCATTACGGTTTTCTCAGCTTTAAAAGTAATTTTTTTATTTGACATAACGAATTTAGAGCTGCAGCTGCTTCTCCCATGCTACTTTATGCAAGAGTTAGTTCATGTGAGCCTGTCTTAAGTTACCCTGATATTAATTTTAAGTGTACTGGCTAAAGACTGAATTTGTGACTTTCACTCAGTAATAATATAATTTGTGATTTTTCCAACGGACATTAGCTACCTGTTTAAGGTTGACGGAAATATATAGCCCTGATACAGAGGATTAATTCATTACAAGTAAAATGTACCTTTAAGGACCCATGGTGCACTTGACATTTGTCTTTTTTATGTTCTTATTTCATTCTAGCAGTTTGGGATTGTTTTTAAAAATGAAAAGTGCTTTACAAATAAAATTATTTAATTATTATTATTACTTATTATTATTATTCAAATTAGTTTGAATAATATTGATTGAAAGCTGAAAGCTTCCTGTAAGGAGCTTTCAGGAGTATTTTCTTGTTGTGGTGTGAGCAGACCAACATGGTTGCAACATCAGCCATTGGTTTAAAACAACTACTGGTCCCGCCTAGAAGGTCCCAGTGATCCAATCAGAAGCCGCCTTCATTCAGCAGGCTCGAACGGAGGGCGGCGAACGCGCAAATTTTGAAAGTTTACCGGAAACAACGTTACTCGGGAGGAAAACAGTGTGCACCTTAGCATGTCAGTGTTTCTGTGTGTATTAAACACTACATTTTAGTTATCTGCATGGCCGTCGGGTAAGTTATTTATTAACCTACTGTTTTATCGCTACACGTGTAACTGAAGGACGTTAATGCGTGTCGCATTAACGTTCATGTCTGTTAGCGAAGTTAGCAAACGCTAGTCAACGTTAACGTAGCATGCTAAATGGATGCATTGTTGACATGTTAACTCATCTTTGTCCCTGGTCTTTCTATGAACTCATACTACCGTCTTATGTATCAATTATCGCTTAACGGGCTACATAATAGTATTTACTTCCTTTCTCTTCGACCAGCTGTGTCTGTTGATAAGAAGCTATGTTGAAGTTCAAATACGTGAGTCAGGGAAACCTGAAGATGATGCCTTCCTCTGAGGACCCTCTCACCATCCGCAGCGCGCGACTCAACCAGGTGTTTCAGGTAAACACATGTATATCTTAGTTGTCCCTATGCCATTGCCTGTTTAAATGCATCGTTTGAACGAATTACTGTAAAGTTTAAATCAAAGCGGTGGTAACTCCCAGTAGCTGACTTCCTTTTCCTGTGTACATGTATTGTCTTTAGGGCCGAGTCAGCCTGTCTGGGAACCAGGGAGGATGCAATTTAGGTCGGGAAGACTTTCTGGAGGCTCTGGTGCTACTGTACCAAGAGTGCACCTCCCCAGAGCTAATGAAGATACATCATGTGGCAAACTTTGTTAATAAGTGTAAGCATGCAACCAGGTTCCAGAATTGTTGTGTTATTTTCAATCCAAGCCAGATACAATTTATTTAACACCAATAACAATTTTATGTGCATGTATCCAACTGTGTATCTCTATAAGAATAAGCTGTTTTACCTGTGGTATGTTGAACATTTTTCATCCTCAAAGTTGTTTTACTTAATTTCTCAGTAACAACAGGTGTGTGCGTGTTTGTGTGCGTCTTGTGAAACAGTTACTGATGTGGTCTCAGAGCTGCGGGCCCTGCAGCCTTCGATTTGTGACTTTGAAGAGTGTGCTGTGGTGGGTCGTGGTCACTTCGCCGAAGTCAAAGTGGTCCGTGAGAAAGCCACTGGGGATGTTTGTGCGCTGAAAGTCATGGACAAGACTGTATTGCGCACTCAAGAAAATGTAAGTTTCATAAGGTTTCAGTAAATTGAAATACTGTAACAGATAAGTAAAAAATGAAAGCTAAATTACGACTTAGGTACTCAAAAGGATCTTCATGAGCAGTTCAGTATAACCATGACATAGGCATGTCATTATGGAAAATAATAACACTTAAAAATACTGACAGAAAACATGTACAAAGCTCTAGCCGTTTCATGCAAGTGTTGTGTTTTTCATTTTTGAACTATCCTCCATGCCATCTTTGCACAGTGTATTCAGCGTTTTGATGTTTCAAAGTTGCAATCCGAGAAACCCTCACTAGAAGGTGCTGTAGGGCTGAAAACCAAAAACCTAAATCTGGGTGTATTATTTCGCAGCTGTGCACTCTGGCATGTGACTAATAGAACAGATCTGAGTCAGAATAGCACATGAGTTGCGACAGGAAGGGATCTAAAGCCAATACAATGACCTAAAGTGTATGAACAAGAAAGGTTTTGATCATAGCACCCTAGTCTACTTTGTATTTTTTTCAAATGAGAAACCACTTGTAAAACTACCAACATGAATTGAAGATATGAATGGAGGGCATTCACTCTTAGCGTCAAAATGTTTGTTTTGTGCATAAAGTTTTACGTTTTACTGGAAGAAAAAAATACTGATAACTACACTTTACCGCATTAAAGCTGTACAAATGTTATCTTCTCATTTTAGAGAATGTATGTGGCTGATACTCGCAATATACATTTGTGGAGTGCCGTTGTTGCATTTATTTAATATATATATATAAATATGTATAATGTATTTACTGATTGCATATCATTTCAATACTTTTCAGATGGTTTTTCATGAAGAGGAGAGAAAGATCCTTGCTCTGAACAGCAGTCCCTGGATCCCACAGCTTCTCTATGCCTTCCAGGATGAAGAGCATGTCTACCTGGTGAGTCTGCAGGTTTTGTTTTTTTCTATTCTAAAGGGTGGACTGAAATGACTGTGTAATAGTTCACCTCATCAGAAGAATATTTGATAGTTATTTTAGGCCAAAGGGGAATGAAGGGGTAATAAACATGTCAAGCTACTCCGTTGCTGTAATATACATTTTAAATCCCAGGGTCACATACCTTCATATTATACTATAGGTCTGCAATGAGTCTTCTAAGAGAAGTGGACAAATCTGGAAAATATGAACTCTGGTCCCTCAGTAATCATTGTTTACAAGAAAGGCTGTTTTGACTGCAGATTGTGTGGTTTAAATAAACTCCTGACACTAAAGGGAGCATGGTAGGGGTGGAGTGTTCACCATACCACAGTATCAATAATGTTATTTTCTCTTTACACAGAGATTAACAAATTAAGGCACGCAGGCAGGCACATTAATGCAGTTGTTTTCAGTGTCGACCTTTGTTTGAGTTTCAGTTGTTGATGTATTCAGCTCCACCTCCCAAAAAATTCCAGAACTACTGTCACTGGGCCCAGCTATTGTAGCTTAAAGTGAGCTCTGATACACTGTTTATAACAACATACCTGCTTCAACAACCACACAGCATTTATTTTTATGCACAACATAGTTCATGGCATTGCCACTTGATGCAAAAATGACTGCTTATTTTTCATACAAAGCTGAGTACAAGACAGCCACAAGTTGTTATTCTTTTCATGTCCTTTCATAGCTGTGCTTTCCACTAGAACGTGACTTAAACAGTCAGATCAGTCAGAATATTGCATGAGCTGCTACAGTAAGGGACCTGAAGTGAGCATTGAAATGAAACTTGTATGTTAGGAGAAATGCTTTGAAGTGGGACTGGGGGCAGGTATCTTCATTCATAAGACCTTCCAGCAACTTCAAAGTTTGGTTGTGTTATTATATTTAGCTTGAGACCAAGTCACCAGCACAGCCAAGAGTTACTAGGGTTCTGTTCCGATTAACCACACAAGTCAGTGCCAACAACTCAACAGGACCCTTAAGTTTCTTTGTGCAGTCTTGGGGGCCCAAGCTGTTGCTGCCCAAGTTGTGATTTAGCAGTAAGTTACAATGTTACATTACAGAAGCTAAACTACTGCGTAAAAAAGTGATGGCTGTTCATAATGTAGATGTATATGGTTAAAGGTGGATTCAGCGATTCTGGAGATTGCTTGTTGATAAAATCAGTTTTTCTCAAAATCAGTGAATCTCTCCTTACGATCCGCTACCCGTCCGTAAAAAATAATTCCAGTGTCAATACACAACATAGGCTCGTAAAGGGGCTGATAAATGATCATGTTGCTAGCTACGATGGGCCCCATTTCTTTACATGCCAGTTCACAGAGCCTAGGCTGTGTAATAACAACAGATTTCTATTCAACGTAGTAGACAGTACGGACAGGTAGCAGATTGCGAGGAGATATCTACCGATTTTGACAAAACGTGATTTCGACAACCAGCGTTTTCCAGTATGGCTGACTCCACCTTTTAATAGATCTTTTCATTTGCGTCTGAAGGGACTAGGGAGGAAGGAAGGCATATGTCCCTCAGTGTGTTAGTTTCCCACTAATAGTCTAATCTTCAGTCATAGAGCACAAGTCAATTTTCTCCTCCGAAGAAAACGTCCAGTGTAATTATAGAGAAGGCTCTTAACCTCACAAAGAGACTATATTTTCCTGATGACCTGTTCGACTGGCACAGGGCGGTAGGATAAAGCACCTGCTTCCTCAACAAGCCTTAACTGTGGTACTGCTGTTTTTGTTTTTGTGTGTACACGTCTCCATTCCTCCTCCTCGTCTCTTTTCAATGCCCCCCTCCATCTACCCCTGCTCCCTAACTGAGCATGGAGGAAAATACAAAGCATCCATCTTTATCCGTGTTTCAGAGAGGCACCCAGTCTCCCTGTTGCTAGGTAACACTGGAGAATGCTCCCGTTCATTCAGACTCGATGCCGACCATTCATGCACCAGGGGCTCTCGCCTGTTATGGCTACATGGCTGCCACCGTACAGCTCAAATCAGCCTGACCAATGCCTTTCAGACAGCGGAAAAGAGAAATTGAGCCACACGACCGTTGTTGATATGCTGATTTGTGTTTCCAAAACTTTAAACACGCTTAATAATGTGCCCTTTTCTTTGTTGTCGCATGTTGTTTTGACTGTAAACATGTCTTGTTTTCATCCCCGATTGCAGATACACAAGGCTATTGCTGTTATTTCTGGTGTATTTGTAGGAATTGAGTCACAATCCTTTTGACTGCAGTATCACAGATAATTCTGCAATACTGTCTGGTGTTGCATAACTGAATCCATAATAAGGTGAACCATCCTATAAGAGTAAGCTGAGTGGAGCTTTGATGTTATCTCAAACAAATGTGTGGTCCTACACATGTTGCTTTGCTATTCTTTCAAAATAAAGGCTTATTTATAGGCTTTCAGAAAGGTTTCAAAAGCATGTGATACCTGTTTATTTTAACCAAATTCAACCACACATGAATTTAAATAGCAATTGCCCATAGTATTGACTGTAGTTTTAATACAATGGCAATATTTGCTTACAACTGTGTCTTCAGGCGATGGAGTACTTGCCAGGCGGTGACTTGATGTCCCTGCTTAACAGATACGAGGATCAGTTTGATGAGTCCATGGCTCAGTTCTATTTGGCCGAGCTGGTAGAGGCCATTCATGCGGTCCACCAGATGGGCTATGTCCACAGGTAAGACTCCAGCTACCAAATCTGGCCTCTAAAAGACGTAGGGACAGTGATCCCAAATTGGTACTAGATCTTCGCTGCATATTCTTAATTTGCCTTTTGGTCTCACTTGAAGGCTTAAAATTCAGGGAAACGCTAAAGGTGGTGTCAGTGATTCTAGATAATGCTTGCTGTCACATGTAGCATTGACCTAGAGCACAGAGTTAGACGTTATCCCAGAACGTTGTTGTAATTTAGCAAATGTATTCGATTATCATAAGAGCTGCTGACATACAGTACTCGGGCAACAGGCAGCCCTGTAAAAGCAGTATCAAATCCCTTCTAAACTATCCACTTGCAGAGATGTCAAACCAGAGAACGTTCTCATCGATCGGACTGGTCACATTAAGCTGGCAGACTTTGGATCAGCTGCCAGGCTGACTGCTAACAAAACAGTAAGTAGATCCCCAGGTTTTCTCTATGCATTAACTTCAGTGTGCTTGACAGTCACATTGTCGTGGTGTTATTTACGTGTATCCAGGTTGCGACTCCCACAGTACCTGTTGGGACCCAGGATTTCCTCTCCCCCGAGGTCCTGGCAGCCATGAATGGGGGCTCTCGCAACACCTACGGGGTTGAGTGTGACTGGTGGTCCCTTGGGGTCATAGCCTATGAAATGATTTATACCAAGTCACCTTTTGCTGGTGCCACTTCTACCAAGACAATTCACAACATCCTCAACTTTCAGGTACGCAGTCTTTCATCTCATCTGGCACTGACACTGGTTACTTTTGTATCGGATCTGTAATGGTCTGTAACTTGGAATTCCAGATGAATGACCAAATAAATTGTCTTCTTACCATTACCACAATACTCTCTGAAATGTGTGGTCTGATTTACCTGAAGTAAAGGCTCTTGCACATTGAGTCTTTATTTTTCGCCTGCGTTTTTTTCACATCTTGATCCTGCGTAGGGGCTGGCAGTATGGTAGGAACCGACAGCCATAAAACAACACGTGTGGATGCAAAAACGTAGAAAATCAAATATTATCCCAAAACTTAAATCACGGACAAACTTTTCGTAAACGTAATTGACACAACTAGAGCTTGTATTTATTTTTTTAACGTGCGACAATTTCGAATATAGAAAAAGACGGACTCAGTGTGCAAGAGCCATAACAACTAATCAGTCAATTGTGTAAAGAACCCTTGTCCATATTTGCCCCCAGCACTTCCTAAAGTTTCCTGAGCAGCCGCGGGCCAGTAAGCAGTTTGTAGACCTACTGCAGAGATTATTGTGTGGAGCTAGAGAGCGTTTGGGTTTCCAGGGACTTCGCTGTCACTCTTTCTTCTCCACTGTAGACTGGAACAACTTAAGACAAGGTGAGGAGATCCCTCTCTCCCCAGGCTCTGTTCTTCTGTCTCTTCCCAGAGAAGATGCTCAATGTAGCTTTGAAATGACACATTGTCGCTGTGTAATCACGTAACCGGACGGATGATGTATGACTAGTTGTCAAATATTAATGTTGCTTATAATCTACATAAGTGAAGTGTGTGCTTGTGGTTGCACATCGACAAGTAGACAGTCACTGCGCCGCTAGTAGTGTTGTGGGTTGTAAAATAATGAGATTCCGTGTGCTGTTGGCAGTATTCCAGCTCTTTCCCGAGGAGAGGGGACTGGGAGGGAGGCAGAGACGAGAAGCGAGGCAGACAGAGTAAAGATCTGCAACTCATCTGCTTCTCGACAGACGCAGCACACATCTTTTTACGCTAGCGACACCAGACACACTACACTCTCTGTGGCGGAAAGACACGTGCGTTTGCGCTACAAAACCTAAGGCAGACACTGAATGACAAAGAGTTTGACATTTTCACCTGACCAGCTGTTAGGAAATAAAACACACCCTTCAGGTTCACATTAATGGAGATCTTCAGTGATGCATGGTCGCATTAGAGAACCGCAGCTCTACAGCGGTTCTGTGATTCAAAGCGTTCTGCTGCAGGGCCGATGAGTGTTTATTTAGCCTCCATCTTCATAGAAAAAACACAACCCTTTTTCTGTGATTCTGAAGCGATTATCAAACATTGCTATTCCGGTTAATTTCCTCTAAGCTATTATTTGAATTATAATATCCCTATCAACGCTGAATATGAAGTAACGTGGCTTTTTGTTAAAAACCCTCATGATTATCAGCCTCTGCTATCGAACAGTGTTTAGACTGCAGTTTTTTTTTGTGGTTGTGTGTGTTGAAGATTTATTGATTTTTATTTCCCTGAATGTTAATTGTTTTCTCAGTAATACATGTCAAACATTATATTTATTAAACGGAGAACCAGAAACATAAATGTTTGTATTTAAAATACAGACTTGGTTTATTGATCATTGGAAACAGATAGAGCCCTATGCTTCAGCTTTGGCTTCAGCTGATTAGCTTGCTCTGCTGCAGTGAGAGAGAGCGAGTGAGCATGTGTATATGAGCGAGCGAGAAGGAAGGAGGGAGGGAGGGAGGAACAGAGAGGCAGCATGTGCATCAACGCGCGGCTTACCGCACTCTAGGCTCCCACCACTCTGCTCCGTTTCTCCTCCTCCCTTCCTTTCTCTCCCCTTTCTCCTTGTTGTCTTTTTTAATTTTTTCCTTTTTTTATTGTTTTTTTACTACTTTATTCGGGCGCTGCTTCCTTTTTTTTCTTGCCCCCTCTCTTACTTCCTCCTCTCATCCTTCCTCCTGCAGTTCTCCCGCCTTTTGTTCCTGCGCTGCACGCTGAAGATGACACCTCTAATTTTGAGGAGCCGGAGCAGGCAGCCCCCCGGCCAGCCTCAGCAGCCCAACAGGGAGCTCTGCCAGCGGGCTTCAAGGGCCAGGATCTGCCCTTTCTAGGCTGGTTCTTCAGCAGGGCGTTGACAACGTTGGCCAAAACTGAGTAAGTAATACCTTGTTTACTAGCCATTGTTTGAACGACCCCTCTTTTATCCGTAGTCAATGCAGAGACCCCCAGCATGCACCTCTCTTAACACACCTTTGTCGGTTAGACCTCCAGTGCAACCATTGGCTGCTGTTCTGTCATTAGACTTCTCATTACCACGGCAACACATTCCAGGTATAGCCTTGTATTCAGGTGACTTGGTGTGGTGCCCTGGGCAGTTGTTGGTGTTGTGTCCCGGTCATTAGTGTTCTGCCTGTTAGGGGCCAAACTGGGTTTGGCCATATGCTTGCTGTGTCAGACAAGCAATCGAGGCAGGCGAGGGATCTCCCTGTTCTCTGTTGCTCTCCTCTTCTAAATTCCAGATGTTGGTGCTTTGGGATCTGACACGTAGCTGATCCAATGCATAGATAGATCAAATGAATGGATTGGAATGTTGAAGCTCCCGTTATCTTGCCCATCTGTGCTGATTGGTATGCGGCTGAGTGTGTCAATGAGGTTTTTTTTTTTTGCTGAGAGGTGGAACCCCAGACGTAGACACACACACACCCACCCCTTTGCTGCTGTTATTGTGCTTTCTCTGTAACTGTGCAGCAATAATGGGCTCCTGACTTTTATAGCATGGGTTTTGGGGGCTGTAATTATCACTAATGGTCTTTGGCTTTTTAACCTCTGATTATAATGCAAGAGGATGGGTTCCATCTCTTTAGCCCTATGGCAGTGCTGTAGCAGGTTTATGGTCCTGGGGACTGCGGATCATGACAGCAGCAGCAACAGAATTGGAAGAAAACACGTTAGCAAATTAGACAGGGGAAAGGACGAAAGCTCAGATCGGGGGAGAGAATCTATTTCTATGGTTACTACCGTGATGTTTTTTTTCTTCTCCAGTCCCCACCCCCATCTTTACCCGTCTCATCTCCTCCTCTCCTTTTTTCTCTCCCTCTTCTAATGTCTCTGTCCCTTGCTGTTACGCCATCAGTCATCTGCTCATGTTTAAACTAAAGATGCCATGGTCATTATCTTTGCTGCATTTGATTAAGAGGAGCTCATAGAATGTGTCAAATGATTTGGTGTGTGGGTGCATAGATATCCTTGTGTGTACACATCTTTAATTACACTACCAAAAAGAACTGGGAGCTAAATGAACCCAGAGTCGGGCGTAATAATGAATTGCAAATCATGTATTTTGGGTGTTCCTGCTATTTAATTATTTTCTTTCCTTCTGTGTGAACTTGTCCGTCTGACTTCTCATTAGTGAAGCTCAACAGCAAAATCTCCTTTTTTAAAGCTTTCCTCAAATTCATAAGAAGCTATCTGTGGTTTAGTGTCAGAAAATCATCTTTGCAAAGCTGTAAAAAATTCAGCTTTCTTCTCTTTTTCTCAGAAATTCCTCAGAAATCTGCCCTTTTGAGGTGATACAGGGAAAATAAAATAAAAATGTGTCCACAATATTTTAAACACGTTTTGAGTAGATCTTTGTTTTTTTTTGTGTCAGATGGTCAGTCTGTTTGGTCATTCTCTCTGGTACAGGGCAGTATATCTTGACCAGATCACTTCTGACCATTTTGCCATGAATGGATGCTGCCAGATGGCCATGCTATGGATATTTATGGTCCCCTGAGGATGAATACTTATAATTTAGGTGACTTTTCATCTGGTGTCATCATCTGGTCAGGATTTCAACTTGACATGGTATCTCAATTCTCAAGGTATCTGCGATCAGCACATGTATGGTCTTTGGGGGTTGATGGTTTTTTGTTTTCAATGACCCTCTGACCCATCCTCCAGTGCCACCATCATGCAAAAATCACCACTTTACACAAGAAAAAAATTGCAGTGTCCATTTATGCTCCACAGCAGTTAAACATTTTTTAATACATAACGACATCCAACCACAGGACAAGACAGACTTATTTTATGAAGTTAAAGTTGTTATTTTCTATCTTGACTCTAACTTTAATTTACTATTACTCATTTGCACACACTGTGACATGGTGAAGTGTCTGCAAATATTATGTTGCTTGGTAAAAAGCATAAAGTGTTAGTGTACTTAGTAACTCTATTTGGCCAATTTTAGTCCATATTGTTTGAGGTGTTATAAGGCTATTAGTTTATTCAACATTGTCTTTTGTGTCTTTTATTAATTCGGTTAAGGCAACAGACTGGTCATTTTCACTACACAAAAATGTGTATTGTTTTCAGATCTATTGGTACTATAATTATGATGGTTATGTATATTGGATGCCCTTACCTTCAGTGTGTGCATGGTTGTGTGAATGTATTTGTTCTATTTGTTTGGTTTCCCTGATCAGTGCTGCAAAGACTTTAACTTGTGTATTATCCCCGACTCCCCATCTCTCTTTGATTCTCTTCAATAATGCATCAGCAGTGGCTTCTCATTTATTTTCCGTTCACAGTTCACAGACTTGACAACCACCACATTTCTCAGTAAGGTAAAAAGTGGCCCGAAATCTCCTGTCTTGTAAAAATGTTAAATTAAACATAACTTAATATTTTTTAACAGTTGTAACAGTAACATGGCTCTCGTGGTCTAGTGGTTAGATCGCCCCTCCCCCTCCCCCCCCCCCCCACCCCCCATGAGGCTCAGTCCTCGCATCAGACCCTGTTCGCATCTGACCTGTGGTCGGTTCTCTGCATTGTCATTCCCCTCTCTACACCATTTCATCTCTGTCACTCTGGACTTTAAATAAAGCATTTAAAATGCCCATCACTGATATTCACGGCAATTTTCAATATTAAGCATACTAAACAGGAAACATAACGGTACTCACTCTGAGTTAAAATTCCCCACATTTTAAGGAAAGACACTGAAAAATGGAAGAACATTTGCAACTCAATGCAGAAAAACCCCAAGCTGAGGATATTTAAATTGTCATGTTATATGTACAGTAACTAGGCACTGATAACTTGAATTCATTTTGATGTCTATCAACATTTTATAACTAGCAACGAATTTAGCTTGCCCGCCTCTTTATTTTATTCTGGATTCCTGGGGATTAGACTGAATGATGTGCCGAATGTGCGTCTCTGTCTGTATTCTCTCTCTCTATAAATATATATCGTGTGTGTGTTTCAGGGGGATGTTGTTTGGTGCAGAGGTGTAGTGCTTGCTTTCGTGAATATTTTTAACACTGTGACTCAGTCTCTGAGTCAACTTTATGAAAGATTCCTCTGCTGACACTCATTCATACAGATCCCATTCATTTATTTGGAAGACTTTTAGTTCAGAGTTGCCTTTTGTCTGTTCAAGAGAAGAGTGCAAATGCACTTTGTGCTCTTACTTATTCCCAAAGAATGGAAACAAAATGGGAGGACACCTTACTGGAAAAATGAGTGCATCGGACTCACTGTGTAGACCGATTAGATTCAAAAGCATAGCCCAAATGTTCCTGTGACATTATTTTGTCAAGCAAACAGCAGGTCCACACATCAGTTTTGTTCGGGAATGAATGAACCACAATGCATAAAACATAGTCGACTTGCCTCTCACTTTAGAAATGCTCCGTTATATGTTATCCTAATTTTCATCAGTTGCCTTGTTGTTATGACTTAATATTCCTCAGAGTCCTTTTCCAAAACAGGAAACTGTAGTGGATGCATATAATAATAATAATAATAAATTTTATTTATATAGCGCTCTTCTCTCACTCAGAGCGCTTATATATGTGTATGCTCTGTCTGTTGCTCGTCTACGATGTGTGGGTGTTGCGTCTGCACTTCAGCCAATCAACTTAATTTCAGCCACAATATTATTGATGCATGATGTGGCTTTATTCCATAATTTGAGACTTATAGTTTTCCTCTTTTCGGTTGGCTGATATGGTCCAAGAACTTGTGATTTAAAAAAATCTCTGCTTTCTTACACAATACAAATGTATGCTTAAATGAATCTTTGTTTGGATTTGGATCCGGTCAAATGTTATGCAGAGAAATCAATTAAGGGTCACGTAACATGGACACCATGTTTATTTTGATGTGTGCTACACAGACAATGCATGTAGCATTTTGTTTTTGGCCTACTAAAGAACGTTTGTGTATGTGGTGTTGTCCCCAGGTCAGTGTCTGCAAGCCTCAACTCTCCAGCTAAGACCAACTCTATGGAAAAGAAGCTTAACCTTAAAAGCAAAGAATTACAAGAAACTCAAGACAAATGTCACAAGGTGAGGGCTTACTTTTACAATTCCTTTTGCTTTTATTTCCATTATTCATCACTAGGCTTTATGACTGGAAACATTGTATTTCCTTATTGTAGAACTGAGCTTTGATCAAAAAATGATTCCATCGTTGGTTTGTATTACCAGAAGTCCTGTGTTTGTTTTGGCTGACTGGTTTAACACTGATCAAGAAGGCTTCTGGTGCTGCTAAGGAAACTGCTACTAGAAGCCAAGTTAATCTTGTTTTGTTTCAAATGTTACAATTACACTTTTTTTCATGAAGCATTCTGAGTTGGGTGATGGATCAAATCAGTTATCATCAGAAACTATTGCTGATGGCCCCATCTCACAGATGTATACCAACACTTTAAGTACCTTTACACTATTGCAGCATTTAAGATAGATGGAACGATGGATTTGATAGAAAGATAGACAGACCTATACAATTAATTAAAATAAGTTAAAAACAGGATTAGGGCTGCAACTAACGATTATTTTGATAATCGATTAATCTGTCGATTATTTTCTCGATTAATCGATTATTAATCGATCAGTGTTTTGATCCGTAAAATGTCAGAAAATGGTGAAAAATGTTGATACATTTTCCAAAGCCCATGTTGACGTCCTCAAATGTATTATGTCCAAAACACACAGATATTTCAGTTTACTGTCATAATAGGATTAAACAAACAAATATTCACATTTGAGAAGCTGAAATCAGAGAATTTGGATTTTTTTTATTAAAAAACGATTAATCGATTATCAAAATAGTTGGCGATTATTTTAATAATCGATTTGTCGATTAATCGTTGCAGCTCTAAACAGGATAAGAACAGCATAACTAAAAGTAAAGGCGTCAAATAGTAACACAAGCTATTAACATCTAAAAAACATTGTTGTTCAGTGAAGCTGCCTTAAAGCTTGTAATTGTGCCGTCTTTTCTCTTGTGAATTCAGATGGAGCAGGAGATCTCCAGGTTTCAGCGTAAAATGACTGACCTGGAGTCAGTGCTCCACCAGAAGGATGTGGAGCTTAAGGCATCCGAGACTCAGAGGGGCATTCTGGAGCAAGACCTCGCCACCTACATAACTGAATGCAGTGTGAGTAATAATAACAAGTTTGTGTGTGTTTGTAAATAGTAATACTCTCATTGTTTTTGTTTTTGTTTGTTTTTCCCGCATATTGCTAAACTTGCGTGTCTCTGTGCATTGACACCTCAAAAATCAGTATTGATACCAGCGGGCTGCAGCATTGAGTTTGTTTGCACATATGTGTTTGCAGAGCCTAAAGCGGAGCTTGGAGGAGGCCCGTGTGGAGGTCTCCCAAGAGGATGACAAGGCCTTGCAGCTGCTGCATGACATCCGTGAACAGAGCAACAAGCTGCAGGAAATTAAAGAGCAGGTATGTAAATCTTCTCATTCAGACAATCTTCCGTCTCCTTATCATCACAAAAATGATGTGGTGCATTTGCAGATTTTTTTATAGAAACATCTCTAGATATTTATACTGTGTAGGTAAATGGGAAACAATGCCTTTATATTGCATCCACAAAGCCATTGTCTTATTATAGGAAAGTCTTTCCACATGGTCATCTTTATGCTATCATAGCTGATAAAGGAGTAACTGAAGTATTAGATTACTCCTCTCATCGTTTCCCTGTTACACAGACTAGGGCTTTCCCTCAGAGGACTCCCATGTCCTCAACACTCATAGAGGTCATCCCTACAGATGGCTTCCCCGCAAGGCACAAAAGCACAGGAGACTTTGATCATTACTCAAGAGATTTGCCTCCCACTTCCCACAGGAATGACGCACAGTATTTACATTTGTTGAAAGTCAACATTTGTGATTCAAATGGCAAATTTAAGTTGAACCTTGAAAATATTTTACAGACAGAAATACTCCTCCGGCATGAATGAAATCTGGGCTTCAATAGAGGACACATGTCATCCCTAACCATCCAAACCAAGAGAAGTCTAATGTTACTGACTGAGTTTTTCAGCATCACTGTGACATGTGGTCTCTGCAAAGATTTTTATAGCCGTTATTTTTCCCTTCCCTTGTACGCTTTGCAGTGCAAAGTTGCCAACTGCAACTTTAAAGTGGTAATCCTTGAGTAGTATTCTTTGATTTTGACACTTTTGGTGATAAATGATCATTGCCGCAGTGCACTGCAGTTTCTGTAGATCACTGCACAATGAAACTGTGTCAGCAGATCTGTGAAGTATATCTTTGTCTGTATAGCATTGGCGGCAATTGTTGCCCATGCTAAGAGCTAAGAGCTCAGTTCCTCCACTCAGGCTGTGCCAAACAAAACCCTGCTATTTTACATCTTTTCAAAACATAACATAAAAACCTTTTTATTTGAGAAAAAAAAATTAGGACATTTATTTCAATTTTATTTCAATTTCATTTTGCACATTGTGTAAACCATCTCACTTTGAGGTTATTTAGAATTTTGAGTTAAATCATTTTGCATCAATGAAAATTTGGCTGCCATAGCTTATTACCTGTATAGTTGTACAATCTTTTTTTCTTACGTCCTCAAATATAGTTTTTAAACTAAGCAGATTTTCTTTCTCTGAGGAAAAAAAAACAGATGATAACTAACTTGTCTCTATTTTATATAGAATGAGTGTGATCTCAGCCTGAAGTCACTGGGCAGCTTTCAATTTAAATTATAGGGATGTCAAATTACAATCAGCAGTTAAAATCAGTTCAGTAAGTGGTATAAAGTGTTATATAAGTGATATACCGTAAATTGATCATAGTGGTGTTTAAATGAACTAAACTTGATGAAATGGACCTCACATGTCCATGAATACAGTCAGTTCTTGGAGGGCAGTTTTCTTCACATTAATGACCACTATGCTGTCTATGGACTCAGGAGTACCATGCCCAGCTGGAGGAGATGCAGGTGACCATCAGGCAGCTGGAGGAAGACCTGTCAGCTGCCCGGCGCCGCAGTGACCTCTACGAATCTGAACTGAGAGACTCCAGGCAAACAAGTGAGGAGCTCAAAAGGAAAGCTGTGGAATACCAGCAGAGAATACAAAAGGTATGTCTGCACCATGAGTGATGGTTATTGGGTCATGTTATGAATGTGCAAATGTGTGAGTTAAATAACGGACTTACTATGCATTTTATTGCTGGTTGCCTTACCAGTAATCCTGGCAAAATATACACGAGAACCTGGCAAGGACTATGGTTCTAACTTTTTATCAAAAAGAAAATCTTAGTACAAATCATGTAATTTGTTTCCCCATGTACTGCATGCTTAGAACAATTATAGCAGTGAAGTCCACCGACTCAAAACATCGAAAAACCAGTTTGATAAAATGACAATGTATTCTATATGAAACTATTTATATGGACCAAAACTGTGCGTTACATTACACCACAGTGGAGCACATACCTAAATTAGTCTTTATAAAATTAAAAACTTTAGCTTACCTTGTATTACCAACATGACAAGTGTGTCAGCTCACAGAGAACAAGATTGATTTGTGTTTTGGTTTCACAGCAGTCTCTCATTTGAGTCTTCCCCTTGTTTAGGCTAACTGCTAAAAATAGCTAGCTCATTAGAGACAACCACACAATCTGTAAAGCATACCGTGATGATGCTGTCCTTTTCTCTTTGGCTTCTTTCGTAGTCTTTGAAAACTTGATGCTATCAATCCATAATTATTCAATTTAAACTTGCAGTCCATTTTATTGCGACAGACTCATGGATTCTAATGCCAAATTCATTTTGTAAAAAAAAAATTTCTGCATCTGATGCTTGTTGGTGCGTCGAAGTCAGATTTCAATATTTCAATATTCTCATTTTGAACCAAAAAATGTAAATCGTAATGTGCATCAAAGTCACTGACCTACAAACATAGTTTAAGTGTGAGTTGCATTCAGAGTAGAGCAAGTTGTCAGTTACATTGAAAGACTTAAACATTTGACAAACATGAACATAAAGTCTCAAACAACATCAATGGTTGGGTCACATGGTTGGAAGGCCTTCATGATGCCCCTTGATTTGTTCTGCAAACCCCGGAGAAACCCCAGAGCAAGTGCTGGAGTTATTACCTCTCCCTCTGGGCCTCAAAGCTTTTGGAGATCCTTCAGGAGCGTCTAGAGAAACTTTATGAGAAACGTTCTGCCTGGGCGAACGTGCCTGCCTTTTTGCCACTGCAACAACTAGAAATTGGAGTGATTGTAATTTATTGATCAGTGTCTACTATATGCCAATTGTTTTTCAGGCTAAAGAGCAGGGAAAAGCCGATATAGAGGAGCTTCTTTCCAAACTAGAGAAGGTAACAAATCAGGCTTGTCAGATTGTTCTACATGCATAGAGCTGTTGTTACCCTAAAGTTTATTGAAAGAGTTCACTGCTCTTTGTTTTTTCAGACCAATGCTGAGCAGCAGGTGAAAATCCTGGAACTCCAGGACAAGCTGTCCAAGGTAAAAATACTTTTGTCTTGGTGAAGTATTTTATTTTCAACAAGATTATTTGTTATTTAGATTAAAGGTGAAGTCAGAAATTCTGTTCAACGCTTGTTGACAAAATCACTTTTTGTCAATATCGGTGAATATCTCCTCCCAATACCCGTCCGTACTGTGTGTGTGCTGAAAAAAAGCGGATACACTGCCTAGGCTCTGTAAACTGGTATGTAAACAAAGGGGGACCACCGTGTCTGGCAACATGCCAGTTTACAGAGCTGTGTATTAACACTGGATTTTTTTTACAGAGCACACAGCAGATTGTGAGGAGATATTCACTGATTTGGGCAAAAAAGAAACTGTCAACAAGAATCTCCAGAATTGCTGACTCCACCTTTTAGGTGGATAGTTTTCATTTGACGTCTCTCCTAATCCTCCAAGGATAGTCCATATGCTAAAGCTTTCGTACTGTATACAGAACTTGGTAGTTTCCCCCGTGTCTGCTGCCTGCTGTAGCTTATTCCCTAGAGCAGCTTTTTGTACAATGTCTCTGTGGGCAGGAATTGACCAAGCATATCAAGAGGTTTGTCTAGGGACCCACTAAAAGCCTTTGACCTTCTGACCCTCCCCAGGCAGTAAAAGCCAGCACAGAAGCCACTGAGCTGCTGCAGAATGTGCGTCAGGCCAAGGAGCGGCTGGAACGAGACCTGGAACGCTTGCGAGGCAAAACTGACAACAGTGACACTTTAAAACGCCGTCTGAGAGAGACGGAGGTACCAGAGTTAACTTGTAAATCATGCAAAAATGTGTTAAAGGTGCACTATGTAGTTTCAGGGGAGGGGGATTTGTTTACATTGGCAGAGCTTCCAGTTAGTTGACCAAAAAATATTTTGTCTACCGTACATGTAATTCTTAGTATTGAATAATTATATCATCAATTATTTTGAGGCGCCTGGAACCAAACGTAAGACTAAAATATGTTTGTAAATAAAACTGGGCCCTGCCGCTGTAAACAAGAACAGTGAAACATTAACTTTATACTATATTTCTAATTCCAGGGACCTAATTTTCCTGTGAGGAAAGTTTATTTATTCAGTTATAAGAATATACCTTAGACCAGGGGTGCCCACTAGGTCGGTCGATCGCCAGGGTAGTGTGGGTTGATCGCGTGGCATTCTAAAAAAAAAAACGCGCCGACGTTCGGTGGAGGGAGAGAGGACACCACTTTCTATTTTGACATACAGTACATATCAGTTTGTTAGCCAGTGAGCTAACCAAAGCTAATCCAAGTCAAGGAAGTGGAGAGGCTTCTGCACCGTGACAAATTCTACTATGTAAAATACAGCCAGAGAGAGAGGAAGACTGTTCAGACAAACACCACCACATATTCTAGGGGGACAGTAGTGATCATTGAAAAGGATTTTTTTTGTATGACTATAATTCTGCCTTTAAGATAAACCTATGCATTTGTGTATATTTCTTGCTCTTTTAAATTAGAATTGCTTAAGCCTTCCTAGCCTAATACATAACATCACCACCAACAAAAAAATGTATAACAATTATGATATTGTATCGGACAGTATCGGTATCGACCGATATCCAAAACCCAGATATCGGAATCGGATCGGAACTAAAAATAGTGGATCAGTGCATCCCTAGGTTCATGCAGTTATGCAAGGTACACCAACTTATATTGTAAATTCATTTTCAATATGTTTAAATATATATGTACAGGCTTGTTTGGTTTGCGGTGCAGAACTTTCACTTTTATTTAAGAAGTATTTTATTTATTGGAGACTTTGGTTGTATGCAGCAGTTTTTTTCTTTTCTATACTGGAAAATACTTTTAGGCTGCAATTCTGCAGAACCGTACCGTACAGAACAGAACCGTGACTTAAAAACCGAGGTACGTACCGAACGTGACTTTGACCCCTAATAGTAGGTGGTAGCTCACTTTGACTTGGTCATTTTAAAAGTAGCTCACAAGCTGAAAAACAGTGGGCACTCCTGCCTTAGACATTGTTTACTCCTTGACATACCCAAAGTTACATAGTGCACCTTTAAATGATAGCGGTTTCCTTGCCAAGGACTGAACCTCAACACAAGTCACACATTTCCGTGTGCTTAGCCTTATGTTAATCTTTTGTTGTGTAAGCAGGAGGGCAGAAAGACCCTGGAGAACCAGGTAAAGAGGCTGGAGATGGTTGAGCGGCGGGAGAATAAGCTCAAAGATGACATTCAGACCAAATCCCAGCAGATCCAGCAGATGGCTGAAAAGATCCTGGTGAGAGAGCTACAGATAAAGCTTGTTAATACTCTGATCCACTCAACCCCCTAATTTTTCAACCCCCTGCCCACAATAGAGCCCTCTCCTGGCCCATCCTTGTAAGCTAGCGTAGAACACACTCACTTCTGTTTTAGAGAGCTCCTTGCTAGCTGAGCCCTCAGACATGCTCCTAGTGGACCAGTGTCCCTACATACATAGACTTTTAACATACACGTCATTTTTACCAACGTCAGCATGAGCAGGCAACGCTACAGCCGACTGGTGGATTTCCAGCTTTTCGATGCAAGTTCTTTAATTTATTTTACTTTTAATGTGTTTAATATTATAGTAGAATTTTTAGAATTGCTTATACTCCGTTATTTAGTAGATCATGATGTCATGTCTTTTGTAATCCAGGGTCTTAGGCTAAATGAACTCATCATGCATTTGTATGCATACTGCCTTATTAATATTAGATTACTTACCGGTAATTCATTAATTAATTAATTAGTATATTTTGGGATTTTTGGGAATCAAGTTGTAATGTGTCCCGTTTGTTTCTAATTACTCACTCCAGGAACTGGAGGATAACCTGAGGGATGCCCAGTCAACAGCCCAGCGGATGGAAACCCAACTGGTTCAAAAGGAGAAACTTTTTGAAGACAAGATCAAGGTGGGCCAGCCTTTTTGTTATCCAGGCTATTGAACATGGTGTTTATATCTGAGAATATTCACAGATATATATGCATGTATATCATTGCAAATATCTATATCTGTGTGTATGCGTCAGTAGTAATTCCTTGTCATCTCATGCCATTTAAAATCAGGGTTGTGGTGGCATACAAGTCAGAGCTGTCACATGTTCTACCGTGAAGTTTGACACCTCACTAATTACTGCTTCCACACAAGCGTTCACACTTACAACCATGTCAGCATGTGTTTTCTTTAATGACTGCTTCATCAAGTAACAAATTACAGACTTGAGAATGATTTTTTTTTTTAAATCAACATCGGCCAAGGTGTCATATTCCCTGTTTCTGTCTGATCAAGATCCTGGAGGCCCAGATGGAGGTAGACCTGGCTGACAAGGAGAGCCTTGAGACCAGAAGGGCCCAGCATGAGAAGGAGTCCAGGGAGAACTGCAAACTCATCAGTGAACAGAAAGCAGTAAGGAAACACAAAAGGCTTTTAAAAATATTCTATCCACTCTGGCATTTGCTTGTTAATTTTCCATTGAGGTGGACATGAAGCTTTATTCAAGCCAACTAAGTTATTAAAAGTATTACATATTGTCAGTGTATAATTACATAGTTTAGTTTTTAGAATCAATTTGAAACATTAGAAACAGAAGCAATTCATACAATTGTCTGATTTTTAACCCCCTCCCTCCAAATGATATCATGTCCAATAAACGGTATCAGTGTCAATGGGTTAACGTTGTTTGTGGACATGATACCTTTTTATTCCCCTCTGAACTCCTAGAATTTGAGCACCAGACTCCGTCAATGTTTTGTGTTTCTTCACACAGTAATTTGTTATTGGGGGGTTTAACTGTACTGGAATTGAATGTTGGATTACATTGCACTATACTTTATGTTGCACTGTAAAGCCTGGGCTCAAGCCCTAATCTGTTTAACGTTGTAGAATTGAGGTAGCTAAGAAGCTTTTACAGGCAGTCATCTGACATTGACATTAGAAGATTCAGGCAACACCTTAATGGACTTAATAGGATTTGCCTGTAGTGCAAAATTCTGCTGTTGAAATATGTGTGCACCGTGATTCTTATTAGCATTTGACTATCAATCAAGGGGAATAAATCCTTGCATTTGAGCCAACCATTTTCCCCACGTTGCTGTGTCTCCCTCTTCCTGCAGACCATTAATGCTATGGATTCAAAGATGAAAAACCTGGAGCAGCGCATCGGTGAGCTGTCAGAGGCTAACAAGCTGGCCGCTAACAGCAGCATCTACACCCAGAAGAATATGTGAGTTAACTAGACCCTCTGCCCACACTGTGCTTTCATGACCACATCCCACACTGTATCTTTCTCCACAAGCCTCCAATTGCTTCATTAGTGTGTGCACTAAAATCTTGGGGCATCACAGCTGCATCATCCCTTAGTTTAAAGAATAGTTTTGTTAGTATAACTAACTCAGTTGGTAATGTGAAAACAATGTAAAAGTTAGCTTGAAGTGTTGAAATGACAGACCTTGGCTTGACTGAGCCTTATAGAGTTTTAGCTACCCCAGCCCTCCACTTTACTGTTTTGATTCAGTCTCACCCAGTAAAAACCCTTAAAAAACACTATACACTGCCTGCCAAGCACCAAACGGCAGACTGACACAGATAGCAAGTAGCTGGTGGTAATAGAGGAGCATTTAACAGCTAAAGAGCTGTATATTTCCGTGTTAAGAGAGCAAAAACAGAGTTGAAAGACAATGCATGTTGGACTCTCACATTCACTGTCAGGTTGTCACTAAGACAAACAAGCAACTGTTTGCTAACAAGTTCAACTTAGAAATTAAAGATATGTCTGCACTGGCCACATTTTCTTTATTGCAGGTTTAAAAACAAAAAATGCAGCTTCAACTAATCTTAATGTTCTTGTTTAAGGAATTGTATTTTACATCAGGCGACTTCCTTTAACCTTTTTAGCTCGTGAAACTGCAGAGGTTTTTGAAGGATGTTTGCTTTCCAAACAGTCAATGTAATCGGCATCTGTGTGTATATTTTTTTTGTCAGGAAAGCCCAGGAGGAGATGATCTCAGAGCTTCGGCAGCAGAAGTTCTATTTGGAGTCTCAGGCAGGCAAGCTAGAGTCCCAAAATGCCAAACTGGAGGAGCATCTGGAGAAGATGAGTCAGCAGGAGCAGACCAAGAGGACTCGGCTGTTGGAGCTGGAGAGCAGGCTGAGGGAGGTGAGGCAACAGGAAGAAGTGTGACACGGCTCAAAATCTGTTTGCTCAAGATTAACTCATTAACTTTTAACTGGCTGACAGTGTCGCGTTACATTGTCACTATCCACAAACGGGAATAAGGCAGCTGATCATCTCGTGAACTCAGATCCCTTCCAGATAAACAGCTCATTATATGTGTTATGTCTATAATTGGGGCCTGTACGAAAGCTGTACTATTATGTCCAGTGGAGCCGACAGCCTTAATCTATTATCTAGGGCTGCAACTAACGATTATTTTGATAATTAATAATCTGTCGATTATTTTCTCGATTAATCAATTATTAAACGATTAGTGTTTTGGTCCGTAAAATGTCAGAAAATGGTGAAAAATATTGATACATTTTCCAAAGCCCATGTTGAAGTCCTCAAATGTATTGTTATGTCCAAAACACACAGATATTTCAGTGTACTGTCATAATAGGATTAAAGAAACCAGAAAATATTCACATTTGAGAAGCTGAAATCAGAGAATTTGGAAATTTTTAATAAAAAAATTACTCGAAACGATTAATCGATTATCAAAATAGTTGGCGATTATTTTAATTATCGATTAATCGTTGCAGCTTGCATTGGCCGACAACAGGTGAGTGTATGTTCAATCATACAGTGTATGGTTCAACCCTATGACTATAAAGCAGGACCTCCTGTGGTGGAGCATCCATACTGCAGAAATATCGTTGAGCAAGACGCTATTTGGCTCATCAGCTCTGGTCTGCGGTCTGAAAACCCTATGGAAGCTTTACAATTCTAAAGAAAAAAAAATCTAAAAGATTCAAGGGTACATTAAAGATCTCCTATTACACTACTTTTCTGGTCTTAATTTCTTGTTAAAAACTGCTATAGAGCAACCTGACACGAATCACAAAAAACTATGTAGATTTTCGGGAAACGCTTCCTCTAATCTGGGCGATTCAGCATGCTCTGTCAACACTGCGCTTCGGCCATCTCCGCCCCCTCATTCAATATGTTTGTTACTCACCTGCAAATATCTGATATTACATTAAACTAGAGTTAGGAGTTTTAACGGTACATAATGCTGAAAATACAAAAAGGAGCTCTCACCTCCCTGTTGTGCTGTCTGCCGATGTTACCGATGGATAACCTACTGACTGGATGTCATTGCTCTACCTCCACACACTAATCCCCACTGAGACGTGATGCACTGATTGGCACTAATTGCTGGCCTTTCTGCCCCCTCGTATTTAAACCCCCACACACACTGTCCTCTCCCACACACTAATGTGTACTTTCAGTTGAGATCTTCCGTTCCATTTCAGTTAGTCAGAACCCTATGGAGAAGCTAAATGCAGCCTCGTCTCAGCTTTACTTTGCTTCAGGGCTCCTAACCAGCACACAGTATACAGTGCTGTTTGAAAGTTTGTGAACCCCTTGAGCATTTTGGAATTGTATTGTGTTTAACCATTATTAATTCATTTTTATCAATACCAGTATTTTTTATATGAAATAACAGATATTTATTTATCAATTCAAAATGTTTCTTTTCCAGAAATCAATTGTTAAAACAGATAAAACAAATTATTTGCCAACTGTTGTATCTGCAAAAGTTTGTGAACCCTGAGCTGCATTGCTTAAATCGAGCAGGTAAAAACAATCAGGTGGGCCAAACTGATTGATGAAATAGACCAATGTAATGATGAGAGATCTTTAGGGAAGAAATTGGGTGGCACAAGGTAAAACAAAGAAAAAAACAAGTCAGTTTAGGCTCACCAAAGTGAACCCATACAGGTAAGACATGCTAAAAGGCGGAAAAAATCTCAGAAGATCTCAGGAATAGAGTTATGATGTTGCACATTTGTCTGGGGACAGCTATAAATTCATATAAAAAAGTTTGAGCGCCATTGGTCCACCGTGAGGCAAATCATCTACAAATGGAGAGCTTTAAGAATGACTTAACATCTGCCTAGAAGTGGACTTCCTTCAAAAATATCCTCAAGCGCCACAAGAAAAGTGATTTTTCTGGTAAAAGCCAACCCAAACATTACATCTGGAGATTTGCAGACCATTTGCCACCACCGTTCTTCACTTGGGAGAAGGTTCTCTTGGTGGTAGGCAGAGTTGCGTTTTTGCCCAAACATGGTGGTTTTTGTTATGACCAAACAATTTTGGACTAATCTGTCCACAGAATAATTATTCAGGTATCTCCAGGTGCTCTGTGGCAAAGTTGTGACAAGCAGTTTTGTTCTTTTTTGAGAGCAGAGGCTTCTTCAGCAACCCTCCCATGAAAGCCATGTTGACTGTGTGTTCTCCTTATTGTGGAACCATGCACATCTGTCCCAGATGCTGCAAGAGAGGTCTGCAAATCACTAGATGTAATTTGAAAAATCACTTTTTTTGTGGTGCTTGTGGATATTTTTGAAGGAAGTCCACTTCTAGGCAGATGTTCAGTCACTCTTAAAGCTCTCCATTTGTAGATGATCTGCCTCACGGTGGACCGATGGAGCTCAAACTTTTTTTTAATTAATTTATAGCTGTCCCCAGACAAATGTGCAGCATCACAACTCTATTCCTGAGGTCCTCTGAGATTGTTTTCCCTTTTGGCATGTCTGACCTGTATGGGTTCACTTTGGTGAGCCTAAATTGACCTGGTTTGATCTCTGTTTTATCTAGTGCCACTCAATTTCTTCCCTAAAGATCTCTCATTACATTGGTCTATTTCATCAATCAGTTTGGCGCACCTGATTGTTTTTACCTGCTCGATTTAAGCAATGCAGCTCAGGGTTCACAAACTTTTGCAGATACAACAGTTGTCAAATAATTTGTTTTATCTGTTTTAACAATTGATTTCTGGAAAAGAAAAATGTTGAATTGATAAACAAACATCTGTTATTTCATATAAAAAATACTGGTATTGATAAAAATGAATTAATAATGGTTAAACACAATACAATTCCAAAATGCTCAAGGGGTTCACAAACTTTCAAACAACACTGTACATGTTTTCTTCTTAAGATGCTTTAAAAGGTCCTCAATTGTTTTATTTCATGTCTGAACAAGTATGACAATTTGCATCCAATTCCCTTTAGTTTTAGTTTTCATAATTCACCTTCAGGTTTCCCTGTGCTGTCTATGCGCTTTCACCTCTATATCAGCTAGTTGGGCTTGTGTCCCCTGACATCCTCTAATTATTCCCCTCTTGTCTTTTCCATATACTCCCTATTTGGCTTGCAGAGCCTCAGTATAATATTGCTTTACTTAGTTTTATTGCTTTACAAAAAAGATGTGAATGGTCGTAAATTAATGATGGCATTAAACATCATCAAGAAAGTTCTAGAATGCAACGCTCCCTGTGTAACCCCAACCCTTTTGAATAATAACAGAAGCTACAGTGGCCTTCAAGGACAAGAACAATTCAACATTTTAAACAATGCACCTGATGACATTCCAAAAACATGGATGGCCTCCATAAGACTTGCCTGCTCAATGTACAACATGTAATATTGATATTTGTAATTCTCCGCTCAGGGGGATAATTCAGATTATTGCCAGAGGTGATTTTACACCAATGAGGACATATTTATGAATGAGGATATTGATTTTAGCTAATAAATTACTTAAAATGTTACACAGTGTCCCTTTAAAGTCTTGAAATTGGCTGTACCTTGCTAAAAATATGGTTTCCAAATGTAATTATATAAGTAACTGCATTTGTCCCATTCTTATCAACCATACAATAACATATTAGCACAACAGAGCTATTTGGCTTAATCGGTTTCAAGCTGTCCTTTATGTTCATTTTAACTAATTTTTTAGATTTGTTCCCATATCTGAATTACCCCCTATGTCCTAAAACGCCTACCATCTGGTATTCTGAGCAGCATGGAAAAATATAACATTTAAATAAAATCTGTTTTATGGTGTCATTTACCCTGTGATATATATACACATAATTCACTCAAGTCCCGTTTCCTTGTAGATGGGTCTGGAGCATGAAGAAGAGAAGCTGGAGATCAAGAGACAGGTGTCAGATTTGACCCTGTCCCTGCAGGAGCGCGAGTCCCAGATCAGCAGCCTGCAGGCAGCGCGTCTCGCCCTAGAGAGCCAGCTGCAGCAAGCCAAGACCGAGCTGGAGGAGACCACCGCTGAGGCCGAGGAGGAGATCACTGCTCTCAGGGTGAGACAAACACGTGCTATCGCATATGTGTGCAATCTGCAATCAGTGGCTCATATATTAATACAGGTTCTCATATATTTAAAAACAAATATATTTAGAGGAAGATTTTTAACAATGATGTCAGCTGTACATCATTTGTCATCATGTTATGTAGCAATCCGAAGAAGATGTGTTTTTTTTAGTTCTTCATTTGCTCTTGTTTCTCACAGAATCAAAGGGACGAAATTCAGTGCAAGTTCGATGCCTTGAGAGACAGCTGTTCGGTAAGTTCTGCCGTAGCCTATTCTCTGTGCGGGACACCTTTCAAAAGGTTCCGCAAGACATTTGAATATACGGTGATTTCATGTTCATCTCTGAAAGTCAATTCTTATAGCAATGTAGTCAACTAAATCAAGTCTTTGGCAAGGAAGCACCGCTTGCTTTCAAAGCGCACCTTCAACATATCACCTCCTACAACTTTAAAAATATTGATACCAAGAATCTTATTATATATGTGACTCACTCAATTAATCATCCTTTTTCGAATTCACTCATGAAAACCGTATGCCTACGAGTGTGATGTCTTTCCCCCTAGCTTTAGTAGCCAGAACCTAAACATATCCTGGTTTTTTCACCCCCAATAAACTCGGCTCACACAACTCTACCTGTTTGTGTTGCCTCAGGTGATCACTGACCTGGAGGAGCAGCTTACACAGCTGAGTCAGGAGAATGCCGAGTTGAACCGGCAGAACTTCTACCTGTCCAAACAGCTGGATGAAGCATCGGATGAGAGGGAAGACCAGATGCAGCTCAGCCAGGAAGTGGACAGGCTGAGGAGAGAGGTGGCTGACCGCGAGATGCACCTCAACAACCAGAAACAGGTAACTCACACACAGGGCTGTGCTTCAAAAAAATCCATACGCCAATATATTGCATGATGTTTATTTATCGACAAATTTGAATTTAAGTTGTGTTGACTCAATTTGTCCATGTAAATATCTATATAATGCGATGTGATGTAGTAAGACCAGGTATCCTACACATCAGCTTGTATTTCAGCTGTTTTTTACATTTTCAGTTAGCTGTGAAATATGCAATATGCTTCGTTATTACTTGTCAATTTGTGTTTCTCTTCTTTTTTTACATTAGGAAACATAAACCACATGTGTTCATACTATAAAACATGCCATTTACTCCTCATAATACTAATAATACTAGTTGCTGTCCCTGAAAAAACAGGAGAGACGACAACCATGTTTTTATTTTCTCCCCAAAAAGAAGTTCTCTTAAGTCTGCTCCTTTTTTGTTTTATTCTCCCAGAACATTGAGACACTGAAGACCACATGTAGCATGCTGGAGGAGCAGGTGGTGGAGCTGGAGTCCTTAAACGATGAGTTGCTGGAGAAGGAGAGGCAGTGGGAGGCTTGGAGAGGTGCCCTGGAGGACGAGAAAAGCCAGGCCGAGAGACGCACCAGAGATCTGCAGAGACTGCTGGACAATGAGAAGCAGAACAGGTAACATACGGGCATAACCACTGTGGAATGTACCTAGTAGACCTTGTTATGAAACCTAAGAATGACCGCGCAATGTCACTCCGTGTATATATTCAAATCTATTGCTATTGTAAGACTTGTTGTTGTGCTGTACACAGGCTGCGTGCAGACCAGCGCAGCACTGAATCCCGGCAGGCGGTGGAACTGGCGGTCAAAGAGCACAAGGCTGAGATAGTGGCCTTACAGCAGGCCTTGAAGGAGCAGAGACTGAAGGCTGAAAGTCTGTCTGATACTGTGAGTCACAAGTGTTTACGTGTCTTACTTATGATCTGATTTTAATTCCTTTTTAAGTGAAAAAGGCAAATATTAGTTTTAATTTGGAGAGAGAGCATCCATTCTGTGTTTGGGAGGAGTTAACATTCACTCACGTGTTCTCGCAGCTCAATGATCTGGAGAAGAAGCATGCCATGCTGGAGATGAACGCCCGCAGCTTACAGCAGAAACTGGAGACAGAGAGAGAACTGAAACAGCGGCTGATGGAAGAGGTACAGTGGGAAATGGGATAACATACACATGCCTGTATTTATTCAATTTACATTACATTTATGTTATTATGGACTTTACCGCTAATACTCTCCCATTCAAAGACAAGGAAATAAGAAAAATATTTAGAAATGCAATTTAAATTAACATAGTAAACAGTTGGCAGTAAAAAGTGGTCTCCTGTTGCTTGGTCTGTTGGAAAAACATATCCTCTTAAATGAGTTGATTGTATTTGCTACCAGTCATGATTGTATCTTATTTTCCTAATTTTAATATCTGTGTGTTGGTGTCCTTACAGCAAGGGAAGCTGCAGCAGCAGATGGACCTCCAGAAGAGCCACATATTCCGTCTAACCCAAGGCCTGCAGGAAGCCCTGGACCAGACCGACATGCTCAAGACTGAGCGGACCGATCTTGAGTACCAGCTGGAGAACATACAGGTGCTCAATGCAAAATGTTTTTCAGTTTGATGAAATACAGCGGTCTCTAGGGAGAAAAACAGTCCTAGGTCGATATTAGAATAGTGCAACTGATGTTGACAAGAAGCACACTATCTCATGGGGACTAAGAGCATAAAGGAATCCCGATCCTTTTGTTCTCAAAGGGAATTATTTTAAAGTTATCTTCAGTCTTCCATCTCTGAAGATGTGTTTTCCTCCCCTGCAGGCTGTCTACTCCCATGAGAAGGTGAAGATGGAGGGGACCATCTCCCAGCAGACCAAACTTATTGACTTCTTACAGGCCAAAATGGACCAGCCGACCAAGAAAAAGAAGGTCTGGGGAAAACATTCTATGACAACTTTTAGCCAAATTGGTTTGACAGACATTTAAAAGATGTGTATTTATTGTATCGTTCTTGTATAGTATGAGTGACCTATTCCCTCCATAAACAGGGTATATTTGGGCGTCGCCGGGAGGATGTAGGCACCACAACTAACGGGGTGCTGACCCCACAGGCCCAGCCGGCCGTTCCCATGCAGTACGGTGACATGAAACTGGCTTGGGAGAAGGAGCGCACAAGGTGTGGAGAGCTGGAAGAGGCTCTGCAGAAGATGAGGATAGAGCTACGATCCCTCAGAGAACAGGGTAGGTCCTAGTGTTAGGCAGCACATTTACAGCAGCAGAAAAAGGGACGGGCTTTATATCTTATGTTATTTATTGGCAGAAAGGAATGAGATGATCGCTTGGAATAAACAGTCTCTATTTGAATCATGCGATACGTCTGGATTAAATATTTGAATCGACTGACAGCCCTGTTGTTGACACAGAGTCACAGAGGTGTTGATTTTACTCTACTAATCATGTTTTTTCATCATTACCAACTCAAACTTAGGTCTGTCATTTAAGATGAGAAATGACAACCAACCTCAGGGGATCCTATATTTTGCTTAGTCTCTCATCTGTTCCCAGACATCTTTTAACACTGTTGCCATGGCAGCATCTTAGTGCATTGTCTACACCTGCCAAGTCTCAATGCTATTTATTTTGGCATACATTTGTGTTTTGGTAATGGAGCCAGACATGTTTAGTTTAATAACTATTACTTATCTAATATTAGGATGTGTTAATGGGCCTTTGTGGAATTACAGCGGCTCACTTCAAAGCCCAGGAACATGGAGCTCCTTCTACACCGGCCCAGGCTCGACATCAAATCCTCATGTCAGCTATTGTCAAATCCCCAGAACATCAACCCAACCCCAGCAGCCTGCTCAACCCATCCACCCGCAGCAAGGAGACCTCCACACCTGAAGGTTAGAGACACACAATTGCACACAATTGCACACACACACACACACACACACACACACACACACAACACACAACACACAACACACAACACACAACACACAACACACAACACACAACACACAACACACAACACACACACACACACACACACACACACTCAGTGCTGCCCGCAGCTAATCAGCCTTGATCTGAACCGGCGATTTCCTGTTTTGCACCTGTACCGTTTCCCCCAAAGAAGTGTTCACCCTTAAGCTATCAGTCAGTGTCAACACAAATGGACTCTGTTCACTTATTTTGTTCATGTGGTGTGTGTGTGTATGTGTGTTCTTTCTATGGCTTGTCCTCATGAAGCACGAGTATTAATAAATTAAATTTGGATAACTAAAAAATAAAAGAAAAAAGTATTCACTTTTTACAGCTGAAATTTAAATCATGCTTGGGCCTGTCTCACAAAGTAAGAATAGTGGATTAGCCAGGTAAGATTGGTTTTAATAAGGATTTCCAATATCACAAAGATGGATTCCCTTTTCTATGATCACCATGGAAACTGAACTTTTGATGCACATATCATAACTGCGTAGCAGGCTCAGTGGATCATAGTTAAATAATAGCCCATCTCTCTAATAAGCTACGTGTGGGGACAAAATGGAATAAGGACTTTCAAAGGATCTTCCGACGACAAAAGTACTGTATCAAATGAAAGTGAAATCTTCACAGACCCCCTTACCGACCGACTGAACCTCTTAATGCCATGGCATCAGACGTTCTAATACCATAACAAAGACATTAGTGTGTGTTTCAGAGACACGTTAAGATAACTAAGCCTAACTCAGTCAATCTTGCTTTTCGATTCAGGCTCCTTACTGTCTGTGTTCCTTTGCTTTCACATATAGCTATTGTTAGACTGCCCTCTCTTTTCTGTCTCTTTCCTATTGCTCCTCACAGAAAAGAGGAGGGTCACCTTTGAAAGTAAGTTAGCAGTCACCACGATGTCTCTTCTTACATGCATGAGCTCATCTTCATGCATGTTATACTGTACATGCGTGCTCATATCGTACCATACGTCTGTGTCATTGTCCACGACGTTGTCAAGCTAACTGTTATTTGATCACAAACTTTATTTTGGAGGACAAGTTTGACGTGACTCTTTTTTTTAAATCATGAGTCATGATTTATACTCATAATTAAATGCATAGTCATTGGCATGCATAATATGATTCTGACTATATTAGTATCCCTTAAAGTGAATGTGCCTAAAGCTTGAACTTAAATATGAAATGTTTCTTTCATTATACAAATTTCCCTATGCTGCTTTAAGAAATGAAATCTCATGAACCTATTGCTGACTTATGACGTGATTGAAGCCTGCAACAAAATATTATGGTGTCATATTTCAGTCCTATACCTAATAACCACTCTCCCCCCCCCCCCCCCCCCTTTTTGCATTGCAGAGTTTGGTCGTCGAGTGAAAGAGAGAATGCACCACAACATCCCTCATCGCTTCACTGTGGGTCTCAACATGAGAGCTGCCAAGTGTGCCGTCTGCCTGGACACTGTGCATTTTGGACGACAGGCTGCCACTTGTCTAGGTTTGTATCCTACACCGGAGGCGGGAGCACAGAATGTGAAAATATTTCAGAGGACACATTTATTGGCCAGACTTAAATGTCTCCCTCCAATGATGGATTTAGATGTAGTTTGTTTTGGCTGTTATGGCTACTACGAAAGAAAATGTGCAATGTTGCTGCATTCCCAGACCAATAGCGCGGAAAACAAAGTTAGCCTTCTTCTTGCTGTGGTCGGTTATTGTGAAAACTTGTGTGAACAGCAATAAAACTGACTGTTGTGAGTGTTTTTGAATTGTGCCAACATGAGACCCTTAACATTGCAATATTAACTCCCTAATTAATGATAAAGACTCTGCATAAAGAACTTTTGAAATAAACCCTAATCAGCAAACCCCTTCCTCCTGTTTTATTACAGAGTGCAACACCCTGTGCCACCCTAAATGCTCACCGTGTCTTCCGGCCACCTGCGGCCTGCCAGCTGAGTATGCCACTCACTTTTCAGAGGCTCTGTGCCGGGAAAAGGCCAACTCTCCTGCACTACAGGTTAAGGAGGCTAGTGGCCATGTTCGTCTGGAGGGATGGATGAAGCAGCCTAGGTAACCTCTGACTCCAGACCATTTCATACCATCCTGAACATGTACCATATGCTGTTGTTACAGCTTTGACAGTAGTGTGCATTTGTATGTTTGCTCATGCAGAAATTGCAAGCGTGGTCAGCAGGGCTGGGAGAGGAAATATGTGGTGCTCGATGGGACCAAATTATCTGTCTTTGATAGTGAGCCCAGAGAAGGTCAGTACTTCATTTTGTTAATGGCTGTATTTTCATTAGTAATAGAAAAATAAATGTTAAACTGGACAGTTTCTGCTCGTTAGTGAGACCGTTTTTATAATCATTTGCCTTTATATTGCCATGTAGATCAATACAGCAGTATCCATTAAAAAAATTGACATGGTGTTTTTTTTCCTTCCAGACTGTATAGTTGAGGAGGAGTTTGAGCTATGTCTGCCTGACGGAGAGGTGACCGTTCATGGGGCTGTTGGAGCCTCTGAGCTCATCAACACTGCCAAGTCAGGTACTGGATCGATATCGCCTAATCCTGCTACACTCGGCCTATTGTCAGATTTAGAGTGTATCATCCTCTCCAGCATGTTTCATCCATAAATTCAATCTCAAAATACAACAAAATGTTGACAGTAATGCTAAGCTGAGCTGTTAGCAAGATCGCCAACCCATCGACTTTTCTCTGTGTTTGTGTGTGTATGCAGACATCCCGTACGTGTTGAAGCTTGAGTCACAGCCCCACACCACCTGCTGGCCAGGCCAGTCCCTCTTCTTCATGGCACCCAGCTTCCCTGACAAGCAGCGCTGGGTTGCTGTACTCGAGTCTGTTGTGGCTGGCAGCCGTGGATCTAGAGAAAAATTGGATTCTGATGCTGTAAGTATTGTGTGTGTTCAGACCGCGTTTTTTCTGTCAGACCTGAATGGGCTCAAAATGTGAGGTTGTCTATCGAATGTGTACGAAAGATAGCCCAGTGTCTCCGTTTTTTTACAAGAAAAAAAAAACTCACTTATTATGCGCATTTCAAATAGTAACTTTGGCTGTATTGTTTGGTGTGAAAATTAAGTAAAATACAATGAATGCCTCCATTAAACACCAGCCAGTGCCTTCACTTCTTTTTCTCTCCCTCTCTCTTCTTCCTCTCTCTGCATGTTCTCAACTTCCACGTCTCCTGTTTGTGTTGTCATCGTCTTTGTTGATGTGATTATACCGTGCGTGTGTATCTCCATTCAACTCGGTTGTGTGGATCATATTATAGGCAGGTGCTTCTAAAAGACAGAAGAACCTTTCCCCTCTGGTTCAGGTACAGTAAGTAGCTGCACGAACGCTTGGGCTACAGTCGCCCGACCGACTGAGCATGCAGTAGCTGTACACATCTAGCATACAACACTGATCAGTGCAGGTCAACACAGTCCCAGGACCAGTCACTGAATGTTTTCCTTGGAAGGAACTTCCTTTCGAAAAAAGTCTGCATTCAGTGATTGGCCATACACACATTATTGTACCACAAAGTAAGCTTACATAGTGCATGGATGTGAATAGGCACTGCTGTGTACTTCTGGCCTGGTGTCATATGCTATGTCATGCATGCTTCTGCAAAAGCCATGCACTGCTGCAGCCCCCATTACTGAAACGTGACAGACACATGTACGTAGTCTTTGGCAACTTGAGCTTAACTTCGATTTGCTTCTGCTGTTGGTGTTTGTGTGTTTATTGCTGTTTTTAGAAGCTTTAGAAGTTTCCCATTCATCTTACATTCTGTAAGAAGGATGGGGAAAAGTGTTACATTTTCTCTAAACCATATGTCACCATTCCCAAAAAGTGCTAATTTAATTACCTATTCAAATGTCCATTTAAAGGTTCAATATGCAACTGTCAAGTATTAAAAGTTTGTATCAAATGCTTGGTGACTTCCCAGTGTTTGCTCACTCTTTTAAAATAAATAATAATTTATATTATGATCCATTAATTTTACATAGGATTGTATTTTGGCAAATATGTTTTTAGGGCTGTTTGTAATAAGACAAAGTTAAATGATTTATTTGTTATTTAAATTACTTTTTTCTTGGCATGATGATAAGATAGACGATTTCAACTTTGGTATCGGAGTAACACCGTCCAAACTTTAAAGCAGTGTTTTCTTATGTCGCATGGGGGGAAATATGTCTGCATAAATCCTCAGCTTACTTTTAAATTAGATGTCTTAAAGGTGGAGGATGGATTCACTTCAGATTGCAGAAATATCTGTGTTTGAATATGTGATGGTTTCTGTCTGTCAGCCTTGCTGGGGGCCTTTTCTTGCTCTAAACAACAACCAATGTGTAGAAGTTCTGCCTAACCTGTTCCCTCTCTGCTCCGTGTCTTTCCTCTTTCATCTGCTTGTCTCAATAGAAACTTCTGGGCAATTCTCTGCTGAAGCTGGAGGGTGATGACCGGTTGGACATCAACTGCACTCTGCCACTCACAGACCAGGTACAACCACAAAATACCTGTACTGTATACTGTATAATGTCACATTATGTTCTTTACCTTATTCTTCAGCGCTTTTTGGCATTTAGTCGTATTTAATTCTCTTTTTATAATGTAATTTAAATGAGTGAAGTGTTTCAAATGTGTGTTTGTGTTTCTGTAAAACCAGTCTGCGAATCTAAATCTAAATCCAACTGCTGAATTTTTCACTTATTATCTACCTACCTATCCTTATCCTTCCCCTCAGATTGTGTTGGTGGGCTCCGAGGAGGGTTTGTACGCTCTAAACGTCATCAAGAACTCTTTGACCCACATCCCCGGGCTGACCTCCGTCTTCCAGATCCAGATCCTGAAGGAGCTCGATAAGCTGCTAATGATCACTGGTCAGTACCATATTGAATGAAAGCCATTACATGGCAATCGATTTTAACTAAAAACCTGAACTTGATTGTCTTTAACTCTGCATCTACAATGTAGGAGTTTTCTCTCAAAATAACATACACATATATTTTTATTCTAATCACATTTGATGTGTTAGTTATTACATCAGGCTTTTCTGATTTCTCATAGATCAGATATGTTTTCAATGCAAAAGTACTACATATAGTATCACATTATGGTTAAGCTTTTAAGAGACATCTAAATGATAATAATTATGTGCATGAACGCACTGCTGTTCACAGGAGATTGCTTGTATTTGTGATTGTGCATGGTGTGTGTGTGTGTGTGTTGTGTCATCAGGAGAGGACAGGGCCCTTTGTCTGGTGGAGATCAAGAAGGTGAAACAGTCTTTGTCGCAGTCCCATCTCCCGGCTCAGCCCGACCTCAACCCTTTCATCTTCGAGACAGTCAAGGGATGCCACCTCTTCTCCTCTGGAAAGGTGGGAGAAAAAAATCCTTTTGATTACACTTGTCATTTCATTCGAGTTAATGAAGTGAACATAATAGCAATAGCACAGCAGTGTGCTGTCTGATTGCAGATATCTATTGTCGTCCTGATTGCAGTCTTGTTCTTTCTTTACAGATTGATAATGGCATCTGTATCTGTGCTGCTATGCCCAATAAGATTACAATTCTGAGACATAATGAAAGCCTGAACAAGTTCTGCATCAGAAAGGTGAGTGGGCCTTTAAAGTTGAATTGGTACTTTAGACTGTCATAAAGAAAAGGAAATGGCAGTATTATGCAGTTAAAATGCAAATGCTCTGTTTTACTTCGGGGAGTAATGAGTTTGGAAACATTTTGAGCTTTTCTTTGTATTTGCAGGAGATTGAGACATCAGAGCCCTGCAGCTGTATTCATTTCACTGGCTACAGTATCATTATCGGCACCAACAAGTTCTATGAGATTGAGATGAAGCAGTATGTGCTGGAAGGTAGGTCAGCCACCATTGGGATGTATGCCTGCTAGGCATCCGCACACACATTCTGTATTGATGTAACTTTTTTTTTGCAATAATAATATTTACACAGTTGTGATTCTATCGCTGTGAGGTTTTAATGTTCACATCTGAAGGAGCTGACTGACACTGATGTGATTTTCTTTTTTGCAGAGTTCCTGGATAAAAACGACGTGACGCTAGCTTCAGCTGTATTCGCCGCGTCCTCCCACAGCTTCCCCATCTCCATCATCCAGGTCACCACGGCTCCACAGAAAGACGAATACCTGCTCTGTTTCCATGGTTAGACGTTTATTTATCGTCTGTGTGGGCATAAAGTCGTTGTACATTCGAGCATGTTTTTGTTTTTTTCCTGTCAAATTTCTGACTCAATCGTCTTTGTCATAGGAAACAATTAAATTCTTCAAATATGCATTTTTATATGGTGCCTGAACATTTGTATTTGCAGAGTTTGGTGTATTTGTGGATGCGTACGGTCGCAGGAGTAGGAGTGAAGACATCAAATGGAGCCGTCTGCCTCTCTCGTTCGGTTAGTGGAACTCTGTATTTCTTCCATGTCACCTTCAAAATGGCTATTTTAAGTAACTGTCGATATATACTGCATGATTTATGACATGATGTTAAGTGAACTTTTTTTTTGGTATTTCAGCCTATAGAGAACCATACCTGTTTGTGACCTACTTCAACTCTCTGGATGTCATTGAAATTGTGGGACATTCTGCTCTGGGGTAAGATTGCCTTCTGCTCCTCTGTCAGTACCAGTTCATCAGTTAGAGTTTACACTAATTAGTATTTACCCAGCGACATCATCATCATTTTATGGATCGTTACCATTACTGCTAGGGGCTTAGTAAACGCCTCAACAAGGAATCATTCATTTCAGTCATTTCTGTTTTAACGATACAGTGTCTAATGGTCCTATCTTCTTTTCCCAGGCCCCACTCATATGCGCACCTGGACATCCCAAACCCACGCTACCTTGGCCCAGCTATCTCCTCTGGGGCCATTTACCTGGCCTCTTCCTACCAGAACAAACTGCGGGTCATTTGCTGCAAAGGCAACCTGGTCCAGAGCCATGAGGCTTTAGAAGATCTGCAGCGCAGCGGCTCCGGCCGCAGGTGAGGATATACAATAATTCAATCTGCTTCAGGTCTGTCTGTTCTCTCCTATTCTTTTAATTAACCCATTTAACCTGATTAATACTCAAACAAATCTCTGTTGTGGCTATTATTTTTGGTGACAGTTTTTATCCACAAAAAGCTTTCCACTTTCCTTATACTCACATTTGTACACATTTTGAATGTCCCTTTTCCCATTTACCATATCCACAGTCATGATATATCATTGGAATACAAATCTTGAGTTGAAAGGAAAAGATAAGTTGAGGTCAATTTACTTGAGCATCTTACTCATTCATTTGTTTATTTTTTAAGTGAAGTTGATCTACCCTCTAATATAAAGACACTATTGAGTAAGAGCTTTCAAAACACCTCACTTCTTTATCTCATGTACACTGGTGTTGTTGACGGGTCAATGGGACTAGCTGTTACTGCTGGGCACAGGTTGGCATCCACAGGTGGTGAGGGTTTAATTGACATCTGGTTATAAAACAGGAGAGTAACATCCTCATTTTGCTTTTTACAGGAGTAAAAGGAGGAGATATTTTTTTATCTGTAACAAATCCTGAGATATGTCTTGTAAAATGAGAATTACTTTTAAAAATGCCTCCTGTCAAATTTAGAAAGGAAATTTTTGAATAAAGACCGACTTCCTGCTTCTATGTACCGAGTCTATTACAATTTCAAGTTTGCTGCCAGTTGAGCCTTTATTACTCACAGTGCTGGGTTATACGACTGGCTTTGAAAGACAGTCAAAGCTTTGCTCTTTAGTTCTTCTCTTCAGTCTCTTCTAATTATGAATAACAATGTGCTACAGCTCATTAAATGAGCTTGTTTGTATGAATCCATCATCCTCACCACATCTGTCAACTGACCTGACAGTGCCAAGCATAGCCCATGGACCCTAGACACAAAATACTTTTTTCCCCCCTTTATGACCAACACTCCCTGCCCGTCTCTATGCCTCGGTTCCTCCCTAACAGCCCTAACAAGCGTGGGCCTCCTTCCTACAATGAGCACATCTCTAAGAGGCTGGCAGCCGGAGATCCAGGCACGCCTCACCGCTACCGAGAGGCTCGCACAGAGTTCAGACGAGACAAGTCTCCCAGCCGCCCGCTGGAGAGGGAGAAGTCTCCGGGCAGGATGCTGGAGAGTCGGATGTCTAACTCTCCAGGCCGGGCCATGGCCGACCCCCGGCTAGACCGCTCCCCGGGCAGGGCCATGGCAGACCCTTGCATGGACCGCTCCCCCGGACGCATGATGGACGTTCGCAGGGAGAGGTCGCCTGGACGATTCGAGGAGCGCCAAAGGCTTCATACTGGCTCTGGTCGCACACCCATAAACCCGGTAAACATGGTTTGTCAATCGTCATGATGGACAGTACTTTGGTCCAGATTGAAATGTCCGAACAACTATTCATTAACATTGTCAAAACATTTTGTAAAAAATATTTTTGGTCCCAACAACATACATTCTAATTACTTGTTCAGTGATCTCCTGACCTCTAATGCTACCAGCAGGTTGACAAGTCTGGCTTTGAGTAAACTTAAATTCAACTTTGGTGTTCGTATGACTAATCGTTGCACCATTATCAGTTCAAAATCTAAATTTGTAACTCTTTGGTTACTTTGTATTCAGCAACCAACCTGATATCTAATAAACCTTTCTCAAATTACTTTTTCAATCTTTACTTAAATTCCATGCATTTGCATTTATTTAACATGCCTTTTTTATTTATTTATTTTTCTTTTACCCACAGGTATGGGACCAATCCTCTGTTTGATAGACAGCAGAGCCACGTACCTAGCATGGACAGAGACATTCATCTTGGCCAGGGGAAATAAGGGAGGAGAGCACTAGTGAGAATGTCACCAACTCATGATGAAACACTGCCACATCCGTTTCTCCTGTCATCTAAGCTGACAAAACCACGGACGAAAAAACAACTGTAGCCGCCAGAACATAGGGAGAACGAGAGAAATAAACAGATGCCATTAGAATCAGGTTATTTTTCTCAATGAACTGGGCCGATTCAATAAAGGTCAACCCAATGCCATATTTAACAACTTTTTGAGCAGAGTTTTTTGCAATGTATTTGAGTACACTGTAGAAGGGATTAGTAATTGAATTCGATTTCTTCCAGGATATGAATTCTCCACTTAAAACCTGAGCTAGATGAGTTCTTCTAGTTTCCATTAACTCCAGACAGTAGGGACTATAATAGATAAGCACAGCCGTAGCAACTTTATCTTAAAAGTCAATGCCTAAATATTTTCAAACCAGTCAAGTGAAACTGGCAGAGGTTCACTCAAAATAGTATAGATATAACTGACTCCTTTCCACAATCAACTCCGTCCACAGTAGCCACAGACCGGGGCAGGAGAGTACTGTTCATCCAATAGCATTTCTGAATCCAGCCCTGTGCTGACGTGTCAAACACACAATCATTATCAGCTAATTTCAATCATTCACTGCTGATCTCAGTCTTGTGTCGAGACTGTGGTTAGTTACGCTGACAGGGCTTGGCTGGAGCAAAAACTAATTTAAATCAAATTTCAAATAAATGAACATCCCCTGCCCCGTAGAACCACACACCAGATGACTGTCTGCCTTCGCACAGGTCAACACTAAAACTGCACTACCCACAATCCTCAGCAGGACTTTCTGATCCTCCAGAACGCTATCTGACTGTAAATAGACGAGACATAATTTTATATATATTGAGAAGGAATTCCAAGGCTGGATAAGCCATGTCTATTTTTGTTAAAGAAAAGAAGTGATTACGTGTCCTCTTGAATGTCCAATGAATATTCTTTTAATATGTCCAAACATCCTTTATCAAGTAAGTGATTGTATCTGGATCCAACTCGTCGTGTATGCACTTCCATCTGTCGAACGGCAAAACCTCAGTGCTGAACTATATGACAAAAGGGAGGGGGGGAAAGAAATCATGTTTGAAGCAAACAACATAGTACTTGAGCATTTCTTTTTGTACAATGTCCCTTATATTGTATATAACCCAAAATTGTTCAAGGTGACGGTGGAAATAATCTTTGTTTTTAGTTTTTTTTCCTGATTCGTAAATGGCATGGATATGTATATCTGAAATGAAAGGAGTGTTGTCTTCTGCTTCTGCCTCATTTGGGTTATATTTTTTGTACCATGATTCAACAGCGAAGCACGTTAAATAACATCTCCTTTCTTTTAACTATTACCTATTTGCATAGTAAATTAAAATGATTATAATCAGACATCACTTTTTCTTTTACTAGGACACTCTTGGCAAGTTAAACAGTCAGTCCAACCTTAAATATGCCCAGATATAGTTGATGTTTACCTTTGACTGAGCTGATTTTGTTTCTATAAATCATCTGATCTATAGAAATAGAATATCTTGGTGGTTTTTAGTCATGTTTTTAGAATACATAAAGATAAAATGCCAGACTTTAACTTGCCCGGTGTGCCTGTTAACAGTAGGACGCTCAATAGGAAGATGTTTTTTTTCAACCTTCTGAATCCGCTTGCATCCAAATCTTCCTGAATGTATTTAAGCCGAGAAGATGGAACCGATGAATTGGTCAAAAAACATGTTGAACAAGTAGCACCCAGTGCTACATATTGCACAAGTTTCCCACTGGACTCTATACAAAAGGCTTTCCTGTCCTGTCTTACTTTATTTTTGTAATCTTTTTATAATTTGCATTTCTTTTCACGTGATCCTGAATCATCATGCTGTAACGCTGGATATGATATTGATGTCTGCTAACAAATGTTTTATTAGAGTTCCCTGTAGAGATTTTGTCACAGAATATTAAATATTATAACCCTTGTCTTTCACCTCTATCTTGCCTCCTGTTGTTCTGTTTGTGTGCCTGTGACCAGGATACATCTTTTGTTTTAGTTATTGTAAATTGCAGACACGGAACAGAAAACTGGTCTTATTTGAAACCCTTTTCCTTTTTGCTTTCTCCTCTCCAGTCAGGCTGCCTGTGAAAAGGCCATTTGTCCATGTCCATTGTATTGGAGGATAGTCTATTTATAGGCACCTGATCCCAGTGCTCAGCCAATGCGACGGTGGCCTGCCGTTCATTCCAGTCACAGTAGCTGCAGCGGCTGCTGGGATCAAAAACTGAAAGGAGAAAAGTTTTCAACCATAGCATCTGCTCTCTCTCTCTCAGTTAACAATAACTATTCTAATTCTGACCTTCTTGTACACACTACGTTGTGAAATGACTCTGGTGACATATGCTGTTAACTCATCTGAGGCATTTTATTTGACAGCGAGTGCATGGAGGCTTTTTAGCACCCCTCTTTTTATATATATATATATACCACCCATATAATCCCCCATGGTCCATTCAGCTCATTCTCATAGACTGTCACTTTTCTTGACCTGGGAACCACATGTGATACTGGATGACTTGTTAATGGTGCAGAAAGACACAACACATTGTAAAGACATGTTCAGTGGCAGCAGTGTTGCACTTGAGTATTTCGCACCTACTGCAGTTGAGCACACTCGGCTTAGTTTAATAAGCTCTCTGAGGCTAACACCTGAGTAATGTGCAAAGTAGATTGAAGACATCCTCTGATGCCACCCTTTCTTCTGCCCGTATCCTCCACTTCTGTTTTACGAATTGAAAGAATTAAAAATTAAAGATTTCCCTTGGGCTTACCCGTTTCATAAACAGAATGAACACCACATGCTGTTTTTTTCTTCATATCCAGTAGAGTAGAAGAGGCTGATGGAGGGGAGACATTCTGTCAGCAAGTGTATTTTTACCTTTATAGAATAAATGCTCTCTCATAAATTTGTGTGTAGTTAGCGCTGTGCAGCTGTGCCATACTCTGCTATGACACTGTTGGGGAAAGGTATACTTGGCGACAATCATGTCAGACATGTGAAAGGTTGGTGGTAACATAGTCCTGACAGGTCAATAAATTGGCTTTAATGAGCTGGTGATTTCCACTCTCCTATCATGTGTCATGTCCAATGAGGACTAGAAATTATTGTTACACAGTTCAGCATGTTATATTAATGTTAGATAATGATTTTGTCGGGGAAAGTAGGTCAATTTAAGCTCAAAAGTACATTTTAAGGCTTTATTAAAGTTATAAGGCGTGACAAGTTCACCCAGATTGAATAGTCAGTTATGTGTTAAAATACCATCATTTCAGATGGAGTCTTATGAGAGATTTCTGTTCAGCGAGTACATAAAAGGTTGACAAATGCTCAGCTGCCAAATGAAGAACAATTTTGTGAATTTGTCCCATCTGGGTTTGACATCTGCCTCAATAGCACCATTCTTCATATCATTTAGACAAAGTAAACAAAAAAGGCAACAAAGCGATCTAGCAAGTGTTTATCTCTGTCTTGCATTCCCATCACTTTTCATTAATCCCATAGACTTTCTGTAGTTCAGACAGTCAAGACAGCACAGGGCAGCGTGAAGTGATTAAGTGCTTTCACCTTCAGTCTGCTCTTGATATTCTAAACCAGTTATTCCATTGTGTTTGTGCGCATGCATGTGTTTTTGTGAGCGTGCAATACTGTATGTGCTGTATGAAGCATCATTTACCTGTCACTTCCTAAAGAGGACATAGTTTATAAATATCATCCAGCGTTGGCTACAAAAGGCTACCCACAATCTCCCCATTGTTCACTGGCATCATTGTTGGTCTGACATCCCAGCTGCTCAGCCATGGTAAGTCACTGTGTTTGATAGTTTAAGGATGCTAACTTTATTTTCGACAGACGAATGCAATAATGTTATACTTTCCTCTCTGTATTAATATAGTTAAAAATATATACATATCTAAAAATGTTAAACATTTTCAGAAATTAATGATGAACACAGTAAAGGTTTGATTTTTACAGACTAGACTTTAATTACCTTCGACTTAATACATTCTGAATTACACAACATATTTTACATAATGTCAAATTGTTGCTGCTTTTATCTGGCTAAAAGTTTTGTGTGCACATTCTGATCTAATTCAACACCATTTTCTGTTATTCAGCTATACAACCCATTTTATTTATGTTTACCTTGCTGGGTATGTAGTGACAGCCTTACTTACCTCTCCTCCTTTCTTTGTGCCAAAAGGCCCCCAAGAAAGCCAAGAAGAGGTCAGCAGAGGGAGCCAACTCCAACGTGTTCTCCATGTTTGAGCAGGCTCAGATCCAGGAATTTAAAGAGGTGAAAGCTGCTCCACCAATTTTTATTTCTCTTGATTTACTTTCGGCTGAGAACGACACAATAATTTAATGGAACTGGAATGGTGTATGAATATGCATGTTAGTCCGACTACGCCGAGTAATACCATCCAAGTGTTGTTGTCTTTAAAATATACAGCAGCAGGTTCAGAGGTCTCTATTTCTTTTTCCCCTTTGTCTTTCCATCTCCATTGTTCATCATTGTACTATGCCCACCTGTCTATTTTCCTGTCCCTGGCTTGCCAGCGGGGAGGCTTGTGGTATGCTGGTATGAGGGTCAGTGGTGCCCAGCCATTCAGACTGTGTCATCAGTGATTAGGCTGCAGATAAACTGCTGGACATACCCTGGATGCCACGCTAACTCCCCAGGGAAGCTTGCGGGGTTATAAATACCTAACACTGTACACCTATAAAGATGGCATCGAAAATATGCAAAGGGATGAAGAAAACATAAAACTATGATATGACTTTTACTTTCTGAAGCATGTGTCTGCAATCTGTTTGCCACTCTCACGTTTTGAAAGGCAGAGCGTCTCTTTCATATTTACTGTCCTGTGCAATGTCCCCCAGGCCTTCACTATCATGGACCAGAACAGAGATGGCTTCATCGATAAGAATGACCTGAGGGACACTTTCGCAGCTCTAGGTATGTAGACACCGATCTTATATAGGTATTTCTTTATAGCCTTCAGGCCAAATATTGAGGAGCGATCATGAGCTTTAAAAAAAACAAACAGATCCTAGGTGTTCGGTATCTGAATGTGTTTAATCCACTTGTGCCGCAGGACGTCTCAACGTGAAACAGGAAGAGATTGATGAGATGCTCAAAGAAGCCCCTGGCCCGGTCAACTTTACCGTCTTCCTCACCATGTTCGGAGAAAAGCTGAAAGGTAGGAAAATGTCATCACACAATCCAAACCCAAGTCTTGCAAGTAGACTAGTATTTCAAATATGTTCAGTCGACTAAGTGTTCTTTTTTTGTGTTTTTTTTAAATGTTTGTAGGTGCTGATCCAGAGGAGACCATCCTCAACGCGTTTAAAGTCTTTGACCCCGAGGGGAAAGGTGTGCTGAGGAAGGACTAGTAAGTGACTCAGCAACCACACTCCACTCCACTCCTCACACCACGTCAATTTGCAATATACTAATTCACTGCAGGCCAGAGAGAGAATAATGTTAGCTATTGCTCACAATTTCATGATCATGATTAAGTCCCACTGCAGTTATTCATCCCAGTACATCTCTCCCTGCCTCATCGTCTGACTCACTGTCCTTTCTCTTTTTCCTGCTCAGTGTGACACAGATGCTTACAACACAAGCAGACCGATTCACCCCCGAAGAGGTTTGTTGTAGCCTCTTTACACAATTGATCCTCATTATGTGTCAGATTGCTGTGTGTGTGTGTGTGTGTGTGTGTGTGTGTGTGTGTGTGTGTGTGTGTGTGTGTGTGTTTGAGTTATAATGGAGCTTGTCTTCATCCATGTTAAAAAAACATTCATTCAAAGTGAATCATAGCTCTATGTAATGTCTGTTTTTTTTGTTTTGTTGGTTAGATGGAGCAGATGTTCGCTGCTTTCCCCCCAGACGTGGCAGGGAACCTGGATTACAAGAACCTGGTTCACATCATTACCCACGGAGAGGAAAAGGACCAGGAGTAAACCGTTATCGTCACCATGTTCATCAAATAGAAAGTCTTCCTTTTGCCCTGCACGTGACTTGAAACTGGCCCACACTGCCCTTGAGGAAGAATAAGGACAGTGGGGTGTTGTAGCCATCTTTGTGTTGGCTGCGTTGTCTTTTGCAGTGCTCACTCAAGAGCACAAGAGAATCTCGACAATTGTCTCTTCCAGGCCCTAGAAACAGAAAATCGATCAACAACATAGTGAGCTGTCTCGCCCCTTTTTGCGCTATCCAGAGTATGTTCCACTTTTGAGTCTAATTAAATCATTTTGCCTTATCATTTTATACACTCTAAACCACTTGCATATATGTTTTCATAGAAATTGTCCATTTGTTAGGTCTGTGTATGTAAGCTCGCCAAATAAAAGTGTTCGAAGACAGTAGCCAGCCTGCTTGCTTGTTCTGATTTTTGAAGATATTTTATAAAGGCATTAAAGAAAAACAAATTGCATACAGTACAGAGAATATGCATAAAAGGTTATATCCCTGCTGCTCATGTGTTTATGGGGTCATCAGATTACCGCTTGAACACGTAGCCATTCCAGCTAGGCTTTTTAATTCCATGTAAGGCAGTGAATGTGTGTACTTCAGAATAGCGGATGTGTGCAGTTGGTGGTCCCCTGAAATCCTCAAGAGACTAATCCAAAATGTGCGCGTGGCATCACTTTGTGTGTGCCTACTGCCTATGTGTATTTACACGCACAAAGCATTACAATGTTTGGCTACTGAAACAGAGGACTTAAGTCAGACAATGTCCTGTTGTTATTTTAGTGCCGTGATGATGTGAGGAGGGTAACGCTATACTGTGGAGTTTGGTCAGCACACACAATAGGAGGTCACCAAAGTGATCCTCATCACCCTCAATGACCCCACTTGCCAGACCTTGGCAGCGGGCTGATGTATTAGTGTGTGTGTGTGTGTGTGTAGTTGGGGGGGGGCTTGTCAAACTCAGACTAAAGTATTGCTTTCTGTCGAGGAGAGGAGACTTGTAGGGAGTGGTGAGGGATGGATCAACTCTGACATTTGGGTTCACGTCATGCGTCCTGTTTTACCGGACTGTGGCCATGGAAGGAAGAGAATATGCAATCTGCAGAGAAATATATATCACATTGTTCCTTTAACCGTAGTCATACTTGCTGGTACGTTTAAAAGTGCACTGATCAAATACTTTTTGGACAAACAGGATAAATAATCTGTGACAAACCCACAGAGAATTATCAACAAACTCACTTCGTCTCAGCTCTGAGAAAGCTCATTGTTTTTGTTTTACAGCTTTGGAAGAGGCTGAAATGTAACGACAAACCAAAATGTTATAACTGGTCGATAATGTAACAAAATGCAGAGCCCAAAACATAATAACTTTTAGCCCATATAAAACGTTGGTGTACTCAACATATCTGGGTTCACATTTTGGCAAGTAGACTAATAATGTAACAACTTATTATACATTTTGGGTTAGTTAATACATCATGGAGCGAGCAAAATGTGTTTCTCCTAACATTGTAATCATTTTATTAAATTATGGAATGAGTCAATCATTTATGGATCAAAGTATGTAGAGTGTATTATCAACCAAACAAAAAGATTATTCAGGAGATGGTGGAGACCAAAATAGAGTTAAAAGGAGAGTGAATACAGAACTATTCCTAACATTGCTCTGTATCTGCCGTAAGTGTTAATTGTTTTCCAAAAAATAATGTAACTGCTTATATGCTAAATGTTAGGTTTTTAGTTTGCTGTGGAGTTCATTCACACGTAAGTGCCCAAGAAGAAAGAAATCATGGATACAGCTCTAATATCGATTCTCTCATATCAAATGCAACACAGACCGTGGATATTACTGTATATCTTTTAATATAAAAAAATCACTGCATGTTATTTTGAATAAAGAAATGACTAATACTGTATACTACATACAGCAATGAACCAGGATGTGATGCTGCAATGTGTTGTTTATTGCTTCTTGTCTGAGCAGGCAGACTTGACTGAGCGAGAAGGAGTCCTGCCACGCTCTACTTCCACAACTGCCTCACACTCTGTAACAGACAACACAACATAGTACAGTTTAGGGCTGATCGGGTCTTATTACACAGCTTTACGGCAGAGTTAAAGGTTGGGTGTTTCATACCTGGTAACAAGTCAGAGTTGGCCAAATTCAGAGTTAACTGCGTCTGCTCGTCTTCCATGGTGTTGGCCTGGATTAGCAGGTTGCTAACGATCTCCTCAAGCAGACCTTAAGTAGAGAGAAAGTGTAAAAACCACCGTGTTAAAATGTGGGGGGAAAGTACATTCATGGCCATGTTTATGATGTCAAGAGGTCTCTATTTCACTTACTTGTGAATTGTGCGATGTTGTCAAAAGTGACAGTGACAGATTCCTGCAATGCCTGCTCTGAAAGGTCATTGATGGCAGTCTTTAGTTGGTACAGAGTATCCTGAACCGCAATGCACTGCTCTTCTAGGTAGGCAGCCAGACTGCTATACTTCTCCAACTCAGACTGCAGCACAGAGAGACACAGGAAAACAATGATGGCGCTGCTTTATATGGTTCATAGAACCAAGGTCGTTAGATATTTGCATAAAGAATAAAAACATATCTTGAACAAAGCTTTGTTAATAAGAGACATAACAAACATTGAAATATTCAATAGATTAATAGGCAACATTGTTTATTTATTTCAACGCCTGTTTGTCTCTTGATGATTTCATACAATAGTATAACTGATTATTCTTTTCAGAATCTGAGTCTTCCTTTGATCTCAGTGTGGAATTATAGGCAAGGCTTGGATTGCTGGTCTGAAATTAGGGGACTGAGATACTTTCATAATTATGTGACACCAATACTAACTGTATATTGTTGCATGATTTCAGATATAAGACTAAACTGAGTTTTCATCTGTAGATTTATGTTAAAATGGTTTCTTTAACAATGAGCGAAGGCGTCCAATCTATTGGATAAACATGTCAGATACAGGCTATATTGCCGATAGGAAGAAACCTTAAATATCCAATATAGTTGGTGATATTATTAGATGATTATGTGGCTTTAAAAAGGTATCTGCTTTACTTGGCTAATAAAACCATATAAAAATGAATTGGAGAGTGTCAATACTCATTTGAATTCAAAATCAGTTTTTTACAGTTCCGTTGGAGTTGAGTTCATGGAGGTATCTGAAAACATGTTGCTAGGAAATATCTTACAAGTGAAAGTAAACCAGGACCAAGTTATAATATCTTCAGTATGTTTGAAACCTAAAAATGGTCTATATAATGTATTATATGTAAAGACAGTCAGACAGTGCGGCTCACCTCTACGTCCTCAAACTGGCTCTTACTCTTCTCCTGATGTCCTTTGTCCTCTTGTTCCAGGGACAGGATCTCACTCTGAAGGAGAAACCAATGCATTTGAATACACCAGGTCAACATACTGTGTGTCTGTGTGTTGTCCGACAGGAGATGCACGTGCCTTCAACTTGAGTGAGCCGTTCTTCAACATGTTCCTTCTGCTCTGCAGTTCGTTGATGTAGTCGATATGGGCAAAATTCTTCTGCTCGTTCTTAATAAACATGTGGCCTATCAAACGCAGGTCTCTTTCTCTGGTGACTTCCACCAACGTTCTGTGTCCCTTCTTGTACATCTCCAGCTTGTCAACTCCATGTTGATATTGCTGCTCCTGTTCTGTGCCAATGAAATACAAGTCCAAGTCAGATTGTGTAAAAAAAAAAAAACTGATTAATTATATCTGCTTAGAGCACAGACTCATTCATTAAAAGTGGAGTCAGTGATTCTGGAGAATGCTTTTTTCCCAAAATCACTTTTTGTCCAAATCACTGAATATCTCTGAATGATCTGATACCATACTGTGTGTGGGCTGAAGACAAAATCCAGTGTTAATATACACAGCATAGGCTCTGTAAACTGGTATGTAAACAAAGGTTATGTGAACAAAGGGGGCCCACCATAACAAGCATCAAGTCCTTAGGTAGAGCCGGTAACAGGTAATGGAATGTGATGAGATATTCACTGATTTTGACAAAAAGACATTTTGACAACAACCGTTCTCCAGAATCACCGACTCCATCTTGAAGATGTTATTATCTAATGTGCAGTGATTATACACGATTCTTCAAGGAACATTATACTTCTTTTCTTGGAGTCTTCATTGTCTTCCAGAGGACTGATTTCCTGGAGCTTCGTCCCCATGAAATAGGTCAGTTTGGCATCACGGTATATGATGGTCTTCAGTCGCGTCTGTCTCTTGGTGAACACAGCTGTCTCCCCCTCGATGCACTCCTTGGCCTCCAGCATTCGGGTCTCGGCCTCTGACCTGTGTCATAACACGACGCAAACACACATCACATATCGTGGCTCAACTCCACCGATATCAGCAATTCACACAAACATGGGCATTTACCTGTGTTGTAAAGCTTGGGTGCACCTCTCCCCCAGTTTCTCCATGATGTGCTTCTGTGACGCCAACTGTCTGTGGTATTTCGTTTTGATATTGAGCCCCAGGCCTTTCTGCTGCAGCAGGTGAGCAATGTCTTTACGGTAAGTCATGTTGCTGCACAGCAAATCATCAAACTTAATGGTTTCCTGGAGAAGACAAGGTAAGAAAGAGCTGAAGTCAGGAGAAATCTTAGACTTTTCGTTGATTAGAGCGTTCAAATTTGTGTCAAGCTTTGGCATTTAATGTAAAATTATGAACACATTTCTTTCTTAGTGTGACGTCAGTTCAAAATAAGTGCTTTGATAATGGAGATGTTTTGAGTTATTGGTGGGAAATTCAATTTTCCTAGTCTTATATACAAAGATTAATACCCATTTCATATATCTCCATTAATTATAAAGCTAAACATAGCATTGCAAGAGTGGACAGAGGGGGGAAATCCTGGCTCACTCCACGCATAACAATTCCACCTACTGTACTAGCACCACCTAACGGTAAGATGTTGGTCATGTTAAGCCGGATGCACTTGAAAAACAAGGTCAGAGTTTGCCGGGTCACCATTTGTAGCCTACCTGGTTGAGCTTGTTTTCTAAAACGCGGATATTTTTCATGTGGCGACTGTGTTTCCCTTGCTGTTTGAAAATGCCACCTGGGACAGTTAACGTCACTTGAATCCTGCCCTCTGTCCCATTCACCTGAGGAAACAATGCACACAATGAAATCCATACACACAGTGATACATTGTATTTGTGGTTGGCTGTAGCACACTCGATTTATAAGGAAGCATTAGCTTTGAACTTAAAGTGCTGAATTTCAGCTTTAAGAGTTTTTGAAGGTGGTTAATCCTTTAGGTCAAACAGTAAATAAACTGTAGTCCTTACAGTAAATACAATTAAACAGTGCAGCACATAATGGGGCTATACAACTCTATGATTCCTGCAATGTTCACCAAATAAGTGTGGAAATATTCTGAAAATAAAGTTAATAGTCAACTCTTGAACTTCCTTGTCATTACTTGCATCCAATGGACTGTTAGCTGGGTAAATATTAGCACTTCATATATTTGGTTGTACCAGCTGCTATGCATACATGTACAGACAGAGTTACCAGTGACCTAAATTGCAATAAGAATTTGAATACACTGAGTTAAAACAATTGGTTAAAAGTGAAATGCACACTAAAACCCCACTTGATCTTTAGGGAAAAAAAGTCTTCAGTGGCCTATGAAACAGAGTACAGTTTATGTCTTTAGTAGTTTACCTCCCTATCCAGAGTGGTCAGATGGTTTTTCTGCTGGCTGATAAGCTTCTTATATTGGTCAATTTCCTCCTGCAGGCTCCTGTATTCCTCCTTTACAGCGTCCGTGGCCATTTTGATCTAAAGTAATGACCTACCTGCCAAATATGATGAAAAATATATCCTACTTAAATCGGTCAATCTTCATTTTCCTGCAGTGCTCAGATTGTAGGCTGCAGCATTTCTGAGTTTCGAAAGTAAACATTCTAAAGGAGCCTGTGTTTATTTACTGTTGAAGTACTGAGCTCATATGGATAATAGTGTTATTATGTCTTATTATATCCTGAAATGAATAAGATGTGAGGGAACTGAAATTAGAAAATCAAGCTGAACAATTCTGAAACGTTTACACACAGAACTACAGCAAGACTACATGAAAAATGTAGCTTTAATCAAAACGAACAGCCTAGTGGTATTGAGAGGTATAGCCTACACTCACTCGATCTGAACATTTGTATGGACCATACGCTGTATATGAAGGTATAGGCTTGTACATGAACACCCCCTAGTGTCCAATTAGGAAAATAAATGATGAAATAAATCAAATGGGCATCCGAAATGGTCTACAAGGGCTGCAATGCTGACATCATCTTCAACATTTGCTCTTTAAAGAAAAAAAAAACCTATATGCCAAAATACTTTTTTTTTTTTTAAATAATATCACAAAAGCATCATCACACAGCAGAATAAAATAAGTATAGCTTCCACAAAAATGACATGAAAACAATATAAATCCATGTGAACTGAAGCCAGAATAATGTCAATGCTGAGCACCACTATTCTAAGTCCCTGAAGGAATATTATAAGAATATCAATACCACATTATTGATCGGGTGAAGCATTTAACAGTGTGCCAAGGTTGCAATTAACACTCCATAACAGAGGTTTATATTGAGATTCAATTCAGTTCTTATGTGGCATTTAGTCTTTATCTACCATTGAGAAATAATTGATTAATCTTCTGTGTGTGTGTGTATTCAGTGAGTTGGGTTGGCTTCAATTGTAATCAGAGGTTGAGTGTAGCGTGTAGCATGGTTGTGAATGGTCAAGTCAAGTCGGCTTGAAATATTACTGGGAATTGTTGCTTTGATATTCCACAAAGGTGTACATGTAGACATTTTCCTTCTCATATTCCAAATCCAATGACTGAATTTCTGGAAGAAGGTATTTTATAGAAAGCCCTGTTAATGTTATGGGCCTTCTGTATCGTTTTCTCCAACCAATCTCAAGACAAGACAGGATTTAGGTTGGCTCCATGGATACCATCAAATCAGCTGTCAAATACAGTAAAATGAAATGTGTTCATTTATACATTGAAATTGAAATAACTTCAGTCAACATCTCAGCAGCAGACAGCAGCCTTAGCAATGTACACATTTATCTTCCCACTTTCACCGCAAGCCTACAGTATATTCTCTTCCATTTGTTCATATTTTGTTCACATTTGTTTTACTGCCAAACGTACCAACATGTCTTTGCTGAAGACAAATGAAATCTTTAACCTTACATTTGATTGATTATTTTTGTGCAGAGATAATTGATGAAAAGTAACACACATTTAAGTGTTTTTTTATGATGCTTTATTATGTTTTGTTCACCACCGTCTGTAGTCACTCCGACCTCTTTTTTCTCCTTCTTTTCTTTACCTGCCAACGAGGAGCTTTACTCAGGGGTTAGGAGTGTTGAAAATCTGCGAGTTCAGCACTCCACTTTCCTGCAACCAGGTCCTAGCCACGTTTAAGTCGTCATGTTCTCTTACAAGGCTGGAGGAGAGATATGACACATTGATTAAAGACAAACCACCCTGTTCAATCCCTGTTAAATAACCTGCAAGAAATGAGCTTCCCCTGGAGAGCATAACGCATACATTCATGCCAAACCCTCAAGTTCCACCCCTAATGTCCAGGCACCTAATGTCCAAGTATTAAAGGAGGGGGTCAGCAATTTTGGATTTGGATTTTGTCAAAATCAGAGAATATCTCCTCACGATCCACTGTCCTTCTTGTGTGTGAGCTGAGAACATGTTGGGCGTTAATATAGCGTAGGCTCTGTAAACTGGTACGTAAACAAAGGGGCCCCCTGTAGGTAGCAACTTGCCTGTTTACAGAGCCTAGGCAGCATTGATTTTGACAAAAAGCATTCTCCAGAACCGCTGGCTCCACCTTTAATTTGGTACTGGAGGGCTGGAGACAGACATGTCTTTAACGACACATGTCTATCTCAAGCCTCTTCTTTTTACCAACCGATCATTAAGACATTTAATCACGCCAAACCCCCAAGTTCCACCCCCTACCATCCAAGCACCACATCATTGTCACCTTTAAGTTTTACTATTGTTCTGTTGTCGTCCTGCCCCTCCTAACTGTCCAGTCGCAGCAAATCACTGACCTCTCCCATATCGTAGGCTCCTCTCTGGCTTGCTCTACTCCACTGGCTTGCTCCCCTTGCTCCAAATAGTCCACTGTCTCAGTGCTGGGGTAGCGCCTCCTCCATCCTGGAATGAAGAACCTGACAAACCTTCGGCGGAACGAGAGCCTATCGGGTCCTCTGTCCGAGTCTGGCTCTTTACTGGAAGCTGAGGCCTCCTCGCTCTGCAGCCCCACCTCCAGCGACTTTAGCCTTTCACGAAGGCCATCCACCTCCTCTTTGAGCTCCTTCAAAAGCAGCTCGTCAATGCTGTGAACTCTTTCTGCCTCCTCCAGCTGTGCTCTGAGTGCCTCCTCCCTTGTGCGAGCCCTGGCCCCCGCCTCATTGGTGTCAGTCGGCTGTTTTTCCTCTTGGAGAATTGCCTGAAGCTCCTGCATTTCGCTCTGAAGAGTGTCAATGACTTGCATCGCCTCTTTTTCTCTGAACTCGATCTCACACTTCTGTTTTGTCAGGGTTGCCATCTCCTGGTGTAGAGTCTCTTCCTCTTTCTCCCAGGCTATGAGGTCCATCTTTGCTTCCTTGATAATCTTGTTCATCTCTTTCAGTAGGTCTTCCTTGTCTCGCAGGGCCTGTGTCTCCTTCTCCTCAACCTCACTTTTCTGTTTGGTCAGGATCTCAATGTCCTTGAGCATTTTCTCTTTCTCTGTAACCCAGGCCATGAGGTTAACCTTTGCTTCTTTGTTGATTACACCCATGGCTGTCTGTAAATGTTCCTTGTCCAGATGGGCCCTTCTCTCCTTCTCCTCGAACTCACTCCTCTGTTTTGACCAGATAGCGATCTCCTGCTGCAACCTCTCTGCCTCTTTCTCTTGCGGGTGGAGTTTGTTGGCCTCTTCCATGTCTTGCAATACACTCGTGCTCTGGATATCCTTGTCATCCATGTTAGGGAGTCCCAACTTCTCCTCAGTCGTTTTCAAGCTCCTTGTATCCAGCCCCAGGCTCTCCCTGTCCTCCCAGAACTTGAAATTTCGTAAGAATTTTTTGTTTTTTTCAGAGTCACTGTTGGTTGCCTCAGTCTCCTGGCTGATCAGACCATTGATCTTTTTCTGAATACACTCTATTTCTCCGGACACAATTTCATTTCTTTTGCGAAGGGCCTTGTTGTTCTGGACGAGGGCCTTGTTTGCCTGGCGGAGGGATTCACAATCTTCTAGGTTGGTGGTTTGCCCATGGGAATCTGTCTCATCAGTGTCCATTGTTTCAGGAAGACTACTGGGTTTCTTTGTCTCCTGTCCCATCAGATCATTCATCCTCTTCTGCAAAGCGTTCTTGTCTCTGGTTAGGTTTTTGTTTTTTATGCAGAGGGCTGTCCTTTTACGGAAGAGGACCTCATTGCTTTTGCTCAGGCTTTCAAACTCTTCAGATGGTGTGGTACTCTTCTGGGAATCCATCTCTTAATTGTTATTGAGCTGTTTTTTTAAGGAACACTCTCAATTGTCTTGCTTTCCCTTTCCATAACTTACTGGAAATACTAAAGGTGTGGGCGTGTTCCACGACGTCATAAATGAAGTGACGTAGTAACCTACAAAAGTCACAAATGGGCTTTGATACGTCACACACGTTGTTTGTTTGTTTTGTCTGTTCGAGCAGCGTGACAAAGACGCGATTTGCGTGTTTTCGTTTGAAAAGTTCGATCCCGTTGTCATGGTTTATGCAAAAAATACAGATAGGCTACGAATCATAGTAGCGAAAAAATAAAGCTTGAAAAAAAAAAGATATCATCTGGGATTATTATCATTAGCCTATATGATTACTTATTGTTGGCAAAAGAAAATAAAGGAGAACCCGTAGCCTATTTAATTAATCTAATAAGATTAGGCTATTTAATTTCCCCACTGATCTTATCTATCAACAACAGTAGACCTATGGATTTTAATAATATGAATACTAGGCCTAATAGAACAATAGCCTACTAATTATATTATGATTATATTTATGATTATAGTCATTATTATAATTATAATAGTTATTTGATCATAATAATAGCCTAGCCTACACAATTTGTAACGCACCTTTCGGACAAGAAATGCCGCTCAAAGTAAATTAATTACATGCATTATGCTAAAGCTTTTCATTAAAATACAAATTGAATGAACATTAAAACAGGGATGTAATAAAAAGAAAATGAGATTTAAAAAAAAAGTACATTGGTCTATTCTTTAGCCTGTATACCTGCACGTGAAGGCTGTGATAAATATGTCCACATCTCGAGATGATAAAGGATCCTTTATTTAAACAGCTGCATAAAGGAAATATTCCCTACCGTAGGCTAAAGTGAGTCTTAAATTGCTGCAGTACCACTCACTGTCGCTAGATGTCGATGTTCTCTGTGCGTAAGGGCTAGTGGGCAGGCAGGGGGCTGGATGTGGACTGTTGGAGACTCCGGGGGGGCAGTAGGGTATGTGTGTGTGTTTGTGAATGTGGTTTAGGCTTGTCGAGCTGCAGGGGAACTTGAAAACTTCACTACGTTCAGCGAGGGAGAGCTCTCACATCGGAGATTTTGTTGACTGATAGCTGAGTCGGCTGCTTCCAGACCAGCTGTGATCGACAGAGGAGGACCGGTCCGGTTCTCAGCGTTGGAACGATTTCCGGCCAACATGGATGATTTAGGTAAGTTCGCTCGCCCTGAACGCAACATTTTCACAGCGTGCGCGTGTGTACTGTTAGCGTAAACACATTACACTGACGTTAGACTTATCAAACCAAACGAAGGTTTTCAAGCGGGTTGTTGACTATAGTTTTCCGTGTGGGTCAACATTGTACACATTTATATCCAGGCAGGTTAAGTTATCCAGGTTCAGCTGAGCTCAGCGCGAGCTTCCATGCCAAGAAAAAGGCCCCGCGTGCTGACATAAGGAAGGACTGGCACCGGGCTCATTGCGATAATTAGCCCAATTAACATGAGTAGGCTTATACGCTGGTATTTGTACAGTAAAAAACGAGACATAGCGCTGTGGCCGGTGCATTGGCGTTTGTGTTTGTGGGCGAGTTATTCCTTTCGCAATTCCCCCACAGCACTTATAACAAAGCGCGATGGGCTGCTGCAGGGCTCCTATAACTTTCTCATGCTCAAAACTAGCAGAATGTATGCTATTAGAACATGGGTCATTTGAAATCAATGATGTAGCCTATCCACTGACTTATTGAGCCCCTCCTGATGATAGTCGTGATTACATAACTCTGCTGCAGGTGGGATGGGAACAGCTTGCTTCTCTGATTTAAGAAAACAATCAGCATTGAGGAGAGTGATCCATTTCATTCGCTGTATGATCAGAATCTCTGTGGCCCATTTAAAGCCCCTTATTGCAACTTGATAATGGCTTGAATTCTGCCCTGATTTTAGCTGACCACCACCAGCACATAACCAGTTCGAGATGAATTCAGGAGAGTTGCTGTGCTGTCCTCCTGCCTACAGGGATGAGCTTAAAACTCAGTGAATTGCTTTGTGACAGCAGAAAATGTTATGCCTGAGGGCAAGTTGTAGTGACAGGGAGGGCGTTAAGAGCTCAGTATCATGGTCCTCGAGATACCCTCTGTGACAGTCCCAGTGCAATTATTGTTGTAGTACAAAATGTCTATAAGCCCCAAACACACATTTTCTTGTTTTAGCTTAAAAATTAAATGCAGTGGTTATTACAGGACTGATGGAGACATGGTGGGATCTTTCACAGGTTTATTTCATTACGCAGACCCCCCCAGGGACAGAAAAGTGTGCACCGTAATGAATTAAAAAGAGAAAGAAACCCCTCAAGTAATGCGGGTGGCACAGTGGTGTCAGTTATTCTTTTATTCATTTACGAGGAATTGACTGTGCAGTTTTTGATGACAAGGCTTTTTACTCCTTTTTTTTTTTTTTTTTTTACCCCAGCAACTGTTAAGGTTAAGTTTAGCAGGACTCCCGTGAAACGCATTGAAGGAGTCGGTTTCATTGGATGCTAAAAAAAAAAAGTCCCGAATACATTTGTAAAGTCAAAGATGATGAACGTCTCGCAAAAGCCTTCCGCAAAGTATTGCCACCCTCTGTGAGCTGGACGTGTGCTGTCAGCAAGATACAGCTCTGCTTTGGTACATGTTTACATTACATTCCTCTTCCAGGCTGGGCAAGGCTTTTTAGACTGGCCCTCTTTTACTTGTTCATTTAAAAAGGAATTTGAGCACATCTGAACATCTGGATAATATGAATCTGATCCATGCCAATTTCTACTTCTCTTGTTGACACCTTGGTTGTGAGAGTGAGTCTTTGCCAAGTATATTGGTCACCCTATATCCAGTCAATATTTATGGATACCTTTCTCGGCTTACATGGGTGAAGGGCTTCCCTTAAAGAAGCTGCTTAAAAAAGATTGTTACACAACCCAGTGTAATTACCTTGTCACACAGGGTTGTAAATTATGTCATCTGTTGCAAAGAAACTCGGAGAAATTCAAGCTATACCCCCTGTGTGCAATAGCGTGTGCTGGTGGGTCCCTATGGTTGGTGTCGGGAGAGGCAGAGGTTTGTTCCTGAAAATTGATAGTGTTGAAGTTGAATGCAGTTGGGGATCTAAAGGAGTGAATCGCAAAGAGCTTAAGTGTGGCAGTGCAGGAAGTTATCCACCTAAGAGCCCAGAGAGAGGGACGGCCAAACCTAGATGTATTTTTAGCAGAGGAGACCTTCTTCCCAAGTGCTGAGCCAGCAGCACCTAGAAACCTTCCACCAATCAGAAGTCTTCCCAAAAATCCCATATCGCCCCCAACACCTGTGACATGAAAGCAGCTCCTCTGACGGGCATGGTTGCTTTCCACTAGAGAGGCTATTTTTCGCTTCTGATTACATTTAGGATATCTGGGTTTTGGATATTTGCTGATACTGTCTGATATCATAGTTATTATAAAACAAACTGTTGGTGGTGATATTATTTGTAAGGTTATAAAGGCTTAAGCAATTCTAATTTAAAAGAGCAAAACATAAACAAAAATGTTTCAATGTATTTTAACCCAATTGGAACTACAGTAGATATATTTGCAGGACCTTTTTAATTACTAAATTAAGTTATTTATAAATAATAAATCGGATCAGTCCCATCCCTACTTTCCACCCTAAAAACATCTTTCATGTGATCCGCAATTGTGCACCCACTCAAGTTAGTATGTGCATGCCTCAGCAGGAGCAGACTAGAGCCGCTATAGCAGGCAGGACGTCGGGAGTGGATCAGGCCCACATGTGGGGATTGGACCTGGGCCAAAAAGTATCCTCCTTAAACACTGCACTGCCCCACCCTCCCTCTTCCCACTCCTCACCATTCCTGTGGTGAGCCACATAGGAAGCTGCAGGCTGCAATCTATTGACAGTTTAGAGCTGGCTGAGTTTGTGGGAGAGCAGATTAGCCTTCAGGAAGATTTGGATCAAGGCAGACTGTGACGCTTGATCAGGTTTCTAACTCCTATCAGTTAAGAAGTTGAATACAAATCTTTCTTTAATTATGCTAGGCATACATTTCCATCATTTGTGTCCCCTTTTATCTAGGCAATCTTTGCCGTTTTGATGCTGTGGCGTGTTGTGAGGCAAACTTTCATTGACCTCCCCTCTTCCGCTATCAGCACTGCCAAGCTCTGCTCCACGCTTCACGAACCTCGGGCCTGCACCAACAAGACATGAATGTCAAATAGCGTCCAAAGTGAACTCCCCTTTACTGACTTTGAGCTGAAGCACCTTACAATATGTTCCTCTTATGTCTACAAGTCTGGTGACTGCTCTGTTTTCTCTCTCACTGTTTGTTTTACTGTCGCTTTGGTGTCATCTTTTGAAGTGGAGTGATTCCCCTTGAGCGTTGGAGATGTCACCCATGGAGTCGGCGTGGGCGAAGTGGTTTCTTTACTAACTCCAAATGAGATGTGATGTAGCCTAGATACCCAACCAGGTCTAAATTTAGGTTGTTTTATTGTTTACACACCAAAAGAAATGTGGACATTTGACACATCAGCTGTACTCCATATGAGGCAATGACAGGGGATGTTATTTATGCCCGAGTTGTAGCTCTTTCACTGTATCAGAGACACAGTTTGCATGATAACCTAGTTTCCTCTGTGCCTTCTAGCAGTACAGCCTTGTCACTCACTGTTTCTTTCAACAGTAGTCAACCTTCTTCTTTCTCTAAACCATGACGCAGTGAGGGATGTGAAACTCTACAGTGCTGCTTACTGTGTCATAGCTAATTCATTTGTTCAAGTTTTGAAAATAATCGGTTTGGAATGGAGCATGGTTGTTTGGAAGCCACACACATGTGTGTTAGTGGATATCAGTAGCACTCAGCAAAAACTACAAATAGACTTTTGAATATGTAATATGAAAAGAAACAGTGTTTTTTCTGTGATCCTCTGAAGAAAGACACTCTAAATAATTAGTTTGATATTTTGGTAATATACATTTATTCACTGTCTTGGCAATGAGAAGATTGAAACTACTTCCATGTCTTTATGCTAAATGTGAAGCTATACCCTGCTGGTTAACAATGCTAGCTATTGCTTTTCTGTTACATTGTGCTAAGCTAAGCGTCTGCTGGCTCCAGCTAAATATTTAGCCTCCAGACATGAGAGCGGTATCAGTATTCTCATCAAGAAATTGAGCAAGCGTCATTACAAAATGCTGAGCTAGGGTTTGTCGACAAGGACTAGGAGGTCTGCATATTTTTACAGAAATTCTAAGTTAGAAACTAAAGTTGCGGTTGTTTGTTTTTTTCAAATACCTGGGCGTTTACAAGGCAGAGAGGTCTTTGACAAAAGATGCTATTTAATCATTTTGGGGAAGTGTAGTGTCCAGCTTGACCCGGAGTAAGAACTAAAAGTCAGGAGGACATATCTGCCTCCACTGCTTCAAAAAAAGATTGGTCATGGTCATACCAATCTTTTTTAGGATCTGTGTCTTGACAATCCCCCAACTAAATACTGTTTGTACTGTAGTAATCTTTTTTTAAAGTTTGTAAAGTCAATCTGTACCATGAAGTTCCGATGATCAAAAATCCCCTTTCAGTTAACTTCCTCTTCCCTTGAGTTTAAAACCTGGCACGTTGTTGTAGCAAATGACATCCTCAGTAAGCCTCGGCTTAATTTGACAAGGGAACAAGCCTACACTTGATAAGTGTTATGTGTGATGCACACAACAAATCAATGTAGCATCTTAAGGCTTGGGAGAATCCTCCAGCGTTTGTCCATCTGTTTGACTTTAAAAGGGAGAGGCTGCGGGGCTTTGACACATGTGGTGTGTGTGTGTTTGTGTGTGTGTGTTCGTGGGTGTGTGTGTGTGTCTGTGCGCACACATGCACAGACACACAAAACGCTCATATGCACTCTTGATCACAGACTGCTGGTGCGGACGGACAGCTCTGAAGGGGAAGCTGACTAAGCAACGACAGCTCTACACTCAGCCAACCGTCATGTCATCTCTCATGGGCCCAGGGCACCACAACCACAGCCTGCAGGGTTCATATCCCTAAGGCTACTGTACGTTTCAGGAACCTTTGTTTATGTGGAAGTAGACATTTTAAAGGTCACATATTATGCTATTTTTCTAATTCAATATTTTTATCTGGGTTTCTAGCAGAAACTGTTTTCATGGTGTCGTTTCCAAAAAAAAACACTTGAATTTTCAAACTGTGAAATTGCTGAATCTCCTCTTTTCAGCCTCTCTCAGAAACACTCTGTTTTAGATCTGGGGGTGTGCTTATCCCAAGTGGATGTAGTGCTAAGTAAGGTTGGCAATGAGGGGGCGTGACTTCTCCCCGTATGATGTCATAAGGGGAGTACTTTTTGCACAATGTGTTGAAATGACAGTGTGTTGAAATGACAGAAAATAATAGAATAGAAATCCTATAGAAACATGATTTACAAGAGTAGATAGAAAATTAAACTGAATCGGTTTACTTTTTACATACTTCCATATTGTGTTGAAATGCAAGCTGCATTGATTATTGCACTGTTCATAGAAAGTCATATTTGTGACAAGAAAAGCTTTTTCTCTAATACAATATTAGAGAAGGCAATTCATCTGTTGATTTGTATTTAATGATCATTACAAAAGTAGGAAGTGATTAGCAAACTCGGATGTGTATATAAATATATTTTTGAAAATCACACATGGGGTATGTACGTAAAAAAAAATTTGCACCAAGATGCATTGAGAATCGATTTTGAATCGAATCGCTGACCTCTGAATCGGAATCGAATCGTGAGGTGCCAAGAGATTCTCGCCCCAAATATTAATATGGAAAACCCGTGAAAAAGTGCATTTTGCATAAACGGTGACACAAAACATATGTAGACTCATAGGGATCCAAGCTAAATCTGGCAGTGGTTAGGATCTGTGCATTATTATCTCCAGACCAGCATGTCATACAGCATAGTTACTGCATGTGCCTGTCATGCTCCTCTGTCTTTGCCTTCTTGTAAGCTGAGCTCAGTGAGCCCTTTTGATTGGGCAGGCTTCTTCTTGTTTCACACATGTTTCATGACAGGAAGTGCCCTTAGTGACCTCTCTATTGTAGTGGCCGTCTTGAGGCTAACCAACAAAATAGCCCACTGTAGGCCACAGACATCTGGACATGTCTCATCCTGTCCTATTTCTGGTGACTTCCGTTATGTGAGCAGACAGAACCGGTCTGCTATAATTGCTCTTATTTAAACCTGAATTTGTGTTCCCATTTTCCATGCGAACAGAACGGCTCATTAGCCTGATGTAGTATGCTGTCAGTGAATAAAATAAAGCCAAATGAAGAAGAAATAAGGTTATAGCACATTGTGTATCCTATATAAAGGATATGCCTAAATCTGCTATGAGCCCTCCACCATCACGCTGTGCTCTGATGAATCGAGCTCCCCGCTGTCTTGGTGAGATTCTCATCTCTGTCCGACAGTGACTGACAGCTCGCTTGATGCAACGCTGCTGATCCTCTGATGCATGCAAGCTTAAATCAGAAAGCAGCTGCTTTAACAGTGTTCCATAGAAGGTAGGCATGATGCGACAAAAAATTAATTGGGGGCAACAAAAAAGGAAACCGCTGTGCTTCTTCGCTCCTGTTCAACCAATGCTTATTTGTCATGAAGTCGTGAAATGGAGCTCTAACAATGTCAGGTGGCCTTTCCACTAAACCCTGCGTGGTATTTTAAGGCCTCTTTCTCCTTCCACTAATTGGCTCCTAAATGTCATTTTTCTGCGAAGCTGTGTGGTTGGCCGTGGCTGCAGGCTTAGATAACACATCGCTGTTTTATTAGGAAATGGCTTTTGTGCCTGGCAGGTTTCCTCTGGCATCGACGAAGGTTTAAATAGCCAGCAACACGCTGCTGCTGCTGCCACTGCCACTGCCCTATTTGAGATATAAAGCCACCACAATGAAGGCCTTTGATGATTTGGAAAGTTGGAGGGGGTGGAATCACAAATGAGAGCGTGTGCGTGTGCGTGTGCGTGTGCGTGTGCATGTGTGTGTGTGTGTGTGGGTGTCCGATTGCCTGTGCATTAGCTGGATTTACAATCAGCATCTGGCTCGTTAAAGGGGGATCATTCAGCAAGCCCGATCAGGACCCCACTCGGGTTAATGACAGCATCAGTGATGCTTAGGTCAATTTAATAGGGGTGTGGGCTTAACAAGGGTTTACACAAGTACACACACACACACACATAGGCAGGTTCTGGCACCCAAGGAGAGCGGACCACTCTCCAGTGGAATGATTTGGCGGCCAAATGATTTGGCCTGCTTTTTGCAGAGCTCGCGAACCCTCCTCTCCTCTCCATGCTCTTCCCTCTGTCCTTGTCCTGCCGGAGGGGGACAAAGAGCAGCTTGTTTCTGGTGCTGTGACCTACTTCAACCCAGAGAAGACAGAACCAGACAGAAGTGATTAGGGGGACGAGGGAAAGAGTGTGCGCGTCCATCCGTCTTTCTTTCGCCACCTACCAGGGGCTGGGTTATGATCCTGACAAGTACAGCAAAGTAGCTAAGAAAAAATGTGCATGAATGTTTGACTTGAAAAAAGGAGTTATAACTGGTTTTACAGTACCAATCACATCTCATAGTGATGGAGCATGCTCAGCTCAGTGAATGTTTCGGAAAAAGTGAAAACATTACAGACGTATAGATGAAAAAAAAAAATTATATTTAAAAAAAGCACCAACCACATAAACTCTATAATATCCAAGTGGTTCTGTAGATTGTGAACAGAACAAATGGTGCCTGCTTATCATTCAAAAGCGAAAAGCGTATTTCATATGTTCTCATTTCAACCAAAAGCTCCAAAATGAGCGTAGTTCCATAACGTCTTTAATAAATGCCCCCACGGTAACTGCTGCTGAGACATTTTTAAAGCGCTTCCTCCTTCTGTTGCATGCACACAGATGCTCAAAATAACCACAGGGCCACCGTGTAAAACCACAAGAAAGCGGCTGTGTTCCTCGGTAAGCCTTTCACCAAGGGGAATGGGGGGGAGGGGGGAGGTAGGTGGGAGACTGCTGTCAAACCAGAGTGTCTTTAATCCTCTGACTGGTATCGCTTTTAGCTACAGATGCTCTTTTCTACCTTCTTTTTTTCCCCTTCAGTTCTTATATGTCGAGGCTTATACATTATTCAGGCAATTCAAACATCCTTTAATGTTTTCACTCAAAAGTATTGATACAGTGGATATTTATAGTCCTCGAGTGGTGGGCATTGGCAAGTTGTTTACAGCAAGGATTAAAAAAACACAACTCGCAAGCAGTAACGGAACAATAACAATAGTTTGATGAAAATAATTTGAAGAAAAAGGAATGTTGATCATGCGAGTATCAGTGTGATAATGATGACAATATAATTTGTTGTACCTTTTTGCTCTTGGAACTGCCGAAAGTAATAACTTAAAAGAAAATAGCAAATTGCTAAGTATGCCGATCTGATATGAATGTCCTTCTCTCGGATGGCTGTAAATCTGGACGTGTGTGTAAGGATGCCAATAAAAAGAAAAATATATGAAATGTGCAGATTAAGGTATATGATGTCTCGCCATCATGTTGCTCTTCTAAGATGAAGAGCACCCAGAGATGAGACAGGACTGAGGAGAGATACAGATAATGCTCTTAAATCTCACGGGTTCTATAAATAGATTTCTAGTGAGCAGTGTCTGTAGGAATTGATTAAAATATTACAGAGCAGGATTATGTGGGGGAGACATTGGCATTTACTCGCTGTCCTAGTACTCTTATTTTGTCCCACGCCTCATCAGGCTACGCAACAATCTTTGATTTAGGACGAGACACTTTCGGTGAATAGGGTAAAAAGTTTTACATATTAGTGTCTAAAGTTTTCACTAAACAGATTTTCCATTAAGTTTTTTTAAATTGTATAAATCTGCCTGTTTCTAAGAACAAAATGTTATGTTACATGCTTTAGACGTTGTGATTTTTGGTTCAGTATTGGAAAAATAACTTGTGTTGAAACAATGGCCGTTAAAGATATTCAGTTGCTAACGGACAAGGTTTAGTATAATAAGCACCTTTTATTTAGCCTACATTTTCTACCTTTTATTAATAAGTATCATGAGAGAAGACATGTAATGGAGGCACAATAGCCAAAAAATCTCAAAATTGACCAGTGCTTGAAAAAAAAAAAAAACAGTATTTTTCCCGCAGTGTCTCACCCATTAGGGTTTAATGGTAAGATTATGGCCTCTGAAGCTTCCTTTGACAGTGTGTAGACTGCAGCTTGTTTATACATATTTGTTGTGGTCAAAGCCTAACTGTGACTCATCTGCGTGTGGAAAGGGTGTTACTTTCTGGGTGGAAACATAGATGAGGTGTCAGGCTCATCATGACTATCTCTGCAGTCAACTGTTTGGTGGCTGCACCATTTCAAGAGTGCTGAACTTCATGTGAAAAACACAGTGGGTTTCTTTGAAAAATAATTGGGTAGATGCAATCTCCTAAGTTGTTGTTGTGAAGAGCATCCATTGTTAGCATGTCATTTGAACAATAGTATAACACTGTAGGAGCTGCGTTTTTTTTGGCCTAGAGTTACATTAATAGATTGTATCCCTCTCGTGTCTGTGTGTCAAGTATGGAGCTTGAGCCAGGAAGTGGTTGGCTTAGTTTAAGTTTGCATCAAGACTGAAAGCTGGGAAAAAACGGCTAGCCCGGCTCTGTCTGAAGTTCAAAACTAAGACTACATACACATCTTGTGGAACCATCTGTCGACACAACACTGACTTTTATCAGTTGCAAATGGAAAACAGAGGCTCATTTACATGTCTAGCAGATAGGAAGCAACATTAACATTCATTCTGAGGCAAGTTTCTAGCCACCAGGCAAACACATTTTAAAATTGTCATGCAGGGGAGTTGTGAAGCCCACACTTCAAGTCATAAATACAACCATATTCACAACACTACTAAAAGTGTCTTTCATCAAGGAACACTCTCTCTTTTACAAGGGATTCAGTCGGTTTGCATTACTCAGGTTCTCTATTAGCAGACTTTGTCTTGGCCTGAGTGCGGTATTTCGTTTTTGATTGCATGTGTCCAAACAGGCTTTGCTCTAACTGTATTGAATAGAGTGAATAAGGATTTAGAGTGGGGTAAGAGCTGCTGTGTAAGCAGTCGTATATTTTGATTTGATTCCAAGTGTAGGCTGCCGTGCCATTTCCATTTGATAGTATTTGCAGCAGTCAGTAGCACTTCATTGATCTCAACAGAAGGAAACTCGGAACAGGCTCTTCAAAGTGCATGAGATTCAAGAGTGTTTATTTGTCATATGCAATTACAGCAGCAGTCTTTGGAAATGAAATGATTGGGCCTCAGGCTCCCTTCAACAATGCAATATAAAATAAGAAAAGTGAGGCAGTGCTGTTAATGTAATGGCAAACATGGGTGGTAACGCCCTATGGGTGGTCTGCAATGTCTTATACTGTTGCTTTGATGGGCATGGCCACCCATCATCTACTGTGTGTCTCCCACAGGTCAGGGTCGGGCTAGATGGTATTTATAGTGGACCTAGATGCCTCAGTTTGTCTCTGGTATGTGTAGGCAGCCAAGCTGAGAGGCACAGGTGTGTGCAGTGTTGTTGTTGTTCTGTTGCACCTGTGTTTCTGTGTGTGTGTTTGAGTGTGTTCCGGTGTGATTTAATTTTGCGTGCCTACTGAAGCGCTCCAAATGAATACTGGCACAGGCCTTCTGCTGCCAAACAGAGGAGATAGTAAAAGTGCATGGGCGCCCATTTTGTCCTGAATTCTTTTCTGGTAGAAGCAATGTGAGGGATTCGACCTCAGCTCATGTCACACTGAAAAGCCGGCTCCCTCACATGAGAACATAAAAGGCTGTCACTACATGTCGACACACACTTTCGTAGGCTGTTTCTGCCAGCATTTCTTTTATAAAAGGAGTTATAAAAATAAAGTGTTTTTGTCATCAATATCATTATTAAAACATCAGACATTGACACTCCCTTTTAGCTAAAAGCAAAAAAAAAAAAAATTCCTCGCCGCTGGCATTTTCTATTCTTTCATCTGCCCTGTCTTGCCTTCAGTTCCTCCTCTGCCGTCTTATCACACTATCTTGTTCAAGCTGGTGTACACTTCTTCACATTTCTCTCTCTCTCTCTCTCTCGCTCACTCTCTCCATTCTCTCATATTTGGAAGACGAGCTGTGGCATGTTAGGAATTTCCTATCAGCCAGTGCGCACCTTGCAACACATCAGATATACAGAGGCAAAGAAATGAAAAGAATGAGTGTAGGGAGATGAGGGGCGGAGGTCAGGGCATGCAGGTAAAAAGCTGCTGCACAGACAAAAAAAAATCTACCGTCATTTGTGCCGTTGGTTTTACTTTGGTGTCAGCTCATATCTCGGTAAATACCGCGGCATTTATTATGAACCTCACAGATAAAGCCTGCTCCGTATGCCAACTCCTTCAAAGGGGGAAGAAAAAAAACTCTAGCTCTCACACGCGACTCAACACCACCCCCTGCAGGTTGTTGAAGTGCTGTGTTTTGTTACATTGAATTTGTTTAATAGCTATTCCCTGAAATGAACCGCTACCTAAACAAACCAGATGTGTTGAGTAGTGGACAGCAGTGATTCACTCTGTGCAGTGGTCAGCACTGATAAGGGCTTGGGGTGTGTGTGTGTGTGTGTGTGTGTGTGTGTGTGTGTGTGTGTGTGTGTGTGTGTGTGTGTGTGTGTGTGTGTGTGTGTGTGTGTGTGTGTGTGTGTGTGTGTGTGTGTGTGTGTGTGTGTGTGTGTGTGTGTGTGTGTGTGGGTCAGGCAGGAAGTCCTGTCAGGAATAATGGAGGCTTGCTAACTGTTGACGTCCACAACTTGTTATGATCGACCCAAACGGAGTAAAAATAGTGCTCCAGGATTGTTTTTGTCTCAATTAGATATATATATTTTATATATACGGTAGTTTGCTATCTCTTAATGTTGGACTATGAACGGTTGCAATATAAGAGCTGATCCAACATCCGCCCTTCCCTTTGCTGTTGACATTCTTGAATCTTCAAATGGTTTCCTTTCCAGATTCCTCATTTTGCTGCGTCCCCCTCCCTTCATTTCTAATTTTTTCCGGTCTTTTCTTTTTTCTCCTTCCTTTGCAACCCCAATTTTCCCCAGTCCCCTTTTTATCTCCCTCTCTCTTTCCTGTAATGAGCCCCATGCCGAGCAGCGTTGGTGTAATTAAAATGCACACCATTCATCAGGGAGGAAGGGAGTCTCCTTAATCTGCGTCAACCCACATTCTCGCCTCTGAGGATTTGCCTGCACACACACAAACGCATACGCACACACATCCTAGTTTCTCTCACTATCTCTCTCTCTCTCTTTCGACACTCCCACTGCCATTCCTCATTGTGTGAGACCAGCTGTGCCCTGCCATGTCACATTGAGTGTTGTGGACATGGAAGCAAACGGAATGCTGGCTTTTTTTTTCCATTTGTTCATTAGGCTCTAGTTAATTGAAGAGGCTGGAGCGTGTTACAAATGTGAATGTAGACGATATTTTGTAATGCAGGAATAGATCCTTCACCCTCTCACAACTGCACTGCTTCTCAGGAGCTCTTAAAGTTTAGCATAGCTTTGTTCTTAGCACACATCAAAGTTGTATCCCATATTAAGTCATTCAGGGGCGTCCCCTTCTTGCATGCTTTTCCCAGCAAGTAGATTTCCTCCAAAAACTGAGAATGATTCAGGAGGATCATTTTTAAGATTTATTTTGCTTGGTCTTTCATGAGTTTTATTGTAGTTCCATGTTTGGTCACTGGGGAATTGTGGAAGTCTGTGTGTCACGGTATGTTCCTTTGGCAGAGGAGGCTGACACACCTCTGTGTGTTTGTGTAGCCTGTGGATAGGCCAGAGCATGCCTAAAACACAGTGTTCCGTCAACTAAGGGAGCCCACAAAGCTGAATGTTTTTTATATTTCTTGTTCAGCTTATGTCGTATTAAACTATAGCACTGTAGTTGAAGGAAATGAACTGCTGATTTTCAGTTAACCTTCCTCATTTTGATGCAAGACCTTTTAGACACTAGAGCTAGTGTACAAGTCCACCACAACAGAATATACTTTTCACATAGCTTGGAGGGTGGTGTTTTAGCGTAACTCTATTTGGGAGCAGCAGATTCTTTATAACCAGAGTTAAAGTCAGTTCAGCTGGAGAGCTAAGTTGATTAACATGCTCTTGTGTAAACCATCTGGACTAGCATCTGTTGACTGAGGTCTCCACCAGCTGCAGTAAAACTCTGTTCTGACATACAACAGCAGCAGATATGCACGAGGCCTACTTTTTATTTATGCAGTATTTTAACAGAACTATCTGTGGAAGTCTGGGTCTGTTTTCACTTCTTCCTAGAAGTAAGTCTGGACTTGTCTGAAGCATTTTCTCTTTTTGTTTGCACCTCCTTAATGTGTAAATGTGTAAACCGTAATGAAGATTTTGGAGAAGGACTGTCTCATCTCCGTTTCACCCTGTGTCTTTGTGTTGTGGGGGATGTTACACTTAACAAATCAGCTGCAGCGTGGGAATTGTTTTAAAGAAAAGAAGAAGTCCTAACCTCTACATGACAGGAAAACCTCTTAGATTAAGTTCACAGTCGCGTCCACTTCCCTTTCCACTGTACTTTAGATATGGAAGGGTTGAAAGCACTAATGTGGTGGAAGGTTTGATTTGAAAAACTCTTTGAAATGCGAGTTTTTTTTAATCATATACCATACCTGGTATGAATTGTAAAGATTGAGTGTGGTTTGTCTCCTCTTTACGTCTATGGGTGTGTTGTTGCTACTACCAAGCACAACTCTGGCTGCAGCAGTGTAAACAGCAGGCTGTTGCTGGGTCCATAATGAAGCTCTGTGGAATGTGCTCGGGCTTCCGTGCCCAGAATTGAGTCTATCTGCTGTGAAACCTAGTCACCTGGCATGCTAGCCATGCTAGCCATGTTAATCATGCCAATGCCAAGTTGGGCCAAGTGGATCAGGTATTGACGTGGCTCTGCTTCTGCTATGTCTCCTCTCAGTCTGGGGAACTTGCTGCAGTCACTGAGTTAATTCTGTGTTGATGATGCATCCCTAGGTCCCATGTTCAGGTTCAAATGAACAGATGATACAAATAATCTGAACCTTATTGTCCTCAAAGTCATGGTTAGCCTGAGCAGAGTGTGGGCTGACGGCGTGAAGGAGGGGCTGATGATTATACCTTTATGTACCTTTAGTGATGCCACTCCCTTTGTTGGCCATGCCTCCGTTGATAAGAGCTCCACTTGTTCTCAACTTTCCTCATTTCACAACGGTGTCTGTAGTCCCTTCGTCTGCTGCGACGTGCTCAGCCTGCCAACGTTGAACAGCTTCGTCCTCAAAGATTGTTTTCAGTGGGCCGTCATTTGCGTAAGTAGTATTTCTTGTTCGCGCTGGCATAGCGGGGGGCGGTAATTTTAACCCGTCCTTCTCCTATCTACCCTGACCCTCAGCTCTCCCCCCTCCTCCTGCTCTCTTATGCTGATGGTAGAGTTAAGAAAGGCAGATCCTGCCTGGCAGACAGTGTGTTTGGTTTGCCCTCTTCCGCCTGCTCTTCTTTCTTTGTGTTATCTCCTGTCCGCTTCCCTGGGTGGAATGAGTCTTGTCTTTCTCTAAGGTACGTCTCATCGCAATGTCATTCAGATGTAGTTTTTTCTTTATTTCTTTGCAGTTGTTGATCATAGCAATATTGCATTATTATGTAAAGAAACTTGAAAACCACAGAGTTAAGTGCCGTTGGAATCGCTTTGAGAAGGTTTTACAATGTCTCGGAATAAAATCTGGCTATAGTTGCGCTGTTCATTTGCTCTTTTTAACTTTGATATATTTGATTTTGATTTATTTGGTTTTGCTAGAATTTTACATTAGTTTACATTGACTTCATATTGACAACAGTGCTTTCCAGCTTAAAATATATTGTTCTAATGGATAATATGTCAATATGTATGAATGGTCATTTCGATAGTATACTAATAGTTTGAGATTCTTATTGTTAGAGAAAGTTTGTTTAATGTAGGATTTTCTTTTTTACTGTTGAAATCAAGCAAGAGAAACTAAACACTGCTGTGGTGAGTGGGTGAGCTAAAATAAGCTTGAGTATTGAGTAATACAGTCTGCACTGTTCATTAAATACTCTATAATGCCCTGTCCTTGTACCTACTGGTTAGGACTGCTAAATTAGTAGTTGTTTTCCTGGCTTGTGTCCCTCTAAAAATACAAAACAACCCCTTCATGCGAGAGATAATGGCTGTCAGCATTCAGATGGTAAATACGAGCATATGTGTGACCTGGTCATACATATGCTGACAGCGACTCCAGACAGGTCTGACATGTCATGACTCCAGGCAGACTAGGGTCAATGAGTAACCAAAGGAGTGGCCATGACAGTCTGCATGATTCAACTTTTACAACACAACCTCACCTGATGTCAGGGGCAACATAGGCTTTTGACCCATTGCAAAAGACTATAAATAATCCTTTGTTTTTGGTGTCTGTAGGGCTAATGCAGTTATTTCATCCTAGTAATGCAACAATCCTGTAAATCTATTTTTGTCTCAAACCACACAGCTTTCTGATTTGCAAGATGGTCCATAATAACCTAATACAACAAGAGCTGTTCTATGGATATATCATTAGAAATTGTATGGCAAAATAAATCTCCTGCTGTCTCGCGGTAAATACTGTCCTTCCAACCAGCTCTATCTGAGAATATAATTGGCTCCAGACCTGTGATGATAAAATCTTTATTCTGTCTTTCCACAGATGCATTGTTGGCGGACCTTGAGTCCACAACATCCCACATTGCCAAGCGTCCGGTCTTCCTGTCCGACGACAGCGCCTACTCCATCCCTGTCGGGGGTCAGGTCCAACAAGACGTCTGCTCGCCACCCCAAGTCCCAATCAGTCACTCTGAGCAAACGCTAAACGGACTGGACGAAACAGAGGTAAATGCACAGTGCACACATACATGTTATTGTGTAGGCCTTTGGCAAATTCTTATCAAGTTATTTCATTAAAAACACTCTTTATTTTACTTACAAGAAGAAAAAGGCCAAATGACTTAGCAATTGAGAATGTCTTCTGAAAACTCTATCTAGAGTGACTTCTCCTCCTCTCCTCAGCCCTTCAGCCCAGCTCAGAGAAGTCCCTGGTCTGGAGATAACAGCAGTCCAACCCAACCCATTGGTGAAGAGGACCACGTATACAGGTAGGAGCTGGGATCATGTTAGGAAGCTGGAAGATGGTTTCTGATAATTACTATCATTATTTCACCCTAACCTGTTACTCCAACCGTCGAGAAGCTTCTTAGGAATATACATAATGTTTCTTGGCATCATGGTCGTGAAAACGTCTACTTCATTTTGCTAATTTAATGGGAGCACATTAAAAGCGGGAACATACTTTTTCTATTTGACGCAACTGAAACAAAATGTTTCTACACATCTCCTTTTTGATTGTGACTTGACTTTGATTGTAGTGCCACAAACACACCAAATTAACCCAGTCTCAAAATATTGCATCTTTCTTATTCCTTAGCTCTGTTGATGATGAACATTGGTTCTTCTCTCCACTCTGTACAGTTTCCCTAATAAGCAGAAGAGTAGTGAGTCATCAGCTGCCATGAACTCATCCTTGGGCAGCAACTTGTCTGAACTGGACCGGCTGCTGTTGGAGCTCAACGCTGTCCAGCAAAACACCCCTAACTTCCCCACAGAAGGTGCACAAAGAAATGATTTTGCAATTCATATAAAGCCTTGTTTCTCTTAAATGTTCAGATGTCACTATCTAAGTTTGGAACTTCTGTCTTTGTGGCATTGCCCCTTCTCTCCACTGTATTTTGGTGTTTATAATATAATAAACTATGCACTGTGGATCTGTGAAGGAAATTAATTAAGCATTTTTTTTTCGGGTGGGGATGTAGAAGAAGCTCCCCCATTGCCTGCCAGCAGCACCATCCACCATATCCAGGAGAATGGATTCTCTACTGCAGGCAAAGCTGGTCCACCTGTGATGGAGAAGCCCAAACGCTCCGTGGCGGCTCGTGGAATAGAAGATGTACGACCAAGTGTAGAGAGCCTTCTGGATGAACTTGAAAGTTCTGTCCCCTCACCCATGTAAGAGAACCATTATTTAGTCAACATACAAACAATACCTTTGCATGTTATTGTTTGAATTTGTGCCCAAGAATGTTATATTATCATTTAACATGGAAAGGCCATACATTTACTTTATTGTGTTCTTTTCTTTTCAAGTCCCACACCATTGGTTGTGTCAGAGGAACCGACAGATGGCCAAGACGAAACATCAGCAGAGAAGCAAGCCAGAATGTCTGCCTCCTCTGCCACACGAGAGCTGGATGAGCTTATGGCCTCCCTGTCTGACTTCAAAGTCCAAAGCAATGTGAGTACGCTTCACAAGTGGCTAGATTTTAGCTCGGAGGGGTTTGAACACTTGATGGAAGATGTTTATTTTTGGCTTTCTGCAACTGTCTAGGACTGTGCTGCAGATGTTTAGGAGTTTGCCCTTCTATGAATATAATTGTGTGAACGCATTGTATTGGACTCAATTTATTCAGTGTCGTTTTTCTTAATTTTGTGGTTTTGTAATCGTCAAACGGATTGTAGCTGCTGGAAATGTTCCAGTTTTATGGTTTCCATAGATTTCTCGTCCGTAAAATGTTACACTGTTGAAACAGCATTAAAAAAAGAGCCTGCTGTTTTTACTTAATTGAACTGAGATATAACTAATTTCTTTTTTTTCTTAACCTAATTTTGGACCAGCTTTTATTTGTTCAAACAGAAGATTTTAGAACTGACCAATAATCGGCAAACAGCTCTTTATTCATAATATACTTTAGGTTGCTTGCCATACTTGACCTGAAAAAATATTAGACATTAAGATTTTGTGCATGAATTAACAATTTTGTTGCGAGCTTGTAATCGTAGAAAAGTTGTGGAGCTGACAAAAAATAATCAACATGCTTTATGTTTACAACATGACATAATGCAATTAAATACAATGTCCAATTTAAGCCAATTAACAAATAATAATAATAATAATAATAATAATAATAATAATAATATGTCTGAGGTGCATCAATCAAGACTAAAGCTTGTTAGTTCTATAAACTCAAACGAAGAATGAAAGTATTATTATTCTATGTTCATTTTTGTTGTCTTTTCGGAACCATTACTTGACTCTCTACAAATGAGGGAACTCTGCTCCTACTTGACATTGTGTGTGTGTTACAACTTTCTGTTCTTCCCTTCATTCTCAATGTGTTTTCCCCGCTTTCTTTCTCTTTTCTCTACCACTGTGTATGTCTTGTCTTTAAAAAAAAATGGGACCATTCCATCCCATTACCCTATTCAGTCCGGGTCTCAGTTGTCTGTGAATCAGGAAGCAGTCGAGCCTTCCTTGGTGGCTGGTTCACCCGTTGTCCAAGCAGTAACCCCCACATCTTTAAATCCTAATGTCTGTTCAGTGGAAAGTCCTTTACCTTCTAGTTGCTCGACTCCCTCCTGTACCCCTCTTTCCTTTGACCTCCATATTGATGAAGATGGTTGTTCTCCCCCTACATCTTCAGCTGCTTCCACTGTGGTTATTACATCACCCGAGAGCCTTCAGAACCCCCAGATCAAACAGATAGATGATGTTGAAAGTGCTGATAGTTCTACAAAGCCTCTCGGTCGTACAGAGGTCAGCAGCCCTGAACATATGTCAAACACTAGCGTTTCTGCGAGTGAGGACTCAAGTCCACTTGGAAAGAGCTTAGGTCCAGTTATTGTTGACATTAGTTCAAGTCCGGTACCCACTGCTAGGCGCTTTAGTCCAGTAGTTGTTTCCAGGAGCCCTAGTCCTCTTACTGTGTCTCCAAACCCCAGTCCCATTCTTAGAGCCAAGAGTCCTGGTTCACCTGATCTCAAATGTTCCAGTCTTAGTCGCCCTTACAAGAGTCCAAGCCCCATCCCCAAAAGCTACAGTCCAGTTCCTATACATCATAGCCAAGAGAGAGCAAATACTGCTAGTCCAGTCCCAGTTCCAAGGCTTTCAAGTCCAGTTCCAAACAGTGCAAGTCCTGTTCCAAAATGTGCAAGTCCTGTGTCAGTCCCTCATATCTCTAGTCCGCCAAGTGTACTGAAGAGTTCTAGTCCTGAAACATTGTTTAAGAGTGCTTACCCAAGGCATTCTAGTCCAGTAACAGTTCCAAAGAGTGAAACTGCAGTTCCTAGGAGTCCTGCTTCAGTCATCAGAAAAACATACACACTTCAAGGCACCAGTAGTCCCCGAGCTTCACCAGTTCCCCCTGGCGTTGCGTCATCTAATAGATCTAATAGCCCGTCTTCCAGTCACACAGAAAAGCAGGGAGGTGAAATACAGGGTTTAACATGGCCGTGCCGCGGGCCTCTTTTTGACGAAGCTTTAGACAAACTCTTAGCCCCCGACTCCACCCAACCGATTGAGAACGAGCCCCCAGCCTCCGTTATGTCTGGATATGAAGCCTACAGATCTTGGGAGGAGGAAGACGGAATATACCGTACTCTTAGCAGCCGGGAGGGAACCCTGACGCCCATGACTGAGTACAGCTGGATGGATGAGTGTACCACCCCCTCCTCCTGCCCCGGGACACCAGATCCAGCGCTGGACCTGCCCACACAGCAGCCCTCTGCTGTCGAGCGGCTCTCTGCTTCTGGCCAAGTAGGACACTCAATTTGAGCCTCCCAAAATAAGCTACTGGTATAAAGCTAATGAGGCTAATACCGCATGTGGTCATTTGTATTATTTAGCCACATGACCCAATATATTAATGATCCCTGACAATAATGGCCAAACTGCTGTCAGATAATTTTTTTACTAGTTGCTGAAATTAGCTTATTTTGGGAGAACAGCATCTAGAAAATACTCAAGGAGCTGTGCAAAAGTACAAAAAAACACGACGTGTATTGATGAAGAGAAATTCCTCCATCTGTGTGGAATGATGCATGTGGTGGCATTGCATAGAAATTGCAAAATGACTTGAGGGAGAAATCTCTCTCTGTACTATAGACTCTTTGTGGCTGATGTTGCAAGCTTTGATGAAAGGATGTTTCTGCACGCCCCTACTTGCTTCACTCAACATTGCTGTGTTAGTCAGAGGACCTGGCCCTGTCAATATTTACACAACCAATTGATGATGCAAATAAATGTGTTTTTAATCACTGATGGTGTCGGTATCAAAACAGCCGGGCGGATAGTGTTCATTTTTGCTTATGCATATCTGAACTAAGAATGTGCTCCTTCAATTAAAAGTGTACAGGAAATGTGCTATGTGGCTCTTTGGCATGCTTTGGTCCATGCAGATGAAGTTGCTAGCATTTTGTGATAGACTTGTGTTGTCTTGACTTCAGCTATGCAGCATGCCATGCCACAGATACCTGAGTAGTTTGAAGTACGCTGAACAGTAGAGAATGAATTTGAATGGAATGGTGGATTGCTGTGATTAGCTTCTGCAGGCAAATTTGATTGGACACACGAGTTCCTGACCAAACCTCCAGAACCCATTTGACAAAAATTTAATCTGGAGCTAGTGCTTGAGCATTTTTGCGACTTGAATGAGGCCTCCTGTGCTGGGCCTTTCCTGCTTGTGTTTGTTATACAACATGGACTTTGTGGTGAATGGCCCAACCCCAGCTTCCCACACCTCCTCATATCATCTACTCTCCAGCTCAAGTCGGTTATCCGCCGCACCAAAGAGACCACCAATGTGCATCCGATGTTCAAGGATGGAGTGTCGCGGCGTAAAATGGGGCCGGTTGTGAAAAAGAATAACTCACAAGACCGACTCATTGAGGAGCTACAGGGGAAACTAGGAATTGGGCGAATGGAGCGCAGGCGTAAACAACAGACCGATGATTGGCTGACCGAGGGAGTCATCGTCATGTCCAACCCACAGCGAACACGGGAAGAAGGGGCCAAACCATCCGTGGATAAGGTAGACACTGGAGGCCCACAGCAGGAGTCAGTGCTATGCTGGGACCATGTTAAACCAAGAGGTGTCCCAATGATGGTTTGGCATATGGTCAAGAAATGATGTAGCAATTACTCAATGTATATCATTTTGCATCACTTTGTCATAAAAATTGTAGTGGTCCTTGACAGTCACTTTAAACGGTTCAGTTTTTGGGGCCAATTTTAATTCTAATAGTATTTCTTTTTTCTCAATACTGACCCTCGCTTTTCTGTTATCTGTTTGCTCTACTCTCTTTGCTGTTCTCTCTTTTCCATCTTTTCCCCCAGATCTCCATCCCTCCAGAATCACCTGTCCCTCAGAGAAAAGTCATCCCCCCTCCTCAATCTCCCTCAGCACCCAAAAAACCAGCCCCAGTCAAGCAAACTCCTCCACCACTACCTCCTCCCCCCCCAACCCCTCCCCCTCCGCAAGAACCTACCCTTCCTCCTAGGGAACCCACACCCCCTCCCAGGGAGCCTACCCCTCCACCTCCCAGGGAGCCTACCCCTCCACCTCCCAGGGAGCCTACCCCTCCACCCCCCAGGGAGCCTACCCCTCCACCCCCCAGGGAACCTACCCCTCCTCCCAGGGAGCCCACGCCCCCTCCATCACCTAGCCCCCCTCCCAAGCCCATCACTCCACCGCCGCCTCCAAAGGTCTTTGTATCAGTGGGTTGTCAGACCGAGTACGACCCCATCTTCCCACCAATGATTGAGGCATGAATCACCTTTCTCCATCTTTCTTTTTCTCTGATCTCATAATATCTCACCTTTCTATCAGCCACTTTCTTTGAGTTGACATTACTTGAGGGCATTTACGGCATATGTGGTTCAAATCCGAGCTCTATAATTTGTCTGGTCATTGGCTCTGTTTTTCCACCCATGGGGTCCATTAGATTTCCACCAGGTAGCCTCTCTTAAAGCTATAGTGCCTAACTTCTGTCGCCCCTATGAGGAATATTATAACAACACTGTAGGCGTGAGGTAAGCCTTTGGTGATCGCGCATGGATTTGATTCCTTCTGCGTTTTTTTCTTAGCAGTAGCATCGACAACTGAAACATTTTATGGATGCTTTTTGAGCTCCTGCACCAGTGTCAGGGGGTGACACCCTTTTGTAAACGCTGCTATACCGAGAAATACAGAGAGAGTTTTGTGGAGCTGATATTGAACTTTGTGTCAACTCATTTGGCAATGGCTTGAAAGTAACAGACGTTCATATGTATGAAAAAGTTACACACTATAGCTTTAAACTGTGTCTGAAATACAGTAAGTCCACTTTATGGGGTGTGCTGACATTCAAGCTAGAGAGACTCAGCCTCTTTTCTAATTCTGACGGCGCCAAGGGCTATCTGTTCAGATTGGATTGGAGAGTTTAACAGTACAGAGCAGAGCAGTGTAACCCGCCCACCATGTTCCCGTTCCACTAACTGTCCTGCCATGCACAGGAATGGTAGGCTTGCGGTGCAACTGAAACCTAATCTGCCACATGACAGCACAGTTACCACCATAATTTTAGCACTCCCCACTGGACTTCCCTCAACAGGTCCAACTAGGTTAGATACCAGTGTGATGAAGTTTAATGCCTTGTACCATCACCTATTTTAGAATTGTCAGTGTCTTTGTTTAAGTAGTTTTGGTGAAAACTTGTAGAGTAGTAGATTGTTGAGTACTAGAGTAGGCCTATAGTTGCATACCCGATTTTATTCGGTCAAAGGTGAGCTTGGTCATTTGTGTGTGTGTGTGTGAGGAGCGTGTGAAAGAATATATGGAGCAGAGACGCTATTTTTTCTCTCAGAGGAATGTAAAAGTCATAAAGCTCCAATAACCACACCACCTGAGAAGGTCTGTGTTTGCTTACATTACAGTAGCCAGACACATGCACATTCACATGCACGATATCGCTATTAAAGAGTCATCAATCATCAAAGCCTGCAGTCATGGATTAGGGTTGATGAGATCATGTTTTGTCCTGGTTAATACAACCATGGCCTGTCTTGGTATTTTACTTTGCTATTGTCTCTATTAAAGTGCAGGCGTAAACAATTAAACACAAGCACTTTAGGGAGAGACTGACAATGATGAACAAATTACAAAGACAGCTTCATGAATGAATCACAGTATATCGGCTTTTACAAAACGGTGTATTCTGTTAAACAACAACAAGAAAAGGTAAGTCCATATAATGATAACAAACTATTCCCCAACCACAGTTCTGATTCAAGACCGCTGACTCAATGTCATGAGCATCCACATACAAGTATAAACTGCAATGCTATTACTTGGTAGCGTTATACGTGTTTGTGTTATTTACCTGTCATGTCATACATCTGAATGGTCCACTTTGGTCTTCCATCACCGTCAGATCCAGTCCCAAGGAAAGACCTCTCCCACCGGTCCCCCCAAACCAGCCAACAAGCTGGACAACATGCTGGGAAGCCTGCAGTCTGACCTCAACAGACTCGGAGTCCAGACAGTGGCCAAAGGTGTCTGTGGAGCCTGCAAGAAACCCATTGTTGGACAGGTGATGATCACACTGAATCGCACACATACGAGTCTCGGTAGCACGCATTCAAACAAGACTTCAGTTGGTGCATATGAACTTCTAGGTGCACATGCGCATGTATACTCACTGGAGCGTTTATAGGCACACAGATTAGAAGTTTCATCATAGCTTTTGTTTTTGGTGAGAAATGTGGTGAAAAGATAAGTCGATCTATGAGAAATTAGGCTTTTGTTTAATGAGCAACAAGTACATTGAGCAATATAAAACTTGAAGCTTGTGTTCTGTTTTATTATATGTACCTACTACCTACTCATTAGAGTGTGAATCATGATCCAACTGAAATGAACTGGGACTATATTGTGTGTAAAGTTTTCATTTTCTTAAACATTGAGCTATATGATCTACTGCGAGCTGCTGTTGGACATATTCCCTTTGCTTTTTTGCATGCAAGGCTGCTGCAGTGATTCTTCTCTGCTGAGCCAGGTCTTTCCCTCAGAAGCTCATTTTAATGTAATGCACCGTGTCGCTCCACGCCAGGTGGTGACCGCCATGGGAAGAACGTGGCACCCCGAGCACTTTGTGTGCACACACTGCCAGGACGAGATAGGCTCCAGGAACTTCTTTGAGCGGGAGGGACAGCCTTACTGTGAGAAGGACTACCACAGCCTGTTCTCCCCACGATGCCACTACTGTAACGGGCCCATACTGGATGTTAGTATGCGTACAGTCTCACACACACACACACACACACACACACACACACACACACACACACACACACACACACACACACACACACACACACACACACACACACACACACACACACACACACTAGCATGTAGATCATGGATGGGTGGATAATGATATTTATTTATTCATAACTTAATGGATTAAAGCCTCACTGGAAAAATCACTACATGTCGAAAATTGTCTATAGTTATTTCTCACGGAGACAGTGACGGTTGATTGGACACACACACACACACACACACACACACACACACACACACACACACACACACACACACACACACACAACTAGAGGCAGTTGAAGTGAACTAACTGATATTTCCATTTCACCATTTCACTGCAAGCTACTCTCCTCTTTCACTCGGCAGCTCTTGGTCTTATCCTCATAATGACACACTCCTGTCGGGGGTTTTCGGCCTTTGCTCATACGGACGCATGCACACACACACACACACACACACACACACACACACACACACACACACACACACACACACACACCAACAGTGCCAGAGGTACTGACTGTACATTAACCATGGGAAAGGCCAAACTGAATCACTGCAAGGATTTCATGATTCACTACTTCATCTTTTTCTTGTCAGTCTGACCTTAGAAAGTCATTTCAAACTTCCAGTGGGTTACAGTCTAACCTTGGTTTGGGGGTCTTACCAGTGGCACAAGTAGGATTATATCCTGTAGAGGTCACCACAATTAGAATTTCTAAAATATGTTAGTCATAAATTGATATTTAATGCTGGACTGCACATGCATATATTTCATTGATTTAAACATCCGATTTGATTGTGAATTGCTCAAAATATTTATGATTTTGAAGCTGTTGTTCGATTTACTTGTTATATTTTCATTTTTATCAAAGCTCTGCATGTATTGATACCGATGACAAATGTAATGCTCCATATTTCTTCTGTCTCAAAAAAATGTTCTTGCAAAATTGCACACCCTAGTGGCAAAAGCCAAAATCCCTTGTGTTCTCACACATAAAGGGGTTTGTTTACAGAGGTTTACCATAAGTTATATCATTGCCACATTGTAGAAACTTAGCAGCTGTGGGTGTTTTCAAATCTTTTGTTACACGGCAGTTTGAGTGTTCTTCTGAGAAATGCTATGAGGCCCCGAAAGAATGAGCTAACAGCCGTAGCATTCCAGCACCTCCCAAACTGGCTCTGTGGACTTAGCCTGCCCTCTCCTGGCCTCTGACTTCCTCGTGTGTTAGTTTCTCCCCAACATAAACAGCCCCTGTTTTCCTCGATTATTTATAGGTCACACATTTTGGCTGAAATTGCATGACTGACCATTTGCTTCTTCTTTGTCTCACAGAAAGTAGTGACTGCTTTGGACAAGACTTGGCATCCAGAGCACTTCTTCTGTGCCCAGTGCGGAGCCTTTTTCGGACCAGAAGGTACCAACTGCTCATCAATTATTAACACAACACCTGGCTTGTGTAGAAAAAGAGCCATGTTGAATTTTCACTCTAAAAAGGAAGCACTTAGAGTGAGTCACTGTGTCTCTGCTGTCCTCTAGGTTTCCATGAGAAGGATGGGAAGGCGTTCTGCAGAAAGGACTACTTTGACACTTTTGCCCCTAAATGTGGTGGCTGTGCCCGTGCCATCCTGGAGAACTACATCTCTGCTCTCAACTCACTCTGGCACCCTGAATGCTTCGTCTGCAGGGTGAGCTGCTGGGCATTTCTGTAACACACCTGGCCACTTTGGGTCAACCTGTTGTCATAGATTCTACCTCTTCTCTTCTGATTCTTTCCCTAGGAGTGCTTCACGCCATTCATAAACGGCAGCTTCTTTGACCACGATGGCCAGCCGTACTGTGAGTCGCACTACCACGAGCGGCGTGGCTCTCTGTGCTCCGGCTGCCAGAAACCCATTACCGGCCGCTGCATTACAGCCATGGCCAAGAAGTTCCACCCGGAGCACTTTGTGTGTGCTTTCTGCCTAAAGCAGCTCAACAAGGGCACCTTCAAGGAGCAGAACGACAAGCCCTACTGCCAGGGTTGCTTCGTTAAACTCTTCAGTTAGACTGTGTGCATTTGTGTTTCAATGTGGGTGCACGCACGTCTACACCTTTATTTACATGTCTGAATGCACGTGTGGATGCGTGTGCACTCGCATGTCTAGCATGTATTCAGTGCAGTGGTTAATTGGGACTGAGGGTGGTGATGCGCTGGAGAATCAAAGCATAAGAAATGTCTCTGACCATTGACACTGAATGGGACTCCCCAGGCTGTCCAACCTCTCAGGCTTGGCATTTCACACTTTTGCTAAAGACATTTCTAACAGAGCCCAAAGAGATTTTCATTTAGCGTTTTATCCTTGTGTGCAGCGAAGAAAATATGTTTAATTTTTCCTTGTGCGTTTACACATATAAGCATATGAGGCTTGAATTAAGACTTCCTCAGAGCCCTGATTTGTAAATGATTTTACTCCTCCATTGCAGGGCAAGACCTTGCGCCACTTGGTGGTTGTATGCATGGACCATGGAGAGTGGATTTTAAAATGTTGTTGAATAACCCGTGCTTGGCTATTTAGAGTCAGAATAATCTAAGCAAAATATGTATTTTTCTAGCTTTGGAAACTATTGAGGTGCCATGAAAACCCTTCATACATGCAGACACACACTGAACTTCTTCCTTCGTTTTCACTTCTGTAAAATACCTTTTTAAACTCTTTCACACTCCAACCCCAGATCTCTTGACGAGACCATCTTTAGGTGCATTTTAAAGGTGTCGACAAGATATTAGCTAATCCTTATTTTTCTACGATTTTACTATGGAAATGATCAGTTTCAGAATATATACCTTCACATTTGTGCTCTTGTAACTTCATCACTTCCCAGAGGAAGTGAAATCAAAAATAAGAAAGTCACCATATTATACTTTCTTCCCTTGTAGCAGCTTGGAACTTTTAGTTTTGACTTTCCTACTGCAAAAAGTGTGTTGTGTCTTTTATTGTAAAAATGCTCAAATGAAACATAATGATTGTGATTCATTAAGACAAAAAGTAGGTCAATAAGAAAAGAATATGTACTATGGCAATTAATGTTGAACTTCTGGTGCAATTTAAAATGAGCCAAAAAAAAAAGAATTGGCTTGTCTTTACTCCAGTTTAAAGGTGGATATTTTACTGCTGTATGTACCCACACAATAAATCCAGAACATTTCAATTCACAATAAATGATGCTTCAGTTCAACATTTTTTCCATATTTTACTATTGCTACTGTTGTGAATTTAGCACTGTATTTAATCTATTAATAAGGCTGGTTCAAATTTAAAAAAAAAAAAGGGTTGTGCATTTCAGAGTAGAAGCATGCTTTCTTTTATGTGGAGTTCTATCAGCACTTGCTGCCAGTCGCTGTTACAATCAGAATTTAAATTTATATACCTGTAATATGCTCGACTTTGTGACAGAACTGCGTTTTGTCGCTGTTTTTGATGAAAATATATATATTTTTGAGCCATTTGGGCTCACCCTGATATGTGAAGAGCTGGCTCTATAGGCATGCAAGCTGACCATAGTTAACCCTGTTCTCACACAAACAACACGTACCAGCCTGGATCACAGTATTTTTCTTATTATTATACTGTCTGAGTTGACATCAGTGCTTGATTCACTGATGGAAGCTGGATGTTAGTGTTAGCTGGTCAGGAATCAGAATACGAAACAGAGCCAGGGCAGAGCCTTTAGCAAAATCTATGTAACATTTGCAGCCACATATTTTAATGTTATCATTTTTTTCCAACAATTTTGCTCCTTTAATTGTGTGCAAGGAGTGAATACACAGTATCCACATTCAGGTAGTTTTTTTTTCCTTTGTAATATTTGCTCTTGTGCCAAATGTGTCAATGCAATAAGGTCTTACACACTGTGGAGTTCCTGATAGGCCTCACCTTGATGTGGTGCATCTTAACTCCGAACACCCGAACGTTTACACTGTATTAGGCAAGCCAAGGAGAAAGCGTCCAATTGAGTCGTTCAGCAGACTGTATAGTCTACACTTGTAGCTGGTTACATGTAACAGCTGGGGTAATTAACAGGAATTGTGAGTTAATTTGGCCCCATGTATATTCATCTGCTTACAGTTATTTCGCCTTATAGCTTTTGCTTCTGTCAAAGAATTCATGAAAAGAAATCAAAGCCTTTTACTGTTTTATGAGAGTAAGTGAACACTGCTTTGTAAGACATCCATGTGTTATTTTACCATGTTGAGTTTTCTCATGGCTTTCTGTGGGTGAAACCTGTCCTGATCATAATAACTGCTGCAAATAAAACAAGTACTTTATTTCTGGCATTGTTTAGTGATTTTGTGGTTTCTCTTTTCACCTAAAACCTTTTCTATGTCTGGTGTTTTCATACTAGATCTAGAGAACTAGATTTTCACTAAATATTCAAAAAACACACTGAGTGGAAATAATCAGCTCATCTTTTTTGTGTGAAAATTAACAGATGATACCTTGACCTGAATGTGATGCATACAAAGAAATAATAGCCCACCATGAACAAAACAAGTATAATACAAAAAAAGCCTAAACATTAAATTGTGCTTGACATTTGAAATAGAGAGCTTTGTACATTGATGTTGGTTCCCATCCTTTTGTCACAAATCCCCATGAATTAAAGGGATGCTTATTTATTCCAGTGATTCACAAGAAAAAAATATCAGAGAAAAGATATATAAATATAATTTTGTTTTTCAGAAACATGATCTTTCTGCTGAAATATCTTGTGGCCGCTTACATTTATTTTGTACTGACTAGTGACCCCCTTGTTGAAAGTCACAGAGTATGGCAAAGCACTACGGCTGGCTAATCAGGCTGACAATAAAATAAACAATAGGATAAAAACCTGTGGGGTTATTTTGAGGTAATTGCATGTTCAAACGGGTTTTGTAAAAATCAAAACCCCAAACATTAACTTTATTTCATTAATTTCATTCTAATTCAATACACCTGACGAACACAAGGACAAGAGAACACATCTCTCCGGCGAGGAGACCTTGTGACCTGCAGTCTGTAATTTGTGAGAGCCAGGAGCTTGCCGGTGAGCTCAGAGAGGCTTGGGTGGTGATCCAGAACCTCCAAGTACTTCAGGTCCTTCAGCTGGTGGAGTCTTAAGAAATCTTTCTCCGGTACGTGTTCATGGCGGAGTCTGAGACTTTGGAGTTTTGGAAAAAGCTTCGGAATTTGAGCGGTGTCAGCTCCCAAATGTGAAGGCCAGGCTTCTATGTGAAGGTGCAGGAGATGTGGCACCTGCACTGCTACGGCTGCCATGTCCTCTGAAGATAACCCTGCAACACACAGTGTCAGACGGGTCACTGTGTCTGGAATGGAGGTCACATACGTCTTCACTGGCGGGCCCTTCACAATGACCAGGGTTGACAGTTGAGAGAGGTCACTAAGCCATCGTCTCAGGTGACTCCCAGGTGACGACCATCTTTCTGACATCTCCTGGTGTGAGTGTTTGTAGAAGACAGCAAGACTCTTCAGGCCCGGCATCAGCCTCATTGCATCTTTGGGTAATGAATGCTCCACACAGCTGACAAGCTCCAAACTGGTCAAGGATGAGCAGTGTGCTCCTACTAAGGGACCTGGGTTGGGTCTGGGCGTACTGTAAAGGTCGCACAGTAAATGCATAGTGGACAAGGAGAGGTGCTTCAGGCTAGGCAGGCTAGAAAGTATGGAATGAACCATCCAAATAGTTTCTTCGAAGATCCCCGTCTGATGGCAGACCAGAGACGTGAGGTTAGTAAACTGCGAGAGGACAGTACTAAAGCTGCCCATTGTTGTGGTGGGGAGTGCTACATCACACATGCTCAGGTGGGTCAGCTTCTGGGGGTGACAAACGGTGGGGGCACCCAGCAAAAGAGGAGTGAGGCTGCTTCTGAAAGCCAAACGCTTCAAATGTGCCAAGTCCTTTAGGCAGTCGAGGCTGACCTGAGAGGTTCGATCCATTACCAGTGTGGTGAGAGCAGGGAGGGACAGGGCAAGCTGGTTCCAGTCCTTTGGTTTGCTTCTCCTCACCACCACACTGGTGACCTTTCTTCTACGAAGAGTGGACCAGAACTGACTGTTGTAAGAACGATTTTGAAACCCCAAAACTACAGACCAGTCTTTCCAAAGGGATCCGTGGTCGATGATTTTTCTGAAGTACTTGCAGGATGTCCGCGCGTTGAACTTGTCTGACGTTGAGAGATAACCAAAAACGTGATGCCAGACTTCTGCCGGAAGCAGTAGAGCCAGCTGTGCCATAATTTGTTTCTTCTATTGTCGGATATGTTAGTTAGCATTACATTAGCGAGTTTCCGTTAGCACGAGCACTGTTTTCAACAGGCAGGACGTCACACTCGGTCACACTCGTCATGTTGCTCACAGAGAGTTGGGTTGCTCATAGTCGACCTGGAATCCATTTGCTAAAGCGTTTTACTTCTTTATAGGTCCACGCGTTTACTTCAGGAGTGTCCTTATCGGTCCTTAAGAGCGACCATATCAATGATGAGCGTCGGGGTGGCAACATACGTGATTGACACAGCAACGTTCCAATAGTTGCGTAGCTGACGCCAGTAACTGCAATGTGATTGGTCAATATTTGTTATATATAGTCCTTTCCGCTCCTCCTCTTCCTCTTTCTTTCACGCGACCCTCTTGTGAAAAGTAAGAATAGCCCTTCCGCTTTCAGAAAAAGCAAAAACTACTATCTATTAAAGTATTACTTATTGGGGTTTGGAGTTATTTGGATAAATAAAACTAAAGCGCTTAAAGATATGTTATGTGTCCTGCTAAAGTGCGGAGATTTGACTTGACCTATCCCGCGCGGCCTACTAAACTTCCTGCTAGCTTGCTATTTAGCCTGCTAACATTAGCCGCCGGCCACATTTCGCGCTTTAATATGAGCAATGGCAGTCTTGTGATGTGTTTCTGAATTACACCTGTTAACGCTTTGATTCTTTTGCTGTAGGTACATCCTTGTCTTTAAACCAGCTGTTTAAGCGATCCTTAGAAGCACTGCAAAGATGCCTAGGGAAGACAGGGCCACGTGGAAGTCCAACTATTTTATGAAAATCATCGTGAGTAAGTTTATATTGGCTTTTTTTTTATACTGACTTATACATATGTAGGTAATTTGACTAGTCTATTAATGTACTTTGCTTTCCATTTGTAGCAACTCCTGGATGACTTTCCCAAATGCTTCATCGTGGGCGCAGACAATGTCGGCTCCAAGCAGATGCAGACCATCCGTCTGTCTCTGCGGGGCAAAGCTGTGGTGCTGATGGGCAAAAACACCATGATGCGTAAGGCCATCCGTGGTCACCTGGAGAACAATGCAGCCCTTGAGAAGTGAGTGCACCCTGAGTTGGCTATCCTTAACTGTCTTTTTATTTAGCAGGATAAGTTACAATGCAGCTTGTTTGGTACTGCTTTGTCGTTCCCCCTGCAAACATTAACCTGTTTCCTCGCTATACCTGACTGTCAAAATCCCCTGACTGCCAGGCACGAAAGGTTTCAGACATTTGACAACTTGTCCTCTTTGTTTACATGTCGACTAGTTAAAATATCTAACGATAATTCCTGTCTTTCAACAGGCTCCTGCCCCACATCAAAGGAAATGTGGGCTTTGTCTTCACCAAGGAGGATCTGGCTGAGGTCAGGGATCTGCTGCTGGCCAACAAGGTAAAAGTCAAGAGATATCTCACTAGTGGTTCAAATGACACCTACAGAAACGAGCAGCTAGTGTTGTAGCTATACATACATTATAGCAGGTGTACATTCTTGCCACTGAAGTATTGACTCATTCTACACCTTAAAAATACATTCGGTTTCGCAAACTTTTAAGACCTGTATTTAAATGCAAGATATAACCCTTAAAAATATATAATTTGGTTTTGTATAGACTTAAAAGACATTGTTTCTGTAAAGTGTATACGTCAATGTTGCGTAACTGAGAAGGGAACTGCCCTTCTCATGTGCAGGATAAGTTACAATGCAGCTTGTGTGGTACTGCTTTGTCGTTCCCCCTGCAAACACTTAACTGTTTCCTCGCTATACCTGTCAGTCACACCCCCTGACTGCCAGGCACGAAAGGTTTCAGACACTGTCAAAACTTATGTTGAACCTTGGACAACAATGTAAAACCTGCCTTTTGCACTTGTATTCAGCCTAAGTGAAGTAGCATACTAAAGTGATAAACTCTTCTATATTCCAGGTGCCTGCAGCTGCCCGCGCTGGAGCCATCGCCCCTTGTGAGGTGACTGTGCCCGCCCAGAACACTGGTTTGGGCCCTGAGAAGACCTCTTTCTTCCAGGCTCTGGGTATCACCACCAAGATTTCCAGGGGAACCATTGAAATCTTGGTAAGTTTTACAACAGTTGCACTGTAGTTGGAATTTCACTGTCTGCTTGATGCATCGAGCAATCATGTTGGATATGATTTTATCTACCAGACCTTGAAAAAAACACCAATAAAAATGGGTGTAATTGAAATGTCAACAGTAACTAATCTGCAATTTCTTTCCCCAGAGTGATGTCAAGCTGATCAAGACCAATGACAAGGTTGGTGCCAGTGAGGCTGCGCTGCTCAACATGTTGAACATCTCCCCCTTCTCCTTCGGACTCAACATCCAGCAGGTGTATGACAATGGCAGTGTGTACGCTCCAGAGGTGCTTGACATCACTGAGGCTGCTCTGCACGCCAGATTCCTGGAGGTGAGATGCAGTGCTTGTATTAACTAAGATCACTTGCACATTCATGTGTATAAAATATCTGTAGCTGCAAACTGCTTCATGATATAACATTTTTGATTTATTTAGGGAGTGAGGAACATCGCTAGTGTGTGTCTGGAGATCGGCTACCCCACTTTGGCTTCAATCCCCCACTCGATCGTCAATGGCTACAAGAGAGTCCTGGCTGTCGCTGTGGAGACAGATGTCTCCTTTGCCCTGGCAGATAAGGTATGCACATCAAACGAGTAACCTGCAGCATATGTGTTGGGAGTAGTCCCTGATTGTTTATAGCCCTGGAAAGAGCACCGGGTTTTTAATCCATCCTAGAATGCTTTAATCAGACGCTGTCCTCAGATTTGGTTACATATGACCAGGAAAGTACTTGGTCTAACTGTTAAACTAACGCAGTACCTCTTCCCCCCCCCCCCCTCAGGTCAAGGCCTTCCTGGCTGACCCAACTGCTTTTGCTGTGGCAGCACCTGTAGCAGCAGCAGCTGCGACTGCTGCAGCTCCTGCTGCTAAGGAAGAGGCTAAGGAGGAGTCTGCTGAGGAATCGGATGACGACATGGGCTTCGGTCTGTTTGACTAAGACAAATACAGCAAACGGAACCAAATAAGAGTCAAATAAGACCATGATTCAATAAAAAAAAACTTAAACTCTTAACTTCTTTGTGGATTGTGTGCAGTTGACTTTCTAGGTTGGTAAATCTACAGTTGTGTGCTGTGACAAATGTATTGGGTAGGGACTAAAGGGGCATAACTTCAGACTTGATTTGTACCAGATTTTCAGTTGAAATGTTCAAATACTGGATTTTTAGCTGGCTGAGTTACCATGTACCAGAAGTGAAATTTGGTGAACCATCAGTCTTTTGGAAATTGGTATTGCCAAAAAGACCAACTTTTTTTGGGAAAGTATCAAAAATAAAATGGTTAATGTACCTAAATGAGAACTTTAATGTTTGAAAGGCCTATTATACAGTAATGTAGTGGCAAATTAAATGGTCGGTTCTCAAGGTATTTAACATTGATGTAGAAGGGGTGGTATTAACACCATTTCTAACAGGCCAAACCCAAATCAAGTGTCTCCTTCATATCAATATTTAGAATGTTCTGCATGTCCCTTGTTTTACACGTTAGAAATGCATTTCAATTAATGCAAACGAATTTAAAATGTATCAAAATGTTTGAATCTCACTATGAATCACATGTAGTTCCATATTTTGGTGAGTGCACCTGTCACAGGAAAGTAGTCAGCGATTCTGGAGAATGCCTGTTGACAACTTTCAGTCGAGACCTGAATCTCACCATGATACGCTTCTTGTCCTGTGACTAAACAAATCTCGTGTTGAACACAACTAATGCTCTGTAAACAACTGGGGTCAACAAGCCCGTTTAGAGACTAGGCTGTGTATTAACACTTTTTTTTCAGTCCACCTCTAATGTAATGTTGTACTCAGACTATATAATAATACCTCTGTTGACACTTATTCTGAAAACCATTGCCCGGAAGTGGAGCCTATATGCGCAGCCGCTACAAGGGAAACATCTACTATGGCTGAGGTGAGGACGTGAGGTTCATGGGGGTTTATTCGTTTGAAAAGATTGACTTGTAACTATACATGACTATTTTAAATTTTACGACGGTTAATCGATTTGGTTGATTACAAAAGTTAACATTGCCACACTATCCAGCTGCGCTGATGGGTCGGCAAAGGTAGGCTAACGTGTTAGCTTACTAGCTAACACCCCAGCTACAAGAAGATAGTCGTAGATACAAATCATTGTTTATCGTAATTTTAGCAATCGGTAGTCTACCTATGATACTTGTCAACGGGTTTACCTGACGAGCACAGGAAGTTAATGTGAACGTTAACTGGCTCGTGTACGGATTTAAACTTGGCCAAATAATATACGAGCGTACAGATTTCCCTCAGAGTTGAAGTGCAGTTAGCTTGACATCAATGGCTACTGTAAGCAACTCCAACCCTTCAGACGCATTCTCCTCTTGTCCAGACGCACAGTTTACAGGACCTCCAGCCGCCGGCTGTCTCCTCGAAGGTGTTTATCCAGAGAGACTACAGCTCAGGGATCTTCTGCAGGTTCCTGACCAAGTTCCCTTCTGAACTCGAGTCAAGGGTATGCACAGGGTTTGCTTGGGATTGAATTGGTTGTGGACTGAATGTTCAAAAGGTTGTGTATGATGTCTAAACTTCCGTGTGTTGCTTCAGATCGATAAGCAGCAGTTTGAGGAAACCATCCAGACTCTAAACAACCTGTATGCAGAGGCAGAGAAACTTGGGGGGAAGTCTTATTTGGAGGGCTGCCTGGCTTGTCTAACTGCCTATACAATCTTCCTCTGTATGGAGACACACTATGAAAAGGTACAGCTGCTTTTAAGGTTGTGACAACTCATGTTTTTGTTTGTGGTGGGTTGCAAATGCTACATATCAATGGATATCGTGTGTGTGTGTGTGCGCGTGCAGGTATTAAAGAAGATCGCCAGACACATCAAGGACCAGAATGAGAAGATATATGCTCCCAGGGGCTTGCTGTTGACTGACCCCATAGAGAGAGGCCTCAGAGTCGTATCCTTCCATTGGCTAATGGCTAAACTGCATACATCACACAGCAATGCAATATTAAACCTTTGTTGTCTGACTAGCATAGCTCTTTTTTGTTTTTCTATATAACAGCACATAACCACTTCCATATTGTCATACAAGGAGAGCTGTGAACATTTCGATTTTCTGTTCCTTTTTAAGGCACATTCACAAGAGGCAAAGTTGCCCCCTACCATTGCCAAGCACGATTGCTTTTTCATTTAATTAGTAACCATAGATGGTGTAACGTTATGCATGCTAAGACAAGTGAGTTGTTGTCAATACTATAAGGAAATGTGCAACTAGCATTATGTATTTCCCTTAACTTGCTATCGTCTAGGTTGAAATTACCATCTTTGAAGACAGAAGTATTGGCTCTGGCAGATAAAGAAACTTTGGGTAAGGACTTTTATTTTACATTTTTCCCTAATTTAGGAAGTCATAATTTGATGAAGGGATTTTCCCAAACATCTGACATGACACGATGTTTTTTTTAAGGTGTACCACCACCACCGACCGTTATTAATTCAATCATTTCACAACGTGTGCTTATCAATTAGCAGGGAGTTATTTGATACTATCTAAGTGTACCCATTGTTTATTCTTAATGCTAAAATAACTTTCTCTTGTCTTTCTGTCTTTTTATAGGCTGATGACCCTGACCCTGATTCTCCTCTTCTGTCTGGCAGTACATATTAAGAAGCCTGCTTCGCCTAAATGGATGTATATACTTTTTATTTGATCCAGATCCTTTTCTCTGTTATTTATAAGTACTCTTCTGTCCGCCTCTCCTAATTTGTTGGTAAATGTGTTTTTTAATGATGTTATTTTTTTATATACATGTGACTATACACGTCATGTCTTAGTTGATCAAGGCAAACCTTTATGATTAGTACCCTCTTGTTAAATGAAACTGTCTGACCATGGTTAATATAAGTAATTTGACTTGTGTATCATTTTTGCAAGAAATATTATTATATTAAGTCCAATAATGTGTTGGTGCCGAGAAAATGATACAGAAATAGTTTGGGATGGAGTTGATGGCAGAGTCTGTAAACGGTCATTGTGATATTGGTAGTGCTCCACAGTATTAATATGCTGGATGTAGCCTTTGTTGAGGCAAATGTTTTCTTATCTGTGCATTCATGTGACTTTTTTTTGGATGGGTGGAGGGGGATCGTGTCTTGTGAAACTCGCACAGCGGATGTTGTGAACTGGAGTTTTGTTTGTGACTTCAAAACATGGAGCATGTTTCCTTCAAATCACAAAATAATACTGTGACCCTGTGCACTACATCTCCCAAATCATAATCAACAGTCCTGCTGCATGTTTCTCAGAAGATTCTCTACATATATTGCGAATGTCATCTCCGTTTTATATAATCACCAAACACCACGGAAACCTTAAACACTCTTAACTCCAAATATAATTTCTATGTTTGGTGGTTGAGAACCGGTTTACTTTTCTTACAAATATTGTTCTGTTATATCTAAATAAATTTACTTTTTTTTCCTGAAATCATGAGAGCTCCTTGTGTTTGACCTTATTGCAATTATCAGTGTGTGTGAGACTTTGAAGAGAATGAGCTGTAGTATGATGTGTGGGCAATGGCTTCCAAACAAAGGTATTTGGTTTGAATAATCGCTGCATCATAAACTGGAATAATATACAGCATTTCTTGACTGTCTGGTTTAGCTAGATTTGATGGAACGCCGCTTTTATTCTGAAGCAATCAGCCCGGATGTCTTGCTGCTTGTGAAGGAGCGGCTCAAAGAAGAAAACAGCTGCTTCCGGATGCTAAATATTGAAAGCTAGCGCCGCTGCCTGTGCCACTAAATACTCACCTGGGCTTCTGAGGTAGGAGCATCTCTCTGAAACAACCCCAAGTTAAATTTCCATTCAAAGAAATACTTGCTTTAGCTAACGTCTAGTAGACTAGCGGTTACCTCGCGTGCGTTAACCAAAGTCGGCTAACGTTAGCTTTGTTTTGAGTTTTAGAGATGAAAACACACCATAGCTAACTAGCTCTTTGCTATAACACTGCTTAGCTTGAACTAACGATGGTATTTTTAAGTTGGGGAACATTTCTTCACATGGTTGCAAGCTAACCTCACTGGTCACGTTATAGTTGGCACTAATACGTTAAATTATTATTATTATTAATAATAATAATAATAATAATTATTATTATTATTATTATTATTATTATTATTATTATTATTATTATTATTATTATTATTATTATTATTATTATTATTATTAGCTTACGTTAATAAGTTATCTTGACCACTCTATCCGCAGGCGCCGCCGTTCTCCGTCCAACCTGGCATTACCCTGTTTCGATGGCATTTTACAGTTATTCCCCAAAAGAGGAATGTCAATTCGTGCACAATGTTAAGGGGGAGCTGGATACATACCAACAGAAGAATCTGAGGAGGAGGTAAGGTCACTATTTACTTACTCGTCTGACAAAAATGGGCTGCAGGAATATAGCGCTTTTTCCCCAAGCACTTTCTATTGTTTGCTTCTCATTCGCTCACTCTCACACCGATGGGAGCAACTATCACTGCCGCCTCAAAAATGTGCTTCAAAAGCCCAGCTGCTTATTTGGAACCTCTTTAAAGAGATGTCTTTCTTTTACTGTTTACTTTACATGTGCTCATGTGACTGACTTTTGTCTGCTGCTATTGCAAAAGAGATCCTGGTCTCAATGAGACTTGATTCAATTTGAGATCTATTTATTTAAAATAGAGACAGTGCATATTGATAAATATTTGTGTATATATCACAACACAAACGCAATCAATATGGTAAATAACAGTTAAAGAGTGCACTAAACAAACAGAAAAGCAATTACCAATGTTGCTACAATGAGATGGCACACTGTTTCCAATGTTTGGATTTCTTTTGTTCACTAGTAAAAATTATGACTGCAGTTTTGATTTTGCAGTAGCCATGTTGTTAGATGATTGCTAAATGAGGTAAAGGTTTTCCGATCCTGTATGACGCTTGGTTCCAGGTCTGCAACGCTCAATATGAAAACCCTGACTGCTCAAAATTTAGTCTATGGCATCAAAGTCTCAATGGGAATTTTTGTCCTGAAAAATTAATTTGTCTTTCTCTGCTGTCATGCCCTCTGTGTCCCTCTCCAGTGTGCTCCTGTTCCCCCCTCTACCGAGCAGACTGCGATACCTGATCCATAGAACCGTAGAGGACCAGCATGAGCTCGCCACTTTCTCTATAGGGCAGAGCTGGCGCCGCAGAGTGGTGGTCTGCCATTCTGAGCTCAGGTACTGAACGTGGACTATGAGTCATGAATCATATGCATATTGTTGACCAAAGCTTTACCTTTTTTTTAACATCTGGTCTACAGAAATTGGTCTTGTGATCCAGTTGGATGGTGCCGATGTTGCATAACTATTAGGGGTAACATAATAGGGTTTAATACAACTGTGGTGGGTGAGAAAAACACTATTGCAACGGTCAATACTGTGTTATACTGTGTTATAAATAGAAAAGGTAAGTTTAAACAGCATGACCTAGAAATTCCACTGATCATAGTGATATGATGTAATAACCAGCTTTACTCAATTGCTTAGTAGGTGCACTTTACCTGTGATTTTCACATTGTTGTTGTTTGTCTTCCCAAGTCCCTGATTTGTGTATAATAAGTTAAAAAGGTGTTCCTACTGTATGTTAAGACATTTTAAATTCTCTGTAGGGGTGAGGTAGAGGAAGAAGGTGACCTGGACAGCAGCAACAGCTCCTATGAGATGGAGGGCTATGCCAAGCCCAAGTCATCCATCCCATTGCGAAGCCGGGGACCTAAGAGGCCGGAAAAAGCCCTTTACATGCCACGAGCGGTTCGGGAGAGACTGTCCACACAAAACTCACAATGTCCCTCAGGAGACCAAGAGTCGCCCGGTGCAGCTTCAAGTAGCTGTGGCTGCAGCAGTGGATCTTGTGACTGTTCCTGTCCTGAAACTACAGAGAAGTCATCACCCACATCCAGACCAGAGTCCTTCCCCAGTGTAGAGGACAGTGTCCTCAACCATGTTGCTGACAGCTCAGCACTTTGTCCTCAGGGGCTGACGCTGCAGGAAACTGAGCCCCTGGACCAGACTGTGTCCTCCTTCGCAGACATGACTCTGGAAGAGGATGAGGACAAGGAAGGCCTCGATAGTGGACCATACAGAGATTTAACTGAAGAGGTGAGCTTACACATGGGTTTTGATGGTGTGAGTGTTTTTATTTTATTTTTCCATTTAAACGTATACACATTACTGATAGACATATATTCATATAATAACCATCTTTGCATTTGTGTTGTGCCTCTTCCATTCGTGCTGACCGTTCTGGGTCACCATAGTTTCCCATTGCAAGATAATTTGTTTAAAAAAATGTTTTATAATAACTTTTTTTATGTGGAGGCCTCATTAACACTAGACATTATACTAGTATAATGCTAGGTATTTTGTGTTTTTCCTCTCAGATCAAGGCACATCTGAAAGAGGCAGTGATGTTTTCCATTGAGCACGCTGACAATGACTACTCCATGTACGAGAATGTGAATATCAATCCAGATGAGTTTCGCCATGTGATCGAGATCTACAATTTCCCACCTTTATTCAAAACGGATGACCTCCTGGATGCTTTCACAGATTACAGGTGCCAGCTGAGAGTTTCACCAGTCTACACAATTGTCTGTATGTCTCCATAGCATCTATATTTTAGAAAAAGAGTCCTCTGGGTTTAAGTTAATTCATTCTTTACTTTTTCTAATGTGTGATCATTTTTGTATTTACCCGTCAAGAAAAAGATCAAATTTGAGACTTAAAAGTAAATGACCAATGTCCAATGTAAGTTAATGATGATGAACTTAAATGATACCAAATCCATAAGTGCTTTTCTTTCTGTCTCAGTGATGGTGGAATGAAGATAAAGTGGATAGACGACACACATGCACTGGGGGTTTTCGCCAGTGAGTCGGCAGGTAAGAGTTCTCCCTCACACAATGAATTTGGTGCTGGGATTGAGTGTAACAAGATGAATGTAAATGACTGAACATGTGCTAACGTATAGCAATGTCTTATGCAGCACTAAATGCCCTCTCCATCTGCCATCCACTGCTGAAGGCAAGAGAGCTGGCTAAAGGGAGTAAAAAAGCCAAAGGCAAGGCCATCAGACAGGCAGGTAGGTGATCCATTGAGCTTATTTGAGCCATGTACCACATTGAAATAATATGCTTGTTGTGTTTTAGATATCTTAAGCAATAATATCTTCATTTTGTTAATATCTTAGAGTCCCTGCTTTGTTTTATCTAGTGGTTAATCTTTTCATTTATTTGTACACTGGATTCTGTGTGTATCAGATGGTTGTTTCTGTGCTATCTTTCAGAGTTTATCCAACCGGTGAAGGAACGTCCTAGGACAAACTGCGCTGTTGCCCAGCGGATGGTGACCAGAGCCTTAGGCCTGCAGGGAAGAGGCCGGGTGCAGCGATATTGAAGAGAATTGCTAATACTTCTGGCTAATGCAGGTAAACCGAATCACCCAAGAGACAACTACAGTTTATGTCTCATGTGTCTCTTCACTTTGATTCTGGGCTCATTTGAAAGCAACCCTGTACACTAAAACATTATAGAAAAGGTTATCATATAAACTTGGATCTGCTTTGACCATTTTTTTATTTAAAAAAAAATGTAATACTTTTCCACATTCCCCCATGCATCCAAAAAAAACAGCCAGGCAGCAAGTAACAAGTCCCCTTTTTAAAATGAAGGATCCTTGAATTTACCAAATAAAATAATAATTTACAAAACGATGAAGAGGCATTTTCACATACATTTGTGGTGTTCACAGTACATCCACAATGTTATTATAGTCCCTGATGGTAATAATGTAACAAAACTCAGACATTGATAAAGAAGCTGATGGGATGCAGAGGCCATGAAGATGAAAATGCGTGTTTAATGCAGCAAACAAGAAAAAAAAAGCAATAAATAAAACATTTACAAAAAAGTGACATCAAGTATGTGTAGCACCAGATTTAGTAGTAGACTATTTTCATCCATCCCAAGCAAACGCAATGTAAAGGTGAAGGTCTCCTCCAATGGTCTTTGGTTTGAGGCTTGAAACTTTGGCTAAGAAAACAACTGTTGGCACTTTTATATTTTTCCGCCACCTACCCTGACATCTCTCCTAAAAAAGCACCAGATCAAAACCTTTATTTCAATGACAACAAAGGCACTTAAACACTAAAAGATAAGAACACTTTTGTACAGCTGAATGTGAGTAATAGATTTAAGCAGGCAATTCATTTCTTCTTTGAATCATTGTCCATTGTACCAGTTGAGCCCTGAGCCCAACAACAATCCAGCACTGCTCCAGGGAAGCAAAACAGTACAGCCCCCTCTAGTGGTTGTTGAATATCATTATACACTTCCCGAAAGTCCGTCCGCCTGTTGTCCCTCTGCGGTCTACCTTTGTGAGAGCTGGTTGGTCATCAATCCAGGGAACGCCTCAGCTTCTGAACTCCGTGAGCCACCTGTGAAATCAGACAGTGAAAGAATGATCAATACAAGAGCTATATACAAATAACATAATACAACTCACATGTCCAAGCGCCTGGTAACAAATCTAAATTTAGCACAGTGTCACTGGTTTAAGCTGTCAAAATAACACCATCCGAACTATCCTTTATGATAATTAATAACTTCCCCTTGGGATCAGGTGATCAGGTTATGTCTCAACAAGGCCAAACTTTAGGACAAACCTGGTCTGAAAATGTTCAATAATGTTTAGAAAATGTTGTTGCATGTTACGAAATCACTATAATCAACGTCTTTTTTATTTTCTACAGAAATATCCTGCTGAGGTCCAGAGGTTTACAGAACCTCTGTAGAGGCTCCGCTGTCGCCACAAACAGATAGCTGTCTATTACTTCTGCCCAGCTTCCCCTCTGATTGGTAAAGCATGGAGGAGTCTGGCAAGAGTTGACCGCCATACATCAGCTACAACCACCCAGCTGAAGTGTCCTTAAATCGCCACAGCCTCAAAGTTGCTGTCTTGTCTTTGAATCCCCTTTGACATGGTCGAGGTTCCTGTTGTTCACTGTTAGGTCGACTATTAATAATGCTGTGATGCATCAGTGTTTAAGAAAAGGTGCAAACGGGGATTTCAAATAGGAAAGACACCGGGGGAAACTAGATAAGGTCCTAGGTTGTTTTAAAAAGAGTTTGATTGCATGTTGCCTTGAAACTAAAGTATGTTTCGAGGGTGTTTAATTTCCAGGATGGGAGTTCTTTGTTTCTTCTTTTCCCAGATGATGCAGGATTGGTCAAATAATTCTACGTCAGTATAAATTAGTTTCTAAAGTAATGTTATCCATCACAGCTTTATTCTCAGGATTTGGTCAATGAAATCTATTACAAGTGTGCGCTTGTAGTAACAGTAGGATTTTTATATGGAGTGCACAACTCCGACTGACAGATATAATGTAAATCTTTTGACAGAGTCAGCTCTGTGAAACACATAACACTAGACATCGTTTAGAAAAAACAGCATTTCAGTTGAGACAAGTATGACAGCAATGTGATACTGGGTTCGATATATATTTTGTAATGTTTTAGCTCATTTAAGAAAAAAAAAATATTTTTTGTTATCAAGTTTTAAGATGTTCAGTTGTTTTTAATATTTATTTCTAAAAACCACAAAAACCTTTGAGGATTGTTGCCTCCAAGGCAAGATAAGTTTATCAACTAAATAGTTTGCTGTGGAAACTACCTGTTATTTCTTATGTCACTCTGTCATTGACTTAACACAAGTCTGGCCTCTGTAAAGGGGCTGTTCAAAATGCCATAAAAAGAGAATTGTATGCGTTTATTTTAAGTTAAAGTTGAGTATTTAATTTTTTGTCTTACAGAAATGCGATGCTTCCCTGAAATGATCTTTTGTGCCTGATCAGACAGGATCGGTTCTGTGATTGGTCCAACCATGTCAGTAGAAATGAACCGCATCCTTTTGAGTCATTTCAGGGAAAGGAAGACTTGATTGTAGCATTTAATGCAGCACAATCCCATGGAAATATGAAAAGTTCTTTTTACTTGTTTACAGACGTTTCAGTATTTCAGTGACATTTTAAATAAACATAGAATGCAGCTGAAAAAGTGTTTTGCATGTTCATGACTTTCTGTTTGCTGGCATGACACATTTGAAAGGACACTTTGGTTAGTTATCTTTTTAAAAGTTATCTTAAAAACATTTAAGTCCTGCGTCTTAACATTTTACTCTAACTTTATGTTACTGTCTGCTTCTGGGGAATATGAACTGTAACGCAATTATAAGGGGACCAAAACAAAACGTTCTCATTTGATATTTGATTTCAAATTCAGTCAATTACGGATAAGTTAAAAACCTCCTGACTAAACTACACAACACTGAACTTTGCTTTTATAAAAAATACAATATCTTCAAAATATATAAACATGGCGCATTGAACCCCAATGCAGAGGAGAGTATGATCCTTATCAGGTCACTTACCTATAATACAGTTGTATGTCCACATCCGATGTCCATCATATCGCGAGCGGCAACTCAGAAAGTTGTTGCTGTAATCTGATTCTGCAACCTCATAGTTTGGGTTTATCACAATCTGAGAGGGCAAAAAAGGGTTTGTTAAATGGCTGATAGCAACACTTATTAATATATATTATACAAGTCATTTTTAAGTACTACTAAGGACTGAATAATACAGAATTAGTTATTGTCATAGGCTAAGATGGCAGGACAGGATGACTAAACAGTGACTGTCTCAAAAAGAATAAGTAATATTAATACAAGTTTATTTGCTCAAACTGATTCAGATCATTTTCTAGTGGAGGGCCTCAGTTGTTTTGCAACCTGTATGTTAAATAAGTCATTTGTGCTGGAGCTAAAGTATCCATCAAAAAGTTCTGTCTTTCAACAACCCTGCTAGCTTTTTAATGTCTGTGCTTTGGCTGAAAGCCAGACACAAGCAAAAGCTTTGATGTGGAAAGTCTTGGTATCTGTTTGGTCTAGAAGAAGCTGGCTGGAGAGTAGAACACCTTTCCAGCAGCAGATGTTCTATATCTGCTATGGCCAGACTAGCAGACCATATGTTTTACCTGAAATATGTAATCTCCAGGCTTCAAGTCTGTGATGTCGATCCACTGACAGTCAATGTCGTGCCTGTATGTGTCCCAGCAGCCAACTGTGATTCCCTGTGACCCGAAGTTAGCGCATGCATACCTCTTCTCGATACCTGTCGACATTCAGAGCAGTTTTAGTGTTGGTATTAATCCCTTCAGACCTGGCTTCTTTCAAATATTTTCATAAAATCAAACATTCAACATTTACTGTTCATTTTTCTTAAGAAAGAAAATCGTGTTGAACCATGACTAAGTATCACAAAGCTGTATTCACCTTCATCACACTGTGTGTCCTCCAGGCAAAAGCTGGCTTTGTGTCCCTCTGCCACTTTAGTGCCGTTTAGATTCAGCAGATCATAGTGTGTGAACACTTCCATACTGTGGTAATGTCTGGATTGGACAAGAGAAACAATAAGTGATTATTACCATTTTTACAATTCTAAAAGAAAAAATTCCTTAAACATTCATCCCATATGATTTAATTCTGTTTCACAAATTCAGTATTCATACATTTGTATATGTCTCAGCTTTTTGCCCGAGCATTCATTACACTGTAGCAAACAACAAGCTGTAGGTCTCATTGAGGTCTCACCTGTGACACTCGTGCCAAACCCAGGACTGGTGTGATGCCCTTGGCCTGAAGTCTGACTGGCCGTTGTTGTGGATCTGGGAGGAGAAGCGGAGCAGGCGGCGGTAGGAGGTGGAGTCTGCTTTGCTAGCGCTGCTGGACAGACAGTTCTCCTCCTGGGCACACTGCAGCGCGTACATAGGCCTGTCCTCCAGGTAGGTGGTCTGCTCCACTACCTGGGCGTTGAGGACCAGGTCTGGGGCCGCTGGGAGGGGGAAAGCAACAAGGGACTTGGTGGTTAGGGACAGCACGTATCAAGAATGTGCACAATACCAGGACCCTAAAACTGAAGACGCCGAGTGGAATTCAACTATCCATCATTTACACGTGCAAATGTTTTCCATGAAAAGCAAGGTGAGATCCTGAAGCTATATTGTATTTGTACTCTACAGTTTCTTACTCTGAGTGCAGGAGACGCCGGCAGCGAAGCGTCCTCCACCCAGGGGGCACTGGACGTGTTTCCCGTGATGTAGACACTGGTCCAGGGTCAGCTCAGTTCCTGAACATCTCACTCCACTCATCAAGACTTCGTCGGCTGAGGAATCAGCGTGCCAGTACCACGTTTCCTGATGAAAGAGAGGCAAAGAAAACCTGTATTACTCAAGATGAGGTCCGCCAAGCTTTCTCTTGTTTGGTTTGGACAGACATGTAACATGTGCTTTTTTGCTTTTTGTTTTCATTACTTCTATTGGTCTGAGATTTCATAAAATATCTAGTTTGTTAAACCATAGAAAAAAAAATTGTAGCTGTAGTATGTACTGTATGTGTCTCCCATGTAACATAATACATGTGATAGATTGTGTTACCTTCAGACTGAGCCAGGTTAGCTGTTCCCCCCTATTTCCACTCCTTGTGCTAACCGGCTGCTGACCTTAGATTTATGTTTATCTTTTAAACATGATAGTGATATAAATCTTCTCTTGAGTGTACATTCCAAAATGTCAAACTATTGCTTGAAATACAGCTTTATAACTTAAGTTTATCCATTAACGCTTATGTGCGTTGGAACATTTTGAACAGAAAGAAACATTATCTTTATTTTCTTCTTGTATTTCATTTGCAGACCCCATAGCCCTGATGTGCCACTAGGAAAATCTAACCACACACACACACACACACACACACACACACACGGAAAGGGGTGCTCTATTGTCTCCACAGTCCTCCTGACTCATTACAGCATTTTGCAGACTACAGGGACATGACCTGTAAAATAATACTTTTTACTTTCTGCCAAGGAAGTGTGGGATATATGGAAAAGCCGTTGAGCTAAGGGATATGGATGTGGGAGGACTTGCTGGTGGGTTGAGGACAGAGAATGACATACAGACGTATAGTGTAAGCTGTTTGTCATTTGTTCCATCTGGTGGTGAGGTTTGTCTGCAGAAGTATTTAAAGTCAGACAGGGAAGAGTCTCTGGGGGGCTGAGCTCCTGTTCGGCTGTGATAACAAAGAGCAGGCATATACAACTCCTAAACCTGCAGTTAACGTTGAATCTCTTACGTAATGGCAACGTGAAGTCACAAAGGGACATGTCATTATGATACCTTGAACTGGTTATTTGACTTGGCACGGAATATTCTTATTTTTTTTTATAAAGAGAAATAGCTACATGTATTCACGCGTACCACTTTAACTCACCGTGGTTCAAAAAAGGACAATGTTGAACTGTACTCGACTAAAGGGCGAAGGCTCAAAACACATGTTGCCCTATTAAAAGTGGGTTGCACGTAATAGCCAACAAACAAACTTCAGTGAAGTAAACTGCCTCAAACAGATCCTGTCCTAGTTCCCCTCATTAAAAACACCCCGCTGTTATCATCGCACATCCCCATGAATCACGCATACTTTCCACACCTTTTTCATGCTACACCATTAATACCACACCGGTTCCTGCCTTAAAATAGAAATGTATAATGAACACAAGTGGGGTCTTTGACTTTACCAGCGTCTCACCTCATGAAATAAAGGGGAACACTGGGGTTTCCTTCACAAAGCAAGAAGCTTACGTAAGCTGGACAGAGTCATGCCACGGCCTTTATTGGTGGAAAGCTCCACTAAACTTCAAACAGAAAACCAAGATGTTTTTGATGTTTCTAAAGCAGTGACATCCTTATTTTGCCCTCTGGGATCAATAAACTCAAGCTTGTTAGAGAAAGAGTTCATGGCAACCAATAGCGGGCGCGCACATACACACACACACACACACACACACACACACACACACACACATGCATACACACAGGCAAGATGTGGTGTGATGTGATAAAGTGACTTGAAAGACAACATTGTAAAGGTTTTCCACCAAATGAAAGTAATACTTTTATGTGTGTCTGACCCTCTTGCAAGTACAAGGGACGGAATATTTTTATTTTATTTTAACAAGTTAATAAGTATATTGAATGAACTGGAATGACAGCATAGAAAATAACAGTTTGGAGTGCCAGTGTTATAAGCCAGAGCCCAAAATACACACCAAACCATCTCCTGTATGCTGAAAGCCTGTGCAATAAAGATAAGCATATCTTCAATATGATTTGTTAGAATAAGACGTGGAGAGCAACATTACCTGGAAAGCTTGGCTGGCAAAGCCCAAGCCGAGTTGTCTGCACACGACCATGGCCTCCATAGTCCCCCAGCTGTCACTGCACACTGAGCCCCACACCTTGGTGCCGTTCTTCTCTGCCAGGACCTCCACACGGCCCTCATAGGGATTACGGCCGCCGTTTAACCGCAGCTAAGGACAGAGATAGACAGATGTGTCCTCCAATCCTACATAACATTTTTTTTTTATGTTTCAGAAAAAAAGACACTCACTCTACTGTTGAAGCCCATGGCAGGAACGTTACACCTGACTGCTGCGTCTTCCTCGTGGCTGCAGCCCAGAGAATTGCGGTTGAAGTAACACTCGGTGAGTGACTTTTCAAAGCCAGAGCACTGCACCTCATTCATGTGGACTGGCCCCATCCCTGCAGGGAAACAAACACATCAGGACCATAAACAATGAGTAATCATAATTCTCTTTAACTTATGACTAAACTTACTGTAACTATGAATACCTGTCATGTATTTCCTTTATTTGAAAGAAGAAAGCTGATCTTTAAGTAACACTATGTTTCATTATTAGAAACATACGCCTTAACTGCGCACTTATCCTGAATACAGCAGCAGCAGGCTCGTCTGCCTGTGTGTTGTGTTCAAAACAACATCTAAAGTCCATCTAAAACAGATGCACGATGTCCTGTTTCCTACAATAACAGCACAAGTAGTCAGCTATGTCAAATGGAAATGAGTCACTTGAGGCTTGTAGAAAAAAAGAACGATCTCCCTACCATCTTTAAAAAACTAAAAGAGAGTCTCGTAAGTCTTACTGAGATTCCACCTAACATGTGCAAGTATTCCCACCATGCTGGTTTTCTTCCCATGTGATTGAGGAGGAATGTCTGCAGTGATGCGTGCTCTGAAACTACAGCCAGGGTCTGGGACCGCCTGGCAGCCAGTAGAGACAAATAAACTCAGTGTTGCTGTTATCACATAGTCTGCTTCCTGTTGTGACAGATTATTATAACCAGTAGCTAGTAAATCAAATATTTTTCTTACTTACTTTAAAAAATGCATGAACAAAATAAAAAATCAATAGTCAAGCAGTTTTTTGTATCTTTTAACAGCAGATAAAAAAAAAAATTGATTGTATAAGAATACTGTATCGTCTAAAAAAAAGTCTGCCATACAATTCCGAGAATCACTTAGTACTATTTCAGTTTTATTGACATTCTTGTTTGGTTCACTGCAGTGACTTCTGTAAACAAACATAATCGGCTATTTCAAGTCTATGGTCTGTGTGTGGCACCATATTTAGGAACCGTGTTGAGCTCATAAAAAGATTTTCCCTTAAATAACCTTGTGCACTCTCCAACAAAGAACTCCACCCCTGGAACCCATGAAGGCTGTTTTCTCTGCTGGAACATTGTGTGCACTCTTGTGTTTTGCCGTGAGAATAAGTTAGAGGAGAGGACAACTGTTCCAGTGCACACATGATTCTTATAACGCTGTGGTGTATTGCATTTTACAGAATCAGGTTCTGGATCAAGGTATTAACACAATGTGCTACTCTATACATTCCCCAACGCCATTATGTGCTGACTGCAGGTCTAGCCTGATAGAAGTGCATAAACAGGTGGGGATACAGAGGCCAAATATAAGGTTGACGTGTAGGCCTATGGTTTAATTTACACACCTTTAATTTTCACAGCTGGGAATGAATCCTGCTTTAAGTTATGCTTGGACTTTCGTGTACTGTAAATGTGAAAAGTCATCAAATCTAAAAAGCCTGTGAACACTAGCACAGCACTATCTCAAGACGATCCCTGAATGTATGGAAGAACTGTCAAAGTCTACTGTAGAGTTGTGACTGCGGTCTCCAATGATCCAGGGTATGTAGTCAGGAGTGGGACACACCACAATAATTACACCAGCTCTTCTAAAGTGCAACCAATACAATACTTTGTGGGGCCCTTTAAAAGAATATATTATGAGATAGTATTTATTTATTTTTATATATAAACCCATAACATGAACATTTTAAGGATCCTTTGAAATTGTTGATAAAACAATTGGGACCAAGCTAAACCTTGTAATGGATTAACTACACACTTTTTTTGAAAATATATGAATTATTAATATTTAATTTAATTTATTTAACCTTTATTTATACTCAAAAGATCAGTTGAGGGGTAGTCTCGCAAAGCCAGACCAAACTACAGCAAGTAGTATGGTCTGGAAGCACTCCGTTTAGAGCCGTCTATTCGGGGGGAAACTGGGCTGGCCTGTTTTTATTTCTTTAAACCAATCACAATCATCTACGGCGGGGCTAACCCCGGGAAGCAGCCAATGGAGGCGTAGCGTTGTTTGCCGACGCCAGCGCTTAATAGACGCTGACGGAAGTGGTCAAGCCAGACTAGTTGAGGGGTGACCCTCCTTTTCAATTATGGCGAGTCAATATATACGTTTATGTTATATTAGTTGTAAGAGAAATTCACTGATTACATCATTATTATTCCTTTATTATTTTACTGCATGAAGTAGTATTTTATGTGACTAATCTGTTGGTCATACCTTGTCCCAAACGGGCGCCAGTCAATGCCTCTTTGGCGCTGCCGAAACCCAGCTCTCGACAAACCACGGTGGCAGATCGAATGTCCCAGGTGTCGTCACACACTGTCCCCCACTCCCCGTTCTTCAACACCTCCACTCGCCCCTCGCCAATCATAGCTCCGCCTCTTAGACGCACTAAGGGTTGCTAAAGAAACATACCGCCAAAAAACAAAGTTAGTGACAATGTTACAGACAAACAGTTTTGTAAATTAGTATTTCTTAAATGTACAGCTATTAAAGAAATTGATTTAACTATTTTAATTTGCTTCTGTATCAGTATGTCTTAAAATGTCATTTCCTGAAGTTGACTTGTGCCTTTATCGTGGTCTACATTGGATAACCATTGTTTTTTTTAGCAGGCTAGAAAGAAAATAGGTGTCACCTGACCTTGGTAATAACAAAAAAACAATACACACTAAGTGACAGGTGTTTAGCATCCCAAATCCATTCAGATTATTTCAGATGCTTGACTGCAGGTTAAAGCAGGAAGACAGAAATGTTGTAATCCAGTGCAGAACTCATACCAAGAAATGATTATAGGAGAGAGAATCACGTGATGATGTAAATATGTTTTTACTAGGGCTGTCAAGCGATTAACATTTTTTATCTAATTAATTACAGCCTCTGTGATTAATTAATCTAAATTAATCGCATACTTTTATGACACTTTTATACCTGTTTATAAACAGCTGTATAGCCTGCTACAGTTTGTTTCTCTCTCTCTCTCTCTCTCTCTGGCTCTCTCTCTCTCGCTCTCCGTCTCTCGTAACTTCTGTCTCCACAACAGACAGCGCTGCACTGCCACAGATGCCTATGCCGATTCATTCCCCATCGTCGTACTCATAGGCAAAAATATTGACACACACACACACACACACACGCGGGGCGGGTGTCCGTTTACGCGGGAGACGAGACAGCTAGCAAACAAAATTGAACACAGGGAGGAAGATTGAGAGATACTTTTGAACCTACATTGTTGCACCCACTAAATCAATAATGCACAGACACTGCGGAGAATAAAGTAAGATGTCTTCCTACCTTCATGCTTATTTGCCCGAAGCATCCCATAAACCGTCCATAGAGCCCTCGGCCCCGCCCTTTCCCCCAGCTTCTCTCTTTACTTTTATCCCTTTCACCCGTGTGGGCCGTGTATGCAAGCTACAGGTTCAGCTCGGTGCAGCTGCGCACCACTTTTGCACCGGGTCAAAGGGCATTATAGAAGTGCGATTAATCTGCGTTAATTTTTTTTAATCGCATTAATTTTTCTGTGATTAATTAATCGAAATTAACACGTTAATTTGACAGCCCTAGTTTTTACATTTAAAATATGTGTGGTTCTATCACACAACAGTAATGCAGCAACATATCTGGACAGCAACACAGTTATTTAATGCTGAATGAATTGTCTAATTCAGAAATAAACCCCCAGAAGTTTATCAAGAAAAGTCACAAAAATATGCCATATTTGAAACGAGTGCTCTAAATTTGCTGAAGTGTCGGGGAGTCTGTTGATATCTTTCACTCTAAAGTTATTCTTCCACAGGGGAAGAATCAGGCCTCCAGACGGGATTACTCTTAATTGCATACATGATGGAAATCTCCCTTATTAGAAACACTCAGTTTTTCCAATGCATCTGATTCTGCTCAGTCTAACAAAATAAAACTGACCTTAATCGCCCTGCTTCACATTATATGCTCCCTACATTCACAAGGTATTGGCATAAACACGCACACTCTGCTCCACACAGACAGATGTGAGCCAAAACCCAGGATTTTCTTGCTGTGAGGCAACATAACTAAGCACAATCATACATTATTCGACCTACCTCCTCCCTGTATGCCTTCCTGAAGCCGGTGCTGACACTGGGAGCAAAGGCCCGTCCAGGCACACAGCTGACCACTACAGGCATGCCCTTCTCACAGGTGCGGTTTCCCTTCAGCTCTATGGATCGGCCCAGCTTACAACCATACAGGTCGGCCTCGTTGCCTGTGCAGTTGACAGAGAAACCCCAGTAGTTCTTCTTACGACGCTTGGCCAGTAATCTAAGAAAGAATATAAGATATTAGATATAAAACATTATGCTTTTTCTATTAGTTTTCAATATGGTTACATCAAAGCCAGCCTTATGGGAAAGTATGCCTAGTTTGGTTTTAGGTTCATGAATGAGGAATGTCCAACATTTTCCAACCTTTCTTTCAGATATCCCGTTGGTATCAGTTCAAGCCAAAACCTGCAGACTTCATACAGGCAATCCATCACAGTGAACATATAGTTGAACTTCTCTTGTTATTTTACCTATGTTATGCTGTTGCATAGGAGTGTTTCGCTTGGTGCGTTCAAGTGCTGGTGAGAGATTCTGACACCAAACACTTAATCATAACACACTGAGCCGCGTTGAACTCTTTAGATTCAGATGTCAAAACATTGCAGGAGCAGCAACAACAGCAAAGAAGAGCTTCCAAAACAGTCTCTTTTCAAATGGGTTAGCTAGCAATGGTGATATATGGATGTGTAATTTGATATTGTATATCAAATTAGTAAATAATTTAGTTTTTTTTACCATGCAGGTATGACAAATCTAAAAACAAAAACAAATGTTTGGTCAGCATCAAGGTATGATATTGCTTTTTTCATGTACAGGAGCACATCAAATATCTAACCGTTTTTATGGGAAGTGGGAATTTCAGTTATTTAGTGTGGGGCATTCAACATTGTCATCCTATGCTGTTAAGCACAAAGGGGGTATTGTTGTGAGAATACCTTAACATTCTCATGACCCCCCATACTTGAATGGAAGTCATCAACTAAGGGTCGTTGAGGAACCCAACAACAGTGGACCATGAAGGAGGTCTTGGTCTTTGAACAAGCAGACCATGTAATGAAACCAGCATGTTTACAGCCCTTTAGTTCTTAAAGCCCGCTCAGATGCTGTAAATACAACTTAGCTCTAAATCTGTTTGAATACAAGCACTATTTATGGTCCATGAAATTTGAAGACACACAAAATTTGATGGAAAGTTTTTAATTTTGTGGGATTGTCATTGGAATACTTCATGAATAGAGCCGCCATGAATGTGGTCTTTCACCTCCATAAAACAGTGAACCCATGAGACCACAGCAGGATCACCCGCTTTGAAATGTCTAAATAGATTTCTTTGTTGGTTCATATGTATCTTCAGTTCAAATGCATCCACATCAAATCAGATGAGATCAAAGCTATACAAAATGTAATATTGTTTAATCAAAGTCATCCTCTTAGCCATAATTTTAGCACATCATAGACATCACTTCCCAGAAAGTCAGAAACCTTACGGTGAAGTTCAAGGTGCAGACCTGACCACATTACATTTCTGATGTCTTTCTGATGTCTCTCTGGTCTTAATTTGACCGTGTTTGATTTGTAGAAACCAACCCTGACTGCATGTGCACACTGAATAAATTAGTCTAACTTACAGTATATATAAAAACATGAACTCAGGCCAATTTGTATGTTTGTTAACTTCACTGAAGACCACACCAAACAAGATATGTTATTTTTTTTGGAGAGCAGGTAGCCACATCTATTTATCTAAAATAAAATCATCATTTGATTTTAACACAAAATGGAAGAGGGGGTCGCATGTTAACGCTTGTGCTCAGAGGGGAACAATTCCATGCAGCCAAAAGATTATTGCGAATTGCACTCTTTTCCCAGCAAGGCCCATGGTTCATCCTCTTCCTGAGGCTGTTTGGCTGCTTGTCAAGAATCTCTCGGGTGAAGTCTGTTTAATGTCATTGTACAAAATGGGTTGAGTGATGACCATTTTAAACAGACGTGGTTACATAAGATTTCCTGACATCAGTTTGCTATGGAGCAACATTCCCAATCCCAAATAGACAGAGACGGAACACTAACATCAATAAAATAAAATAAACTACCGTACCTTCCAGCCAAAGCAGTATTTTTTTTTATCATCAAAGGTGTTTTTGTAATACAGGAATGTGTGGTTTAACTCAAAGGATAAAAGTTTATTTTTTAAACAGGTGTGTACTTAAAATGATTCATTACATAGGGGAGAACGGGGTAATGTGAGACACTTTTTACATTTGCTTCCCTCTAGGGAGCTAAAATGATTTATCAGTCAAATTTACACATTTCCCATTAATTCAGGATGTGAACTGAGACAGACCAGAGAAATCAAGGGGGTAAACTGATCTCACTGTCTCACTTTACCCCACTGCCACAATTTGAGAAAAAACTACCTCTCTTAGCAAATCAGGCTAATCTTCAGTTTTCATCATCTCATGGTTTCATATGTTGGTAGTTCATCAACATGTATGATAGAAGTTTTCCTACCTTAATCAATTTGCTTCGGCACAACAATCGATTAAGTTGACAGCAAGAAAATTTACTTTTACATGCAAAAAAGACATTTTTGTGAAAAAAAAACATGCTTACAACATCACCATGAGCATACCCGTCGCTATGGGCGGGCCATAGGGGGCCGGGCCCGCCCCCAGAAATGCTCGTGCCCCCCCACTTGGGGCACAGATCTCTCAAAAAAAAATTACTTTAATTTTTATTTTATACTATCATAGTAGCTAATTTTGGGTTGATAAATACTAATGTTGCATTCTTTATCATCAAAACATTTAAAATATAAATAAACAATGGTGTGATTTTGTTTGATTGATGGGAGTCTATCTACACTGCAACAGCCTATCACGGCCTTACTGAAAAGAAAGTAAGGCTGCGTAGGCCTACGTAATACGTCAATGCAGCCGCTCAACATGTTACCGCGCATTTTTGAAAGTGAAGCTGGATGAGTTTTCGCCGGCTTACTATTTCATTTCTACTTCATCATAATTGATATTCGGTAGGCCTAATGGTTGAAAAGCCCACCAACAGTCTCCTCTGCCAAATCGGATCTCCAAACTGTTGTCACATAACAGACTACTACAAGCCGAAATTATGGACTTGTTCAGCGCGGTGACACTTCTGATTGCGTGAAGCCACAGTACTCTGCGCTCCTCCAGCCACGGCCATCGAGGCTGTGCCGGAGACTGACACCGGACCGAACCCGGTCCAAGCAAGAGAAGACGCACAATTTACAAGAACCTCCGCGGATTTGCAGTTGAGGAAACAGTTGGTCCGTCACAAAGTGACATAGACGAAAAGACTGAGTTCAAGAGTATTTTACAGTGTTATTGAAGCTGTGCAAGGAGAGATGGATGCGCGTTTTGGAGAGCGTAGTAGCAAGCTCATTGGCGCACTGGCTGCTTTGAACCCGGAGGCCGAAAGATATGTTGATGAGGAGGTTGAGCTCGGAGAAACGCCGCCTCCCGCTGTACTGATAGAAGGGACTGGAGAGAGCACAGCCCTGCCTCCACTCAAAGTAGGCTACCGTTTGTGTGTGTGTGTGTGTGTGTGTGTGTGTGTGTGTGTGTGTGTGTGTGTGTGTGTGTGTGTGTGTGTGTGTGACTGCTTTAAAATGCAATGTTTGAGATATGCGTCTGGTGCTATTTACTATCTAGTCTGGTGTTAGGCTACATCTAATATGTTGAATAGTCAAGTGTTTTATGGATATTCATAACATTGCTTCTATGTAATGTAGGCCTATTGCTTTAAATTATGAGGACATGTTATAGGCTAGGCTACCGCTGTTGGTTAGTTTAACGTGATGATTACGTGCTGCGCGAATAGAGTATAGGACTATTAAAAATATACAGTGTACTGTAGGCTAATAATAATTGTGCCCCCCTATGCATTTCATATGCCCCCCTTAAGACTGAGGTCTGGCGACGGGTCTGACCATGAGGTCCTCTCTTTCATGGCCAAGGGGAAATGAGAGGGGCTTGAAAACATATATCTCACATGACCAAAAATGTGTTCCATTGCCTGGATACAGGGGGTGTCTCACATTACCCGATGGCTCACATTCCCCCGTTCTCCCCTATGTAACACTAATATATTCCCCGAACCTGAACGGAACCAACTAAAAGTAAAATATTTATCTAAGAGTGCCACTCAGACTTTCATTATATTTGGTTGGCCTTATTTAAACCCTGCTGCTGAACCGCAGCACTGCTACTCACTTGTAGGGTCGGGTATTCACACGTTTCTCCGAAGGGAAGCCGTGCATGCCACAGATGACCCTGCTGTTCATCTCTGTCCACTCCTCGTTACAGATCTGTCTCCACTTGCCTCCTTCTTTCACCTCCAGAAAGCCGTCGGAGATGGGAACCCTTTTCCTGTGAGAGTAAGTGGCCCGGATCCTCACGTCCTCCACCTGCACCGACACTCCCTGAGAAACACAGCAGAGCAAAAGTCTCATCATCACTGCATTCAGTGTTGCAGATCATCTGCAGATGGCTTGACCTGTGAAAGTAGAGTTTGGAGAACTAGACAAGTTCTATGTCCTGCAGGATGAACTTTAATAACATGTTTCATTGACGTTTTATCTCGTGCCATCATCATGTCCAATACTTTGGTTTACAAACAAATACATGCAATAAAATGTCAATTGTTAGCACGCTCACATGCTAAACGAGATGATGAACATGGTAAACATTTTACCTTCTCAACACTGGAATGTCAGCATTGTCCCTCTGAGCAGGTGAACATGCTAACATTAGCATTTAGCTAAAGGGCAAGCACTGTTGTTTTAGAGATTTGAGACACTTCTAATCCTTTTTGTAAATGAGTGAGATTGAGATGAGACAATGAAATAGAATAGGAAGGTCAACCTGCCTTGAAGAGGAGCTAACAGACTAAAGTAATTATTTTTAAATTCCCTGCAAATCTAAGTCTCCATGAACTTGCAGCACTATATTACGTCAACCTAATTCTACCTTGATAATCATTGCTTTACAAGCATGGTTATATAATAAGTGAATTGTGCAAAAGCTCAAATTAATAATGAGCTGTCTAAAATACAAGAATGTTATTTAGTTAAGTTGTTTTATTAGAAATATGGACTTCACGTGTTCTGTTCCACTTGATATGTTGTAAATACTCTACAGCTTATGAGTCATGGGGTTTGTTGATATTGAAAGTGTTTCAGAAAAAATCCCTATCTGGCCCTTTTAGGGGCAGCACAGCTGGCCTATATGCTGGAAAATACAACAAGTCAAGTTGAAAAATCTGTAGATGAAGTCTTTGTTTAAACTTGTTTAACATGTTGCTGAGAGGCCTCAGGAGGTCGGATGACTGTTGGGAATTTCTCCTCCATCTTTCTTACATCTTCAGAGTTGAGAGTTTATATATTAGACCCGTAGGGAGTTGATGGATGACATAAATCAAACATGGCAGCACAGATCGATCAATGCCAAACAACAAAAACTGATTTTCACGTATGATATACGAAATATATCATTGTTATTCTTCTCACTGTCAACTGAACCAGCAGAGGACAAAAGGAGGAGCACTAAAGTTTGCTCTACAGGGAAGTGTGGAAGAAGGCCAAATGTCTCTTCAAAGACATCTCACCTATAGACTTTAGGATTTCTTTGAGGAATCAAGATGTTAAAGACAGGCTGAGACAGAAGCATCAGCGACAGAGTTCAGTTTGGGAGAGAGTCTGAGGGTGGTCCACAGTCTAGTATAAAGACAGGGGGTCACCGAACCACAGTTGGTGTCATGTGTCCCGAAAACCCCGAAAACAGGAAGGAATGGTAACCTTTGACCTGCAGGGCCTTATGGGAACTGCCTTATAACTCTGTCACTGTTGAATTCTCTCATTGAGCCAAGTAGTGCAGTTTGTTCCTGGCTGGGTGTGAGGTTGCACTGCGGGTGCCAAAGAGAGCCAAAGCTCTGAGCTGCTCTGTGGAATGCAAATGCTGATCTCAGTAAGCCTGCTTCTCCCAACACTGCAAAAAACCCAACATCCAGGCATGGCTCCCGAGAAATATTAAACGTTTGCCCACAGGGTGGTTTCCTGTGATGCCGTCAGCCTGAGAGAATGTTCAAGGCTTCAGGCTCTCTAAACACTGATGACCGCAATGTAGGAGGAGCCACAACTAAGTCGGACTGTTTCTTAAATGACCCCAGTCCTCCCACTGACCACAGTGGTTAGAGAGTAAAAACCACTCTTTCACGAAGAAATTCCTGCTGGCCATAGTGTGACAGGGTGTTTTCCGTCGGTGACTGTCAGGATTGGTAGCTGAAGAGACGTGATCATCATCAGGGATATCATAGTCTCAATTTGACTATTTAAAATTGTTTAGAAAAGTGATATATGAATAAAGTTTCTGATTATGATTATTTAATCCTAGTGCTTTGGTTAGGTCTGCTTTGATTCTTACGCAAGATGAGAAGGATGTAGAGTTTATTAAGTACCGTTTAATAAACCACAAGTTAATCAAAACATGTAACAAGATACCGGATCAGGGAAGACACATGTGACAACCATAGACATAAACGGGTAATACTTGATTACATCTGATACGGAACATGAAGTAAAATGGAAAGTGTGAGTAACCAAATCAAAGCCAGGTGTGAAAACAAAAATACCAGACAGGACAGGGGGCTACGAAGTGAGTTTGAAAGTAGGCTCTGAGATGGGTTTGACCAGTGTTGCATTTGGCGCAGACACAGGAAACCGTCTGTCTGAACGTGTGAGAGTAAAGGACAGAGACCCACAGCTGCAATCAGTCCAGTGGTTTCCCCCTCCCAAACCCAGACCACCAGACATAAACTCAGCATAATCCTGTTTGGACCAGGCCCAAATCTACACATTGGTCACTTTTTTAGAAAAAAACATAGGAAAATTACTTAACAGCACTTAACACATGGACCCATCATCATTTTTTTTCAAATTCTATGACTAAAGAGCAGTGAGATTTCAATTTGAAATCAATTTAGAGATCTTGACTTTACAAGAGGTGTAGAACAGCATTTGATTTAAAAAGAAAAGGTTTAACCTAAAATGCTTTTCGGGGTTTCCTAAAACATCAAACTATTTCTTTAAAGATGATTTTTTTTGGCATTTTCAAGCTTTATTAGACAGCACAGATCCGAAATGGGGAGACAGAGAGAGAGAGCGGGGATGACCTGCAGCAAAGGTACACGGGTCGGACCCGAACCCGCGACCACCGCAACGAAGGCCGGAGCCAATATGGTACACGCTCTATCCACTACGCCACCGGAGCGCCCCAAACTATTTCTTTAAGTATAGGACATGTGAATGGATATCATCAGCTTGGTGTGATTCACAATTGCGGTAACCAGACGAGCCAAGATGTGTGGTATAGGTATGTAACTAGTACAAGCTTTCCATTCTAAATGTAATGCTGATCTTTATTCTCAATGGGATATTTTTGTATGGTTGCCTCACCTTAACGTCACTCCCTGACCTTAGCAATGTAGTGATGCATTCATTCTGTGTCTTTTCCCCAAAATAACTCTTTCACTGTTAATTGTAAAAATGTCTTAAACGGTCAATATTTCATTATTAAACCTTCTATGCCTGATGGACAACAGCAAGACCGCGTTAATATTGAATCAAAAATAATATAAATAATAGTACTCACATTAATCCTTACATATTTATCTAAATAAATGTCTTAAGGGTTAGGGTTCAAATAAAGTCACACATTCTCACACATTGAGTTAATAAAGTTAAGAATAACAGTCCCCATTTAGCTCTTCATTAATCTGTGAAGTGAGCTTTGACCATTCCTGAACTATATCCGACTGGAAAGCAGTGTTTTTCTTCTGGCGGGGTCCCCCTCACTAAATAGATGTGTGAACATGAGCCTGACTTTGGTCTAGCCAGTGTCTGACTAATGCTTCCACTACTGTGCATTTCTTCCCCTTTATTCAGCCTCCAAGCCCTGCCTCACGTTCAACTGCACGTGCCCCAAGACTCCCACCCACCAACCCACCTACCTCCGCTCCACCTTACAAACCATGTCTGGTATGAATGATAATCACACTGCAGTTTACATAAAAAAGCAGAACAGTAAAGCTATTAGAAATGACTTTCACAGCTGCTCCACCCCACTTTCTACCTCAGTGGCCCCTCAGTTTGCCTCACTGAGGGTGTGTGTGTTTGTGTGTGTGGTGTGTGTGTGTGTGTGTGTGTGTGTGTGTGTGTGTGTGTGTGTGTGTGTGTGTGTGTGTGTGTGTGTGTGTGTGTGAGTGAGTAGCTGTGTGCTTTCCATCTGTAAAATCTATCACTGAGTGCACTACTCAAGGAAAAGAATCATTACTATACGTAGACCAGAGAGACCCTCACACACACACACCTCATCTTAAACTGGAGACTGGGCTTAAATTCTATGTAAAAATGTATAAATGAAATTGCTTACGTTTCATAATTAAAAAGTCTGGACCTGGTTAGCTAGCCTTCACTACAGGATGACGAGTGTAGTTGGAAACGGCCATACTACACAACATAATCATTTCCAATTACCGGTAATCAAAATAATGTTTTTGTAATATTGCTAATATTAGAGAATAACTATTCCTTTTTCTGTTTACTTCATCTTCAGAAATTGATTAACAATTTATAAAAAAATTACATTACTGCAGTAACTGCATCGCATTTTGGAAAAGTTTATTAACATTTCTTGTTTATTAAGTCTGTATAATGAAACAACAATTTGTAGTTTCCAAGGGCTCACACGTTAGAAAATGTAGTGTCGGAACAGTTACTTCCTGGAGTTCTACCAATGTGAGGAGGACTACTGCTCCCAGAAGGAAAATGTACAGAAAAACTACAATTTGCCATTTTTACACTTCAGTAAACACCCAAGACATACTTTAGTATGTTAATTGGCAATAAAAGTCTTGGTTCTCAGGCGCTCTCCACCAATGCAACATACAAATGTATGAAGAACAACACGCAAGGGGAAAAAGAGAATCTAATACATTAAATAAGGTATGAGACATAGGTAACCACAATGTGTGAATCATGTGACGTGAGCACATGTGCAAATGGTAAATCATAAAGTTCTGTCATGAATAATAAAAGTCTGAACTTTGGGCACTCTGTAGCCCAAAGGACAACCAAGGCCACATTGGAATCCAGCTGTTGAACATATGATGGATCTCTGTCTGCTATTCTAACTGCCTTCTGACACGCATCAACCTTTTCTCCCCTCAAACACTCTCCTCCTCACAAGCCTTGTGCATGCATACATCAGGTTACAGGCAAATCCAACTTTGGCTCTGGTTTTCTTTTGTTGTATAGCAGCGAATGAAACGAACTGAAACTTGTAAGCAGACACCGTCACGCCTGATGGATAAGTGCAACCTTTGCCCTGTTTCTATGTGCAAAGAACAAAACCGCTGCATTCTGTTTTTACAACTGGCTTCTGATGTTTTGATGTTGATTCTACTGTAGTGCTATGTTGGAGTGAGGTAATGCGGTGGGCAAATGCAGTATCCTTTGGTGCTCATGTGTGTTGTCATCCCCTCAGGGAAACCACTTGATCCTTCTTCAAAAGATGAACTCATTTAGACTTGTGATCTGTTGATGTGGGAGGTTCTGCAAGCAGTATAGCTTTTTTTCTTCTGGAAATTGATTATTTCCTTTAGCTTAATTGGTTGAATTCAAGTTTACTTATAGCCTACATATGCATCTTCTTAGTGGGGAAGGTTTTTAGCAATTATCCTGTGGAAAACACATGCGCAGCGTGCAGCAAACAAACCTAGCAGTGTTGGTTGAAATGTCCCTACTGACAGATGATATACAAAGTTTCCTGTCATCCTAGTGTGTGGCTCTGCTGAAAAATGTAGCCTCCCCACTGAGCATTAGATGCTGCAAGTTAAAATCATTAACTATATTCACGACAAGGCTTAACCCAGGAATGTGTGTTATTCTGCTGTGTTGCATAACTAGGCTGTAATGTTAAAAGACGTAGGTGTTTGCCTTCAGCGGACAGATCAGTAGCAGACAGCTCTTAAGATTGACCAAGTTAGAGAGGTCAGATGTTAAATGGTGCCTCGGACAATGGCTTGGGCTGTCTAAGAAAGAAACCACAAAATAATTTTTCAGAAAAAACTTGCTATTTACTTATTACTAAATTTACTAATTCCCTAATATTAGTTCTGCTTCTAGGGTATAGCACGTCTTCCAGTGCAACTTGTGCCAGTGGAAACGGCTGTTTTCATTAATGACAGACTGTTTAAAGTAGACTATTATTTGTGGTCAAAGCCAAACTTGCCAGAGTGAGCTGCATGTTCTGATCTTGTATTCACATATTCCCATACACTGTAAAGGGTTGGGGTTAAAAACTGTTGTTTGTGTCAACTTGGTGACCTGTAGATTTACTTTGAAATACAGCAGTGAAAAACTCAATACTTACTAGAAGAAATCGCTTGCAATCTAAATTCTGCAGCTCTTCACTAAAATCATATCAACACGAACAGACATATCACTGGCACTGACATTACAAGTAGAAAGCCTAAATAAATAAAAATGTGCTATTCATTTCCATTTTTTAACCATATAAAGTTTTATCATCTTGAAGCTCGGAAAGCATTCACATAGAAAAAAAACCCAGATTGCTCCACCCTTGTAGCGCTGACCTCTACTTGGACTGCAGTTCACTTTCAGTTAGGGTGTTAACTTTCCAGATTGAGCACAGAATGTCAATTCATGCTATGAATAAGCAGCTTGAAGGAACAGCGCTGCCCATTGCTGACGTCAGTTAAGGCATGGTTACAAAGGTGTAGCTACACCTTTTCCCATTCCTCTCCCCTGCGACTTGAAAGGCAATGGTCTGACCAAGGAAATATTTACTGGGTGGGGGACTGAACTGCAGTAACACCCTGAATACACAAGACACATTGGGAACAAGGGGTTGCTGCTTACATAAACAACCTGTACAAATAAGAACATCTGAATAGGGTTCAGTAGTCCATGATTAAATATTTCAATTTCCTGTGTCATCTATTCCTCCTTCCCCAGGACTCAACTAGTCATCAGGTTTACACACAGGGATTTCAGATGCTCTCCTAAGGCGTGTTGTCTTAACAGAAAACCAGTCAAAATCACAGCCACAGTTCTGTCTGTAGTTGAGTTTCTGGTCACACAGCCAAACCTCCCATCCGAATTCTAGTATGAACAAATCAAACAGTCTGGTATAAATGTAGTCTCAAAAAGTGTAAAAGCATTGACTGTCTTCTCAGTTGCCAAAGAAACGTTGCCTCATCTGTGTCTGACTAAAGGGGAAACCCTCCATGGCAGTGTCTTCTGGCTGAAAAATACCTCTACTCCCCTCTGCCTCCGTTTGTCCCGTCACGTACACAAGCCCACACTGACTTTCCGTCCGGTGCTAAGGAGTTCTCTGCAGCCAGACAGGACTGCCCTCCCCCCCTCTCTGAGTCATCTCCCAGGCAGCAGAGTGGGGGTCTGGTGTGGGCAGGGATAGACTCATACGGGCCTTGCAAAGGCATTAGCGCAAATGGTGACGTGGACAGCTCGACATCTTATGCTGACGGTTTCATGTCATGGTCGATGTAAGGAACAGCTGTCTAATTTTTTTTTTCAAACATGGATAGTGGAGATTTGTACATCACTAAATAGAAATGGGTTGAACACATAGCTAGTTTGCACATATTGATTCATTGTTCCAAAAGATGTACGGCGACAAACTTTCAGGTGAAACTGTTGTATAGCTAGCTTAACTGAAAAATAAAATAACAGACAATTGCTTGGTAACATAAACCTAAATGAATTACACTCCACAAAACAATCCATTAGATGGCAAATTACAAAATAATTCTGCAAACACCATTTGACTACATGACCAAATCACATTGTTTAAAGGTGAAGTGAGCGATATATTTATGTTAAGATACGTGTTAAATCGCTCTATATTCATACAGTGTTCACTTATATAGTGTGCGTGTTTCATAACTCCGATCTCTCAGTGAAACGCTCTGCATGTAATTGGCAAATAAACTTTTCTGGGATCCCAAAACTGGTATCCAATAAGATGAGAGAACGCTACAAACCGGCACGTCTTACTGCACGGTGCACGCGCAGAGCGACAGAGGGGCGAATGTTTATGCACCTACAATGGCGGAGCAGGCAAAAATCCTTCCCAATGTCTGTTCTGAATGGTTTTTATCATGTTTAAACGCACTTAGGGATCTGATATGATGCTAGATAACTCGCTGCTTGAGGACTGGAGTGCATTAATGTGGTGACGTAGGGACGAGCGAGGGGACTGCTAACTGCAGTCACTGACAGGAAGTTAGCTAAAAGAACCATTTCGCTCACAGCACCTTTAAGTTAGCATATTTCCACACTCATGGTAATACTCTGACACACAGAGTATTACATCATATACATATAATGCATATTATAATGCTTGTGATGCTACAGCATCATCCTATGTTCATTATTATCAATAGCCATTGTGTTTACAGTTTGAGTAATATAAAGAGGTGTTTTAAAGCAGTAAAACATTGCTCCTATTACTATCTCCAGACAGATAGACACACATTACATTCGATCCACTGATCTTTCTGGCTCAGTCTGGAAAGTTGGAAGGATTTGAAGAAAATACTTGATAAATCTTTCTTTCATCCCAAGCCTATCCTCTGTTCCTTTTATTATTGTGCTGAACATCTGTTGGGCCTTTGAACCATGTGTGGACGCTTCTTGAGTGTTGTTATCAAGCGATCCCACCCTGGTGTTTAAATTTTTGTGAGTTTATATGTGTATGGGCACGTATCTGTTTACTGCACGTGTATTGTATATATACAGGTTTGATGTGAGTGCGTTGCTCCGTGGGAACCCACCTCATCGCTGTTGGCTTGGTTCTGGATGAACTTGAAGCCTGGAATGCGCTTCTGGTTGCACACCACTCCGACGTCTTCTGTATGTCTGCAGTCTGACACTCCCAAGCCATTGGACTCACACTGAGCCAGGCTCTTCTCTCTACCAGTGCAGTGCACATTGTCTAGCCAGATGCGGCCTGGAAGGTGAGAGGTAGAGACACAGGCAAATGCATGAATGTTAAGTTTCAGAAAAAGGTTTTCTTGGAGCAGATTCAATGATGACTTTTGAGATAGTAAACATCTCAGGTTTCTTCAGTCAGATAAAACAAGCAGCCATCTTGGACCTCGGGAAATTGTGATTTTCAGGAATTTGTCACATTTTAAAAACTTTTATAGACCAAATTATTAACTGATTTTTTGAGAAAATAATCAAGAGATTAATCGATTATTTCTTGGATGCTATGGTTTCACACATTGTTTAAATGTTTACTCCTGAGCTTTGCAATTACCTTTTACACTCACAGTTCTGGTGACACACTCTTCCCACTGAGCTACATGTGGCTACAAGCTTCAATTGAATCAATTCCCAGTGACTCTCTCTAAAAAGGGATTAACTAACGAGAAAACAGGAATGGAAGATCAGTTATTTTACCATGACAGCTTAAGCCGTGCATGTGTCACACCCTTTTGACTTCTATTGCAGCATTTCCACTGAGGTCTAAGTCAAAGAGGCCGTAAACCTACTCACATGGAGATGTGTTTGGTCTCCTACTTAACCTGACTCATTTTTTTCATCCAAAAACCCAATAAATGTTGTCTGTGGCGGATCATCTGCTGTCCAGCTGGCTGTTCTGAATCAGCCGTGGGGGGAAACCACACAACTGTCGCTATGGAAACCACCAACGGACAGCTCATCATTCTGACAGTTCCAACATGTTGCTGAGGAACATCTCGATCATACCAAGGAAGTGACCGCATGTTATACTGTCACGTAGCCGCCTCCTGGCAGACAGATGATTGCCTCTGGAACATTCTGCTAATAAGAATAGAGCAGAGTTTCCAAGAGGGAACTAGCCTGGTTTCTCTGTGTACACCTTTGTATAAACAAACATTCACCAGTGCCAGTTGTGATAAAATCTGGATTGCTGTGTGAAAATTGCCTTTCACACGCCTTATGGGAGTGTAATTTCACAAGCCAGTGAAAAGAGCTGCGAGCATTGTGCCCTGAATGATCTGATTAAACGTTTATTGGTCACGTAACCACCCATTCTTAACTCAAAATCATTAAGGTCATAACTGGACAGAGCACGGTGTTCCTTTCTGATATCTCCTCAGACTTCGCAAACATTTTCTTTTTTTCTAATCACAAACAACAGCTGTGTAAAGGCAACAGATGATCTGATTTGGGTGGAAACAACACTCTGCATCCAAAAGGGAAATCCGTCAACTTGTTTAGTGCTTGTGTCTTCAATTGAAAACATTTAGTGCATTGCATAATTCATCACGATGGGAAATGGAAAATGCTCTTGATCACTTTTATAGCCATGTGTCTCCACCAAAACAAGAAAACACAGATAAGTAGTCACTCACATGCAGACAGCTAGTCTGAGCCACAAATATTCTAATTTCTCCAATAAACCAAATATCTATTTGTCAGGAAATGAGGAACTCCCCTCATCATTACTTAAAAATGATCTAGCAATTAATTGCAAAATGCTTTTCTGTACACATTTGATGTAAAAAAAATTGTCTTTCTGCCCCTTTAATTTTTCAGTAAAACTATAACTTTACAGGGTGAAAAGTGTACTTTGTAAACTTTTAGAAACACTGGTATGGCATACCCTATCCCAATCCCAAAATGCAGGCATATGCATCACAGTTCTTGTTAATAGCTTGCAATGCAACACCATATAATCATGGGGTATATGACTTCATGAATGTGATTCTTGAAATTAATATAATGACTGCGCTGCTTTGGGAAGCACATAACTAAGCTAATTAGCTCCCTTTTGAAGTGGCTGATCCAGAGGGAAAACGTGCTACTTTAACAAGAGACCACTGAGTTAATTAACAGCTACTTCTGACATTTACCACCAGCGCCCAACAGCTACTGAACTCACAGTGTGGGAATCTCATCAGCGTTTTTACAGTGATAGAGGAATTCATACTCGACAAAGTCAGAGGAGGTGAGATTACGTCTCTGTGTGTGTGTGTGTCTGGTTTACACACCAAGTGTTTCCACTCCCCCCCATGCTCACAACTGATTGGCATGTTCGCCCATAATGGGGAAAGCAGTGCCTGAGAGTATTAGCAGTCAGACAGGGGAAAACATTTACCTCACTCAAGGATTTCCATGGAACACATAAAACTGTATAAAAAGATATACTGCCTTTGAATGTGGGTGGTTGGTTGGCTGATGGTTTTTTCTGGAGATCAACACCATATAACCCTCACGTCAGTGCTAAGACTGAAAAATATGATTCAAAGTTCTAATAAACGCCATGCTATTTTTTCTTACCCTCTCCTCTTCCATACTTGGACGAGGGAGACCAGGACACTGCGTCCACGAAGCCCAGCTCTCTGCAGGCCACTTGGGCTGCCTGGATGGTGAAGTCATCATCGCACACCGTCCCCCACTCTTCATTGTAGAAGACTTCCAGCCGACCCTCGTAGTGTTTCTGCTTCTCCCCGGCTAGACGTAGCAGGATAACGGGTGTGCCAGAGCTTGACTGGGCGTCGCACAGGGCCAACATGCACAGCAAGGCCGACAAGAGACAGTGGATGGCAACTGGGTGAAGCATGATGAGGGGCGTGGTAGACAAAGACAGTGATCTAATGGATGAGACAGAAGAATATGAGCATAGGTAATATTAGCCGTATTTAAGAAGGTTTTGGTTATAACGTTTGATATTCAATTTAATATTCATTTTCCTTTATTTATTCTCGAAAGATCAATTGAGGGTTACCCTCTTTTACAATGACGTCGAGACAGATACACAATATACAATGAGAATACACAACAAGCTTACAAAGAGACAACAACAATTAAAACATTCAGATCAATTGAATGAAGCAGAACAATAGCCTAATTAAAACAGTTACAAGTGGAGTGGGGCTGATTCAAAACAACAACTTTAAATTGGTTAACAGTTATAAGTGTATTCATTCCAATTTGATGTTGTAGGCTGTTCCAGGAGTCAGGGGCACTGTGGCTAAAAGCAGTTTTACCAAGGTCAGACCGGGCATATGGAACATATAACATGAGCATTTCAGTTGAGCGGGTTTGATAAAGCCCATCTGAAATATGCAGCATTGTTGTCAAATAGAGTGGCAGCTTTCCGGTCAGGGCTTTATATATAAAAATATGCCAATGTGCATCACGTCTCTCTTTAAGAGAGGACCACCCAACCTTTTCATATAAAAGACAATGGTGAGTGTCATAAGCATCTCCTGTAATGATATAATATAACAAAGCAGAAGCCCAATCAATTAAGGATTGAGGGAAAAACTGCTGAACTCCTGCTAAAGGTAGCTAACTTCACAGAGCTAATTAGCTCCCATGTAATTTTTCGACTCAAGTGAATTTCATATGATTTTGTAGTAATTTACAACAAATAGATATATTGTCATTTTACAGAACTCTCTGAGTTGACCAGAAAGCAAGGCGACCTTAGGGTTAACCTTGTTGCCACACAGGTCAGAATGACTTCAGTACACAAACTGCAGCAATGATAGCTGTTGCAGACACAGCGAAAGATAGGAACACGGTTGCAACATCTTGCTACAAATAGCCCAGATTTGATATTAGATCTGTTACACACAAACATACACACATGCACACTCTCACTCACACACTGGTAGACACACGCACACAGACACACACACACAACTGCCTGATAAAAGGCCATAGTGCTTGCCACTAGGCGCGCTGTTTCCGCCCGAGGAACAAGATGTCATGGTTGTGGGGCAGGGCTCCCCTTTTCAAAGTTCGGTTGAGAGTAGGGTAATTCTGGTAAGATCTGAATGATTGTAATGAATAAGTAACATCTGTGTTGATATAGTAGAAGCTGTCTACTAGCTGTAACCTTGATGTCAACCTTTAATAAAGTGAATCCTGTTAAGACCTGATCCTACTTCTCCGCGTCTCCCTTCGCCTGCTAAGGTGTCTCCTTCCTAGTAATCAAATGTCAGTGGAAATCAATGGCCCACTCGGCCACGGTAATATCTATATCACTACAATTTCACTCGGAAAATATAATGTATTAAATTGTAAATTAATGCATTTGATTGATTTTAATATAAAAATCAATGGTGCTCACTAGGGCTGGGTATCGTTGGAAATTGTTCCGATATTGATATTGATACCGATACCGATACCTATACCTTGACTTCGATACCGAATAAGTTATGGACTATTAATAATTAAACTGAAGTTGATTTCGTTAAACAAACTACATAAAATTGATTAGAAATCTGAGAAGTCATTGTGTTTGTAGAAACTGCATCTTCTCTGATTCAGTGACGGTCAACTCAAGGCAGAAAGCGGTATCTGCATTTTTTTTTAGGTATGAATTGAATTGCATATATTGAAAGTAATATTTTCCAATTCCAACGAGTTTAATTGGGGGCTGAGGAGGGGCAGAGACAGACAGTGATTAGTGGTGTGTGTGGTCGTTTCGTCCATAATTTGAGCGAGTGAGCACTTTCAGTTGAAAGTCTTGTGCAGTAACAGTTTGGTTTGGCGCCACTATCAAGGCTCCTGCAGCAGAGACCCCTCACAGGCCCCTAGGCAACCGCAAGTATAGCCTATGCTTGAGAATCGCTAACGGAATTTACCGCAGCTTTACAGTATATTAAGCAGGAGCAGAGAGAGGAGAAGGAGAATTTGGGAAAGATCGATGTTTGGTTTACATTGCTGAGACGAGGATTCCTCTCTCTGTCTTATGGAGAGCCCTAATGGAGAGCAAATGTGTGCTCCTGCAGGGTTGGTGTGGACCCGCTCATACAGTATAGCTCATCTGTGCCTGGAGGCAACTGAGCTTCAGAGGGAAAGTTGACTCCGCCTGGATATATCATAGCGAGCCATGAAAGTGTCAACAGAGGGTCCAAAAGCCCTTAGGGAGGAATGTTCTCCAGAGCGAAGGGAGGGGTGGAAGACAGTGAAAGTAAGGATACCTCCACGTCTTTGGTGTGTTTAAGGGGAGGGAGAGGGGCTCAGTGGCAGGCTCCGGCTTCCTGTGTTGACGCCATAGCAACAGCCAAACAAAACAAAAAAACCTAAAGACATCCCGTTCCCATAAAAGGTGGACTCAGCGATTATGGAGAAAACGCTTGTTGTCTAAATCATTTTTTGTCAAATTCAGTGAATATCTCCTCACGATGCGCTACACTGACTGACATTGAGCGATTTTGACACCAAGCGTTCTCCAGAATCGCTGACTCCACCTTTAAAGGAGCAAGATCAGCGGGAGGAAGGATCCACGTTCATCTGACTTTTTAATATTCAGGGTGGCTTTTAACTGCCCATAATGTAACAATAACCCATTATGTAATAAAACTTTACGCCTGTAATGTAACAACTTAATATGTTTTGGTTCACTTAAAACTTATTACATTTAGGTAGCGGGTTGAATTTTTCTCACTCCATAATGTAATAATTGAACTAAAATGCACTAAGTTGTTACATTATGGGCAAAAAGTTATAAAGTTTATGGGCTTAGCATTTTTTTGTTACATTATCAACTAGTTATTAGCCTACATTATTATTATTTTTTATTACACTATGGGTCGTTAGCTCTTATAGGAGTGAGTGAAGGAACTATAGCCTATGTAAGTTTTACATGAACCCCTAGGAATTCACGGTGCACTTTTGAACAGCTGCCTCTGAGCAAATGAACATCGCATCCCCACGTCAGCACTTGTCAACTCCACAAACCCTTCCATGAAAAATTAAATGTTAAATATTGCATGTCTGATATACAGTATGTTCTATCTAAGTTATATGGCTAAAAAAAAACAGTGGAGACGTACTCACGCATTTCTGGCTCAGAAATGTGACATATATTTATCTTTACAGCAGCCTGTTAATGGAGCTCAACATGTCAGAGGGTTTAAATCATGTCAGTGTCTTGCATAAGGCCAAAGAATAAGTTAAAGCTGCCTGTCGGTGAAGGGGAGCCAAGTATGGTCCATTCAACTGGAAAATCCCAGATTCCACATGAGGACTTTATTGCTCTCTCAATCAAAGCCAATATTCTTGAATAGCCTATTGTTTGTCTGAGAACAGCACAAATCAACCATCAAGTATATTTTAGTCTCTGGCCTGCATAGAACCAGTGAGTAACAAAAGGAAGACCTCATGGATGTTTGGAGAGTCACAGTCATGCAGCTCTGTAGGCTACATATGTCAGCACCAGAGCACAGCATAACTAGTGAGTGATTATTATTCATTTTATAGGCCTATAGCATAATAGTTTAGGTATTAGGCCTTCGACAGTGCAGCACACTGTAGTAATAGGCATGTTCTCAATAAGCTAACTTTTGCGGATAGCGATATAGGCTACTTGGATAGAAAACAGATAGCCTATGGGCTAGAAGATAAAATAGCCTAGGCTTAATTAAAAAGAGGAAAACTTTTTATCTTTTTTCTTTTTTACACTTTTGTATGTCTTAGGTCGTAGGCTACATAGAATAGGCCAACGATAAAACATATAGAAAACGTTAACGGCTAAGTCTGTTATCTCAATGTTTTACATATTTATGCATGTGCGAGACAACTTCCCATCACTGGTTGTAAAGTATAGGCTAGCGAGAGACTTCTGAGAGGCAAGAGGAAACACACTTACTTTGACAGACGAAGAAGAAGTTGTAGGCTGCTACAACCGCTTCCAGGACGCAGACTTTGACTTATCCAACCTATTGGAAGGGATGAGATGGGAAGCAGCGGTTCTTTGTCCCTTTTAGTACTCTCTCCTGGCCGTTTTTCTCTGCTCCCCTCACAGCTGGCTGCGCGCTCACGGCCCACTCTTCACCACCCTGAGCAGCCAATGAGAGGCCGCCTCAGCATCCTGACCCCGCCCTCTCCGGGCCAATCACCAGGGTTACAAAAACACACTTCAGGAGCTGGAAAGGACCTGCAAAAAAGGAGAGAAAAAAAGAAGTCCATGGACCTGGATCTTTGGGTAACGAAACCCTGCATTTGTGTAACTGCCGTTCACCAACTCGTAATGGCTTTACATAGCCTCATAAGTGACACTTCACTGATGTCTCTTTTCAAGATGTTAATGGGTAATTGACTTCTGTGGAATTGTGTTTATTTATCAAAGCCTATGTATAAGGCTATATATAGGCCTAGGCCTAGTGTTTTTGCTGTACTTTCCATAAAGAGGGAACATCTCAAAATGTCCACAAAGCTCACTGTTTATGGTTTGAAAGTTGTAAACTCAGCTCAGTGTCATAGCCTATCTTTAGCGGTAACATTTGGGATGTTGTAGGTGCTAGATCTGTGTCTTTAAAGTTAGATGCATACTATTTTTAATATTCAAATCGAAGTGACTGCTGTGATATGCAGGTATTGTAGTTGGCCTACTGCTGATTTAGCTGACGTCAGTTGACTCTTTGTGGTCTACTTTCAGATGGTTGTGCTGGTTCTCCTTTCACTGTAGGCCTATAAATTCCAACTCTACTGTAGGCTACCGTTTCAAGCAAACAAGCTCAGTCAAGTCCAGTGACTCCGCTCCTCTTTTTATACCATTGCTTACAGTATAGACAGGGTCAGTGATAAAATTGAGCAGATTGAGAACAAAATTGACCTTGGCAGTCAAAACGTGACCTACTCAGCCAAAGCGTAGCCATAGATGCAACTCAGCGATAAATATGACTTAGGCCTACGTGCAGAACAAAGTTTTCCAGATGATAAGTGATCCTTCCCTTCATTAGCTTTTGCCCACAATGAGGTGGTGTAGAAAAGTAAAAGCTAGTAAAAATCAAGTCTAGCAAAAGCAGTTTTCTAGCAAAAGCAGTTAGAATATGAAATATGAAATAAATCTTGCGCTTACTCAATTAAATTATTTGTTAATGTGCTGATGCTTGTGTTGTTTTTAGTACTGTGTGGTAAAGTAAAACTCTATTTGATACTGCTCCAGAAAAAGTTAAGAGACCAATCCAAATATTCAGTGTCTCTCGTTTCCATGTTTGAGTAGAATGAACCTTTTGGTTTTATAATATAAACTACTGACAACATTTCCACCAAATTCACAATAAGAATATTGTCATTAAGAGCATTTCCATTAAGTAATGTAGAGATGAAGACTGAAGAAAAATCCAGACAGGTCTCTTAATTTTTTTCCAGAGCTGTATATAAAAAATTATATTCAGTATGTAAATAAGTAAGTAGCATAAGTAAGAAAGCAAGTAAGTAGGACCTATGTAACTAACTAACTAACTAACTAACTAACTGCCATGCCTGAACATCCTATATAGCATACCTAGGGTCCAATCAGACCAGCCCTGTGGTTGTGGCACTGTTGTTTAAGGACTCCATCATGTGGTGAGTGTGACGGAAGTTCTATTAAGGTTGGAGGTCAACTCAGGTGGAAGAATATTTCAGGAGACTTGGATGAATTATGAAGCAATATTTATTACAGACTTGGCCAAGGAGAACCGGACTGCAACTCTCGTGACTTGCACTTCAATTCTGCCAGACTCATGCTTAGAGCTGTGTATTAACCTCGCGCTATCTCTAACACCTCCCCGGCTCGGGCACCAAGCGTATCAACGTTTTCAGAGCTGAACACAGTGAACCATAACATTCTGGAGTCTAAGGAGATGAGACTTTATCTATACAACTGACCTAAGTGTCTCCTAACAGGCTCCAAGGCTGACCTAGAGTCTGTGAGACGGACACACGTAGGCATATATGACCTATTAATCTTTCCCATTAATAGTACAACTAAAGACCCAAAATTCCCTCACAGTGAGAAGGCTGAAGAACTGCAGAGGGACAAGCCTCCTTTGAGCTCGACAGTGAATTGACATCAATTCAAATCATCACATTATAATACTAGAATACCATCAGAATTGTTCTGCTTCCATACGGCTAAACAGAAGCTGCAGTGAAAGAAAAAAGTTGAGACTCACACTTAATGAAGAAGACCACTTGTTTCGTCTGAGTAAGTTTACTTATTTGTGGATAATCAGGTAAGGAATAACAGCAGTTGGCCTATTGTTCTGCCATAGTGATTTATTTTAAAGTTAACATAGAGTTAAAATGTATCAGATAAGGGAGAGTACATTGCTAACTTTTTCTTATCGTATCTTCTTATGTCAGTCGATAATGTGATTTATGGGCTGTAGCCCTTGGGGCAGAAAGGAGGTCACGCCATCACAGTGGAGTGTTGAAGCAGACCAGAGACACAACTGCAAGTTTAATGCTGGCATATGCCCTGGTAAGTGTCTTGAGCATCTAAATTGAGATTTTTCTGCATACAAATTTAAAACTATTTGTGATTCGGAAGTTCCTTCGACCGTGTAAATGAATGTAGAATATGGTTAACAAATGTGCTGGCAAAATCACAGACGTGCCACTGTTGTGTACCAAGCCACACAGTACCCTGAGATAGACTGTTTTGTTGATACATATTTTACTGCATTGTTAGAACTGTTCAATCTGGTTGCTGGAGAAGAACTGCAGGCTCTTAACTCACAAACAAAATGCCACTAATGACATGTTTGTAACTATATTTGCTGCATGAGCATGAGAACAGTGATGAACTTTGGCATCTGGCTGCTCCCCTGTTTATGTTTATACTCATGAACAACGAAGATGCTATGTGTTTCTGATTTGTTATTAGCTTAGCTTTATTGAGGCAAAGGAGGAAACTGACAGTCTTGCGAATCTTAACCATTTATTCGGGAATGCACAAAATATAGCAGTAAACATACAATCTGGATATATACTTCACTCTTCAAGTTTAGAAATTTTAGGAACAATAATCTTTTCATAAAGTATAAAATATACACATAATGTACTGTAACAATGGATTTGCATTGAAAAGCACCTTCACACAAATGTCACACCACTACAACAGGACACAGAATCACACTGGAACCCATTATACATTTTACAACAACATGTTGCAAGTGACTGTGCTCTAAGTAAAGTAAGGCTTCCATTGAAGGATTTGCCCATCATATCTGAAACACATCTGACCAAAAATGCCCACTATGTGCTCCTTCAGGTTCAACCAGACCAGGATATGCTGAGGTTAGCGAGGGAGATATTAATACATGCTCAGCCATCCATGGACCTCAACTCTTTGACCTTAAAGAGTAAATGCAGCCCACTTGAAAGCCCCTTCATCTACTGCAGGCAAAGCATCAAATCTGCAAACCCATTAAAACTCACTGCAGTTGAGAATATTCTGATCATAAAATATACATATTTATTCTGTGTACGTAACACTTTGGCAACAGAATTTTGGAACGACTGCATGAAGGAACTAAGAATGTTTTTCAAAATAAAGGCACACCAGCAACATTTGAGCACACCGATAAAATATGAATACAGACCAAAAACACCCACATGGCGACGACACAATGTGCTTCAAACCTTTTCACACTCAAACGCTGAGCGAGAAAATCAAACATGGCACATGGTTTACAGTATAATAAGATAAAAGATTTTACAACTTAAGCTTCAAACTTAACCACCACTCCCCCACCCCACCCCATTGCTCTCAAATGAATTGAGTATAATATAACAGAACAGTATTTAAGATTCTATTAAGTGCTCTTCATTTATAACCATCCCAGAGATTTATCGCTGATATATTGTATATGATGTCCAAACTCTGCATAACTTTATCACACCCTGTATATATCACCCTGTGAAACAAGAAAGACAATCTCAAAGGCAACATAAGGAATACTTACTTACAGTTAATTTGCTGATCAAAGGAGATCAAGCAGAATCAAACCGTCTGTATCGCAAAAGAAATGGCAGCAAGGAAACTAATACACTGTGATCAGTTGAGGCCCCGTGTGCCGATCCGTCCTTTACTGAATCAGTGTAGACGTACTGTGGTAAAAGCTATTTGTGCGCATCATCTTTCCCTTAGTTCCCTTATTTTGTACAGTTTTGTGTTAAATATGCTATAAAAAAAAAGTATGATGATTTTTGATCACACTTCAAAGTAGTAGAGGACCAAACATTTTAAACTGATGAACCATAAAATGATTCTTTACTTATCCTGAACCAGGGATGAACAAATCGTAGGACTTCGCCTTCAAAATAAAAATAAAATACATTTCATGATAACTTTGTAATTCTTCAACTTCCATGACATTAACACAATGATCCATTATTTTTTTTGTTTTCATATTTTAGTCAACAAAGCAAGAAAAAAAGAAAAAAAAAGAAAGAGCAACTGTAACCTTTCTGTATTTCAATGTATATAAAAACAACAACACATCAGCGGAGAGACAGAAAGGTTGACAGTTGCATGTGTTATCCTGTACAGAATTTACATCACTGTTGCAGTGAGAGTTTGATTGAAGGCCTCTTAATCGGTTCCCATTTTGGCGATCAGTTCGTCGCAGATCTTGGTGAGCTCCTCGATCTCTTGATTCTGTGAGAGAAGAAGTGTTTAGAAACGAGTTTTGAGCTAAAATGCCAGGACAGAAACATAATTCAGTTTGGGTAGAATACAAATTAGACAGAATAATTGTTCATGCACACCAAACAAATTTAAACTGGGCACGTCCATTAGACTGTCTTCAACTGTAACCAGCTGTGTGAATGTAACTAAGTTAATTTACTTAAATACTGTAATTAATTACAAGTTTTTCCCTTACTTCTACTTCACTTGAATATTTCCATAATGCTAGATTAGATGTAATCTACTACAGTTCAGACGTACATACAGTATTTTACACTCCACTGCTTTCATTTGATACGTAAAGGAAGCAACATTTTACAACAAAAGAGACCCATATGATATACCTATACAAAGTACTCTTACATGCTATTGATAAAAACAATGGTATTTCTACTAAAGGATCAGAGTTGTTCCTCCACTGACAGATAGGCTACTGCAGTTTGGCTGACAACCATAAACAACAACAAATAAATAAGTTAAAACTACAAAATCTCATATATCTCATTGCTTGGTTTCTTATTATTCTTGGAGCTTGATAATGGAGTAATGTGTCTACTATTCCTCTTAATTTGAACAAGATGCTGGTTTTAGTAAATGAAACACTGCCCCCTAGTGTTAAAAGCTATGCCAGTGTGTTGGCAAGAGCATTTATAAAATCAGTGTTCATTGCCAGCACAGTGTTTTTACAGCCTACAAACAATCTCAACGCAATATTATTTGTTTACAGTAATAATTTCTTTACACCTCATTTCATTTGACGACATCTTGACGCTTTTTAAACAGGCATTGTAAAGCACCTCTTACCAGACTTTAGACTTGAAGGGAAGCCGAAGCACAAACAGAAAACTCCATTCCACTGGACCTCAATCATTCAGAGTGTTACCCTACCTGGCACTCCCACAGTTTAACACGGCAAATCCATTTTAATCATGTTTGCAGTCAGCCTACCTTTTGAAGGACAGCTCTTTCAAGCGACTCCACCTTCATCTGCTCCATCCGCAGACTGGCGTTGAGTGCGACACCCTCGGAGTTGGCCTTGGCACGTACCTGGGCTATCTCCTCATTAGCCCTGTTAGAGAGGAAGTGAAGAAGGAGACCAGAGAACTTGTCAAATTGCCTCGCCCTTTTCAGGATTAAAAACCTGTCTAATGGTTAAATCTTGGTATCAAGAAAACATGCAATATGCTTTAAAAAGAGCAAGAGGGCTTCATCTGATGGCCAAATACATTGACATGCCAAACGTGAATGCATGACACATTGGAATAGGCAACCATTTATCGCAGTTAAAGCGGTCTTTGCAATATGTAAACAGCGATATCAACATTTGCGAAAACGCATTTTTTTAAAAATATATTGTGCAGCCCTAGTTGGATTCCACAAACTGCAGACGTGGAAGCTTACTTGTCCAGTTTCTCCTCGGCGTGCATCTTGAGGGTTTGGTATCGCTGCTCCTCCTGCTTGATCCGGTTCAGGTAGTCCTGCGCACACTTCTTCAGTACTTCCTCATTCTGGGGGGGGAGGGGGGGATAAATGTAGAGAATACATATAGTGGTTCGGCTTTTAATGTGGCAGTGGGCTGGAAAACATCTCATGAGAGTCTCTACTGACCTTCTTGAAGCCCTCCAGCACGCCCTTCATGTTCTCATATCTCCTGAAGAGGTCAGCGAAGGAGCGCTCCACGGAGCTGAGGTCGGCTATGGCCTGATCCCTCTCTAAAGTCATCTGCCGGACCGACTTACTACAGGACAGCGTCTTCTGCTGCTGCTGGTCCTCTGCAGCCAACAGAGGAGTCAAAATATGAGACTCACAGGAAGCAAAGGGTTGGGTGTGTACAGCTTATCTTAAAGACTGAACTCAAGCAGCACTGCCAAATGCAACTTTGAATCAGTGGAATATTTGCAATTGTTTTGGTTCTTCTGAGGCCTACTCCATCACACTGTGTTCAACATTAAATGTTCTCAAGGGAAGCTACAGAGTGTCTGCTGCTGTTTTTGAGCCACAGACTATAGGTAGTAGTAGGCTACAAAAGATCAGCAAATTCATATTAAATATTGGGGTTGAATGAGAAAAATACAATTTATTCAGCCTTCCTTCTGTTGTGGATGTGAACAATATTAGAAAAAAGCTGAGAGGTGAGTATTGAACCTCATTGTAATTGTTCTTTATCACATCCTATGAACTCTCCACTGACTCGACTATACACAACAGATAAAAAGCATGTACAGTTAAAATCCACCAGGGGGCAGCAGCAACTTACCAATCATCTGTGCAACTGTTTTCTCATATTCTGCAACTATTTGCCTGTCAACATAAGAAAAGAAAGAACGAAACTCAGCAACTTTGTTTCTCAATTTCACTGTCAATCACTGTACATTTCTTTTTTTGGGGGGCATTTTTATGCTTTATTTGATAGTGCAGAGAGAGAGGTGAAATGGGGCAGAGAGGGGAGTGACATGCAGAGAACAACCGCGGGTGGGAATCGAACCCGGGTCTGCTGCTGCGCCCGGCCCGGGAAGGGGACGCCTTACCAACTGAGCTAAAGGCGCCCCCTCACTGTACATTTCTTTAAATGTGAAACTATACCAACCTCATCTCCAAAACCTCTGCTCTGCTGTCTTCATATTTCTTCTTCCAATCGTTGACCTCCATCTCTTTGGTGATGATCTGATCGGAAGAAAGGGGCATGAAGAGAAAAATGTCCGGATCTGAAGAAATGTGAATCATTGGCTGACTCATTTAGTGAAATGAGCGGCATTTCAGCCATTGGGTGTCTGTGTGTGTGTGTGTGTGCCAGTGACGTACCTCTTCTCTGATCATGGTGAGCACTGCGGCCTTGTCTATCTCACTCAGAGCTATGTTGTCCTGGGACAGGCCTGCAAAATCTGGAGCTTCACTGCTTGTCACCTTGGTTGCTTTTTGTTTTATAGATATCTGACTCTGTGAAACGTACAGAAAACACAATGAGTGCTCGGTTTCCAGGAGCTGCTTTATTTAGTTTTTAATTTAGATCGCATGATGTCATTGTTAGGAGTGTATATTTTATTTATCAAACATTTGCATGAGCTTGAGGTGTAAGTGTGCTTATCTAAGACACTATTATATAGGTGAAACCTATTAGATTATTGTGGCAATAATAGCTGATGGGGCTTTAGAAAGCAACACAAACTGTTGTCCCAAAATGACAAAAGTAGGACTAATTATTTATAAACTATCTTCTTCTTAACTGGGATAATAGAACAGCAGGTGCTCAACGAGCCAGTCATGTTTAAATATTAATACTACTACTTACAATCTCATCTTTCAGACTGCAGGTGTCCTTCTCCTCCAGGTGATCTGTCATCTTAGCCTCAGGACCTTCAAGGAAAAAAATAACAACACGGAATTCAATGACAAATGACAACGATGACACATCCATACAGAACTATACATAGCCTATCTGAACTCAATGTCCTTACCTGAACTTCAGCAATAAGAATGAATTTGTCTAGTTTTCATCAGAATGTCTTGTTTCTGTGATGAAAAGATGGTGTGATACTCCTCAGACTGGTTGAAACGACTGCATCGGAATGCAATGCACATATGAGAAGAATTTGTTCTCAAGCGCAATATTTATAACTTATTTTTAACCAGGACAGGGCTCTGCTGAGTGTGCAGGCTCCATTTTTCTTCTTCATAAAGCTTGACACTTTATGCGGTTGCCTTTGTAGTCTCCAATCCTCAAACAGAAATTGATGCTTTTTCCAATTTATACTGCTTTTGGAACTTGCACCTCTCTGGTTGTGGTAACTTAAATTGACTATCATATGTCCTTTAAAATCTAAAAAACACTAGGTATTAGATATTAAGACTTTTGATAGAACTATTTACTATACTACTAATACTACTACTATATAGTCATAAACAACATGCATTGTTATTTGAACAGATAGGTCAGTTGATCCTTTTGCTTAAGTTGACTTAACGGGGAAATGTTGTCACTTTTAGGATGGGTGCATTTAACCAGACAATGAAGAAAGTCTTAATTGAAAAGACTTATTTTTCTACAAAGTGGAGGGTTTGAAGGTCCAAACATACCGTCCATAGCAGATATATCATTGACTGGCTGTTTTTTCATGGGTGCTTTATTGCTTTCGGGTTTTCGTCTCTCCTCGTGGCTGTCTGCTGTCTGGCCCACAATGCCAGTGGAGGCAAGCTTCTCCTCATCCGTGGCATGGTGGACTCGCTGTGTGATTTCTGGGGTCTGAACCACCACCTCGTCCTCCCCCTGGAGACAAGGGAGGAAGATTCACATGGCAATGGGATTTAATTCACACTTAGATAGCAAAAGTGTAATATAATATTTCAAACAAAATAATAAATAAAACAAAATAAAAAATTTGAACATGAAAACATCTCCTTTACAGGAACAAAATCAATCAATTGGCAGCTTTGATTAAAACTCTTCCTAGTGCATAGCAAAGTGTATGTGTACTGTAGAACAAGTGTGGATACAGTACGTTACATCAGACATGAAAGTATTAGAATCCCAGACATCTAAGGTAACCCCAGTGTTGAATATATTGCAACCGCATTACGTAAGGGAAGTTAACTTTACATTAAGTTACATTAGGGGCTCTTAGGCACTTGTAAAGCATAAGGAAATGAGGAAATCTCAAGAGGATGGATGAGGTGATAAAGTCCAGGGCACAGACTAACATTTGACTTTAGAGTGCTAATAAACCGATCTGTCACCAAGCCAGCACTGCGGCGATGGAACCACTGCTGATGCTCGTGTCAGCTCGTGTCATACTGAATGTATGTCTCTATGTGTGTGTGTGTGTGTGTGTGTGTGTGTGTGTGTGTGTGTGTGTGTGTGTGTGTGTGTGTGTTTGTGATGAGGTGAGGCCGGGAGATGCTGCTGAATAATGGACACTGCAGTTTCACTGCAGTAAGGTGAAACATTTTGGCCGACACAAGACACAAGACTCAAACAAAAAACACACACACTCACATACACACACACACACACACACACACACACACACACACACACACACACACACACACACACACACACACACACACACACACACACACACACACACACACACACACACACACACACACACACACACACACACACACATACACACACACACACACACAGTACCTGATCGCACACGTCAAGCACCAAGGACTGGCTCTCGTCATATTTCTGAACTTTACAGGAATTCCTACAAAACAAGCACATGTTGAGAGTAAAAATGTCAGAATATATAAAAGTTGCAATCCTTATACACCTTTGGAGCCGTTTGCTTAGTGTCATATTGTATAAGGTACAGCTAGATACAGTGCATGGCAAGACATAGCTAGTATAATCATACTAGCACTGCCCAGCTACTGGAGGGATCAAAAATGGGACAAATGAACTTGCTGTAACATGGGATGGTCCTGTGAGTTGAGGTTAAACTTAGGAGGACATTTATTTCCCTCACATGCTCCTTCTCAGCAGACAATTCTGACGTCATGATGAAAGTAAAGGGGAAGCCAGCATGCATAAGAGAAAGAGAGCGTCGATAGTACTTACAACAGAAAACAAAGAAGCTTGACTTTTTCAGAGGTCCTGAGGCCAATAGAAGTGGAGGAAAGCAGAGGTTGGGGGTTTGCGTAACAGACAAGGGGAGTAAGGTTGAAGTATGAAGGGATATTGATTAATGACAATGGGTGACAGAGCAGGGGTAAGAGACAAAGAAGAGCGTGTGAGTGACTGAAGGGCGTTAAGCTCAGCATGTTAGATACACAGCAGACAGTTAAAAGTTTTTATGTAAACACGAGATGCCGACAGACCTGGAACAGCCAGTCCAAACCACTGCAGCTAAAAGTGCTTTCAAGGATCTAAAGATAACATGTTGGGGAATTGCGTCAATGGTCAGTATGCTGCGTTAAGTGTTTGGCATGTTCTCAAAGCATTCTGTGGTACGCATCCAACCACTAACAAATCCAGCCAGAGAAAGAGCAGGCTCAGTGTGAGTAAATCTGAACCCAAATGGAAATCTGAATTTTTATCATTGGTGATGTTAAAACCTTGGAGGCGGCAAATGCATGGGGCAAAATAAAAGAGCATATTCACTTCGCTGTACACTCACTGGATTGTCCTTTCTTTGCTTTTCTTGGGAATCTGTCTCACTTTCTTCTCCCCTGCCGGATGCCCCGCCTTCTGTTTGCCTGCGTCTTTGACTTTTTCCTCCGTCTGAGGGGCGCTACTGGAAGATTCCTCTGTGCTCAGGGTTTTGGAAGCTTTAAAAGGGTCCACGGAGTCATCAAAATGGTCTGGGTCAAAACTGTAGGAGCCCTTGGGGCGCACCGGAGAGTTGTCCACTGTGCTATTGCTTCCAAATGGATTGAAGTTTGGGTCGTCCCACTGATTGGCATCAAAGTTATATGTTTCCTTCTTAGGAATAGGAATATCATCAAGGTTCAGAGGTGCAGGAGAGTCTGAAACGGGAAAAGTTTCTGGAAGAGCGTCTGCAACTGGCTCTGACGCTGGTTGGGAATCTGTTTCCAACACCGTGGGTTCTGGTGCAGGTTGGCTGGAAGCCTCGGTTCCTTTGGACTTCTGCTTCTTTACTGCCAGTTTGCTGATTGTCTTTTTACCACCTGATTTCCTTAGAGGTGGCTTACTGACCGTGCCTTCGTCCAGACCGAACTCTAGCATCACAGACTTCGCCTCTGGTAATGGCTCCATCATCTCTGTTTCTGTTGGAGCTGCTGAGCTGGCCTGACAAACAGGCATTGGGCCACCAAATGGATTGAAGTTTGGGTCGTCCCACTGATTGGGATCAAAGTTATATGTTCCCTTTTTAGGAATAGGAATATCATCAAGGTCCAGAGGTGCAGCAGAGTCTGACACTGGGAAAACAGTTTCTGGGAATGGTTCCGAAACTGGTTCTGACACTGGTTGGGAATCTGTTTCCAACACCGTGGGTTCTGGTGCAGGTTGGCTGGAAGCCTCAGTTCCTTTGGGCTTCTGCTTCTTAACTGCCAGTTTGCTGATTGTCTTTTTACCACCTGATTTCCTCAGAGGCGGCTTGCTGGCTGTCCCTTCGTCCAGACCGAACTCTAGCATCACAGACTTCGCCTCTGGTAATGGCTCAATCATCTCTGCTTCTGTTGGAGCTGCTGAGCTGACATGACAAACAGGCATTGGGCCACCAAATGGATTGAAGTTCGGGTCGTCCCACTGATTGGGATCAAAGTTATATGTTCCCTTCTTAGGAATAGGAATGTTGTCAAGGTCCAGAGGTGCAGCAGAGTCTGAAACTGGGAAAACAGTTTCTGGAAATGGTTCCGAAACTGGTTCTGAAGCTGGTTGGGAATCTGTTTCCAACACCGTGGGTTCTGGTGCAGGTTGGCATGAAGTTTCGGATTCTATGGGCTTCTGCTTCTTAACTGCCAGTTTGCTGATTGTCTTTTTACCACCTGATTTCCTCAGAGGCGGCGTGTTGGCTGTCCCTTCGTCCAGACCGAACTCTAGCATCACAGACTTCGCCTCTGGAAATGGCTCCATCATCTCTGTTTCTGTTGGAGCTGCTGAGCTGGCCTCACAAACAGGCATTGGGCCACCAAATGGATTGCATTTCGGGTCGTCCCACTGATTGGGATCAAAGTTATATGTTCCCTTCTTAGGAATAGGAATGTTGTCAAGGTCCAGAGGTGCAGCAGAGTCTGACACTGGGAAGGCAGTTTCTGGAAGTGGGTCTGAAACTGGTTCTGACTCTGTTCGGGAATCTGTTTCCAACACTGTGGGTTCTGGTGCAGGTTGGCTTGAAGCCTCAGTTCCTTTGGGCTTCTGCTTCTTTACTGCCAGTTTGCTGATTGTCTTTTTACCACCTGATTTCCTCAGAGGTGGCGTATTGACCGTGCCTTCGTCCAGACCGAACTCTAGCATCACAGACTTCGCCTCTGGTAATGGCTCCATCATCTCTGTTTCTGTTGAAGCTGCTGAGCTGGCCTCACAAACAGGCAATGGGCCACCTATTGGCTCGAGTCTGAGGAGAGAGCTGGGGCCGCAAGGTGGGGGAGAGTTCTGAATTTTGGATCCGCCGGTGTTGAAGGGGTCAAAGCTGTCATCCAGCTGGTCTGGGTCAAATTTGTAAGTGGCTTTATGAACAGGGAGTTCTTGTTCCTCAATAGTTTGAGCAGCCTCGATCATTGAGGCCTTCACCTTCAGGGATGGAGGTTTAGACTTCCTGGTTTTGGTCTTTGGAGTTGACTCATCGACCAGTGGGGTCTGGTTGAGGCCATTGCACTGTGGATCTGGTTCAGCAAATTGTTTGTGCTCAGGGGTCTCTGCTGCTGGGCTGGCCGCAGGTTCACTGCTCTGTACTGAGACTGGTTCTGAGGTTGGAATTGGAACAGGAGTCACAACTGGGACAGGATCTGCAACTAGGATGGGGACTGGGGTTTGGTACGGCTCAGGGGATGGTGCTGTGCTTTCATCCACCTGAGGTGTTTCCTTCACCGAAGATGAAGTAGGAACGGGCAAAGAGCCCAAAGCTTCTGGAATATTCTGTGTTTGTTTTGCTTCCAGGGTATGAATGTTGACTTCCAGAGGGCCACCCATGGAGACTGCAGGCTCATCCTGACCCATGGTGTGGCGGAGCAAAATATCCTGATCCCCAACAGGGACAGTCACTATCAGGTGCTCCTCCTGAGCCACATCTGCAGAAGAAATGAGAGAGGAAAAATAATTCAACTTAAAATCAAGTTCAAAGTGCAAGATAATATGACTGCATGTACATTTCTTCTGCCTATGATAACATATCCAATCAGATCTACTAAACTCAGATGTAGGAGACATCTGATTGGTTACAACCAGCCAACTGCTCCGATTGCTGCTGTTGCCATGGCGACATCTTACTATGAGGCCCATGAGATTTAAACCAAGCAGTGCATCCGAAAAACAGAGAGTATGAGAAAAAAAGAGAGGTATGGTTTATTTTGTCTTGTGTGTTGAGGAGGAAGGGGACAGTGGCTGCTGTGATGTAATTGTTGCCCCCAGGAAACTGTTTGACACATCAACATACTTCTGTATGCCTGTCATAGTCGCCATATTCATGTAATATTATGTTGCTAGGAGACAAGCACTACCTGCTGTGTTTCCACCTATTTCAATTCATAATATAATGTCGGCAAAACTGTGTCATCTTCAAAGTATTCCTGCCGGTCAACATGCCCATACAAACGCGTCCTCCTCCCAGTCCACATGCATTATTCAAAAGACAAGTATGAGATCCTTCCTCAGTTCTGTCACTCTTGTGTTTACAAAAGCATTTCACATGAGGGATAAATCTCTCTGCTGCGGTGCCTGAAATAGTACCCAAAACCTGACCCTCCATTTAAAAATTAAATGTCTTAAATACATATATATTGCAAAATAGTATTGATAAAGAATTGTTCATGTATTACAGTAACTCAAGTCAAGGCAACCTTTACGTATGGTTCTGATAATGTCATCAAATGAAGGTTAGGTGCCTTTTTGGCTTCAACAAGATCTTCAGCTATCAGATAAATATTTATAAAACGGTCACGGTGCATAGACTGATGCTGATCTTGTAATGGAGACTTTGGGTGGGCACAGAAACACAGCCATCAGCATGTTTACATTCAAAGAAGTTTCTAGAGGCACTTCAACTCCCGCCCGCCAGGATTCAAACGTCCTCATTCACAGCTGCAGTAAATGATGTTTGTGGTTGAAACAAAAAGCGAACTCCCTCCTCTCTCCATTCTGGTCGACCTTTACTATGCACATTTTAGGAACATGTTGGTGGAGCCTTCAAAACTGGAAGATTGGTTTACTCCTGCCAAAGACGACAATTGCCTTTCATCAGCGCACGGTACCCTTAAAAAGTTGGCTGCCTGATGGCTACAGCCTGAAAACAAGGGTTGTTCAGTCACTCCCCTCATTGTGACCTCTATCAGTTACCAATACAAAACGGGGCCGACCCATGCTTTTGTTGAACCTGTTGAATTCCTGAGCAAAGGACATTCCCACACTCTCCTCTGGGCTCCTCCTCTTGGTGATTCAAATGACAATGACAGCGCTTCCGCTATCGTCAAACTCAAACACCACCTAATTGCAATACTCAGTGTGCAGTACAGCTTACGTACCAAGCACAAAGGACATGCTTAGGTATAGTTTACCATAAAGAAAGTCAATACTGACCTGTAATGGTACTCATAGTTAAAAAGGGAGGTCAATTCCAAGTTAATGCTTAAATGCAGTAGGTAGGTTCTTTCCCGAAACAGACTGCATATGTATCCAATTACGCGGGCATGGTAAACTTGATATGCCCTGCATATAGTCAGACACAGCAGTGGAATTCCAAAATGGCCAAAATGTGCTATTTAAAATGATTATCTTAACATACCTAGTTGACACATTTTACTTGGAAACTTTCTTTTCGTTGATCACGACCACAAACACATGTAATGTTTGATGAACATATACAGCAACATCAAAGTAGTATTTTTTTCCATGCAGGGACGCTGTCTTAAAAACCTGTAATGCCAATAAGCACCTTCAGCTTCCCCTCCATGCCTCTCCTTAACTTTCTCTCTTCTCTGCGTTTGTTATTTGCTCAGCAGTGGCCTCACCTGTTTTGTCTGCTTCAGTGTTGTTGTTCTCCAGCTCTCTTGGGAAGGTCGGAGGGGCGCGGACGGGAGTTACTTCTTCAGGAGTGCCAAAATGACCCTCTGAGTCAGAGCTGTGGTAAGCCAGAGAAACACATAGAGATAGAGAACATTAACTTTCCAACCAGGAAAAACCTTGCATGACTGAGCAGCAATGATTGAATTAATATAATTCTATTCAAATTACTGGAGCTATCTGTGCTCTTAAGCAAAAGGCTTCATCAGCACAGGGAACAGTGAAGACGACGGCTTGCATAAACAGAACTGCAACAACTGCATTCACACCTACAATAGGTCCAATAAATGAGTCAAATGTGTTATTTCTATTCCTTCCTAAATCTATTGAATCAGATAGATACATTTAAGTGAATCAGGAGAATGTTAGAGTACTGTTCAAGCACTTTTTTAGAAAACTACATTATACGCTATATAAGTCAAGTCCATTTACCAAAACTACATTGTGTAAAACTATCAGTTTTTCACATTAATAAAGCAAATCTCAGAGAAAAGGGATTAACAGAGTATGATACTACAAGAATGTAAATGTTATTTTGGATATAAATCTACAGCGTGCTGAATTTAATCATTTAAATATGTATCATGAGCAAAGATACGTTGTGCTTTAACAAGTCTTTACTTTCCCAAATCATTCAATATTATATACTCCGCTGAGGTTGTTTCATAACACTCAGCACTATAGAGAAAGAGGAAATAGGGCAGCCTAACTCTTTCCTGTCACATCTCCAGCTCTATGCAGCATGAGGTATGAGACGGCACCTCGCAAACTTTCTATGCATCTAGATTAAAAGATGAGAACATTGCAAGTGAATGCAGTTTAGAATCTACAGTACATGGGCCCTTTCAAACACACAAAATGGTGATGTTAACATTGAAGAGCAGCAACATTCAACCTTGATCAGATCAGTTCAGGAAACAATAGCACATTGTGAGAGTAAATAGATGGCACTGTTTAGATAATGGCTTAGATAGCAAACAAACATGGAGTCTGACACTTGAGGAAGTGTAGTGACAAAGCATCAGGTCAATACAATGTTTAAATGTGAAAGTGTGAAGGTTGGCACATATAAACATTGGTAAATCATTATGTTCAAATGGAACAAGGCCGAAGATAACACAGTGATAAAAGTAGACACCAGGAGCAGAGGCGATAAGGCCATTACGCCCTGAGCATGTGTCATGTTTGTGAGCAAGGATTAGATCATCGAACTAAAAGCCCTACAGTTACCTGGCCTCAGTGCTAGAGTGTGTGTTATTTCTGTGAAGCCATGCACAGAAATGAGGATATACCAGTGGTGGGTCTGAGAAAAACATTCACTTCAAACACTGTAGCAGCCCAAACCAGAAAGCCAGAAACGTGTCAAGCACTGCACGACAACACACCACATTTCACATTTCTGCATGTCAACGAAAAAATGATTCATGCTGATAAGGCAACGGATACAGTCTGTCCCTATTTCGTCCAACATTCATAATAGTAGAGATTCCTCAACCTGACATGTGGACAACACACACACACACACACACACACACACACACACACACACACACACGCGCGCACACACACACACACACACACACACACACACACACACACACACACACACACACACACACACACACACACACACACACACACACACACACACACACACACACACACACACACACACAGAGGAAAGGAAAAACACATGTGAAAGTGCCACCCTTCTCCAGTCCAGACAGTGTGTGAACCACCCACAGTGTCAGTAGTCGCGGGGCTCCACCACCACAACAACACTTGCCTGAAGCCTTGAGATCTCTCCTCCTCTTCGTCTCCTGGCTCTCCACGTTGCTCCCTCTCCTGGCTGGCCTCCTGCCCCTCTTGGTCCTCCTCTCCCTCTCCCCCTCGCACCGCCGTCCACGTCCATTTGGCCCATGACACGGGTGACAGCCAAGACATCCCTTCTCTTTCCACAGCAGGGTGTGCGGATGGGGGGGTGGGGGGGGTTCTTCAACCCTTCTGTTGACTCACTGGTTCTCCAAAGCCTGACTGATCCTTCGCTGTGTTTTTCTTCTTCAGATTCGCTCCCTGCCAACAGCTCTCACATCTTCCCACAGAGCCTCTCTCTCTTGATTCCCACGAAAGCAGGGAGACATTTCTTTACCACTCCTCTCTTTTTTTGGTATGTTCTCAGTGTTAGAGTCACAGAGACATTCGCTGCCTTCTCAATCTTCTCCTTTTCTTTACCTCCAGTCACGCTCCCTTTCCCCTCTGTGGACAGAATACCTCTGCTCTGATCAGCTGGGTTTCCAAATGCTGTTCTCAGCCTCTCCTCTGCTGGCTGAAACCCACCACTCCCCGCCTGTTTCCCCTCTACCTCGGGCCAGCCCACTTACAAAAAAACACAGCAAGGGGAGGCAGGAAGCCCACAGCCGTGAATACAGAGCAGCTTCTCTCTAGTCAAACTCAATGAGTCCCCCTGTGGTGGGAGAATGGTACGTTCCTGTCAGACCGTTCTTGCACTCTGAAGCAGAAGGAGGGAGTCTGAAAACAAACACAGGAGAAGGAGGAGGAGGAGGTGGAGCCGAACTGTTGGGGCTCCACAATTTTATAGCCCAAAGAGAGAGAGGTTAGGAATGTGAGGTTGGTTCTTAAAGCCTTCTCTGCTCCCCCAGGCCATTAAACAGTTAACTGTGTCTCCCATACAGTGGCAGGCATGCATGACCAGGGGAACCAGTTTAGTTAGATAGCCCCAGGAGACTTACCTGGCTGGATTCAATGTGTCTGAGGTAACAGTTAAGCTGACAGGGAACAAGGGCCATCAATGCACTCATTGTCTCTCACTCAAATTCATTGTTGATCCTGACACATACAGGTACAGGTACATATTGTACAGGAAAAGAAAGGGAAATAAAGAATAACATTTCTAATGTGTTACCAGTTTACGTTTGCATCACATATTTTACTGACTTTATATAATTGTACTGTTTGGTATTCTGTTCGGTTCCATTCTCTGTACATTTAGTGACCTGATTATGCCAATCAGCAGCAGTCATCAGCTATAAAGTAAGTTTAACAATCACCACTTTCACTTTGATGTTAATCTTCAAAGCAAAATTAAACCCGTAATAACTTCAAAGTGGCCCCAACTGCTGTGCTTCAGAGAAAGGTTTACATTGTATTGTCTGTCTAAAACAACAGTCACATGCCTGTGTACATTAAAAGAGTGAGTGAAATCCTTCCTCCTGTCAGGACTACCAGTGATAAGAACCCCTCCTAATGCTTTTCCAATGTAGGACATGGGGAACAGAATCCACTACTTACGTCTCTGACAGCTAGAGACTTATGTAGTTGCTTTTAGTCTAATCAAAAGGGAATGTTATAAAGTGACCGCCTATTTAGTAAAAAATGCCCAAATAGTTGTTACTGTGCCTGCCCTTAAACGCTATAAAATCCAAAAGAGAGGTTCCCGCACATTATCTTACTTGAAAAAATATAAATGTATTTATTTGGTGGCAACGTTTCCGTGCTAGACTTCCATCTGTCGAACCCTTTTGTAACCATTTTATAATTTTAAAATGTAGATGTATAATAGATTCCTTTAAAAAAATGCTATTCTGTTCTATCCTATACCATTTGTTAATATTTTTTAAACTTGCTAAATTGTTAAATAGAGGAAAAAAGGTTGGATCTATCCTTTTACTTGCAGGTGAGCCAATAAAACAAAAACAAAGTATCCATTATGATGTCAAGGGAAACAGTCTCATAAATGATGAGACAAACAAACACTACTGTATATCTAGAAAGCACTCACAGGTTGAAATCAACCGACATGGACTTAATATTAAAGGTGAAGTAAGCGATTTATTTACGTTAATAAGTGTTAAATCGCTCTTTATTCATACAGTGATCACTTACATAATGTGCGCGTTTCATAAAGCCGATTTCTCAGTCAGCTGCTCTGCATGTAATCGGCAAGTAAACTTATTGGAGGATCCCGAAATGTATATCCAATCACAAGAGAGAACGATACAAACCGACACCCGTCTCACTCATGGTCTCACTGCTGGTGCACGCCAGAGCGACAGATGGGTGAATGTTTATGCGCCTACAATGGCGGAGCAGGTAAAAATCCTTCCCAATGTCTGTTTTGATGGTTTTTATCATGTTTTATCACACTTATGGATCTGAGATGATGCTAGATAACTCGCTGCTTGAAGACCACAGTGCATTAATGTGGTGACCTAGGTCCATGCGAGCGAGGGGACTGCTAACTGCAGTAACTGACAGGAAGTTAGCTAAAAGAACCATTCTGCTTACAGCACCTTTAAGTGCTTTCAGTACCTTGAGGGTCGACAAATCTCTTATGAATGGTAATTATGACCCACATTTGTGGCAGTTTCTTTCAAAATCAGTGCTTTTTGCAACGCCTGTTTGGTATATTATATTGCTATTTCGTGAGCCTTCTCATTTAAAACGAATATGCATCCTGATATTGTTTGCTAATATTGCACTCCCTCTCCAGAAACTTCTCCAATGTTTGGCTTGGCCACGCAGCAGCTAAACTCCTCCCAAATTCCAATGGAGGAGCAGAGAGACACACACACACGTGCCTCAGTCAGGCTCAGAGTTTCCACATTGGACCAGAAAGGGTGGAGTTAGTCCTCTGCCCACGTATTTACTGTCTGGGTCTGGAGGTTGTGGCTAGGGTACAGAGCGAGGGGTGATCCCTGCTTGAATCCCTGCTTGAAAACACAAAGAGATTATCAGTGGAGCTCAAGGATCAATTTGTGCTTTTCTTCTAGGATTGTCTTGTCTTTCTGAAAGCACCAGCATTTCATATTTTTGAAGTGACTGAGCCAGAGTTGAGACCCGCAGGAGCTCAGGCTTATTAGAACAAAAGATTACTGTCTCCCCACACTTTGTCGGCTCTAATCTTTGTCAATCATCTTTCATCAACACTCAGGTCATACTTGACTAATGGACAAAGCTGTAACACATGAGAAACCTGCATTTTGTGGAGGTTATCTTTCACCATAAATCAATGTTTGTAACTGGAGAGAGCATAACAACTCTTGGTTTCCATGTATTCACTTTTTATTCTAGATGGCTCCCCGCACCAGTGGTGAGGGGGGCCCGGGTAAGTTACATAAGAAAGGGTAACTTCCTATTGCCATCCTTGTTATGAAAACATAACTATTCGTTGGCAGTTCTCTAGAAACACTCTATACTACAGTGGAGGAAATAAGTTTTTGACCCCTCACTGATTTTGTAAGTTTGCCCACTTACAATGAAATGAACGTTTTATAATTTTAATGCTAGGTTTATTTTAACAGTGAACAGAATATCAAAAAGAAAATCCAGAAAAAGAAATTATTTTGCATTTCATTGAGTGAAATAAGTATTTGATCCCCTATCAAAACATTGCTTAGTACTTGGTGGAGAAACCCTTGTTGGCAAGTACAGAGGTCAGATGTATCTTGTAGTTGATGACCAGGTTTGCACACATCTCAGGAGGATATTTGGACCACTCCTCTTTGCAGATCCTCTCCTAATCTTTAAGGTTTCGAGGCTGTCGCTTGAGCTTCAGTTCCCTCCACATATCTATTGGATTAAGGTCTGGAGACTGACTACGCCACTCCATGACCTTAATGTGCTTCTTCTTGAGCCACTCCTGTGTTGCCTTTGCTGTATTTTTAGGGTCATTGACGTGCTGGAAGACCCATCCACGGCCCATTTTTACGGGCCTGGCTGAGAGAAAGAGGTTGTCACCTAGTATTTCATGGTACATGGCCCCATCCATAGTTCCCTCGATGCAGTGAAGTCCACCTGTCCCCTTAGAAGGGAAACACCCCCAAAGCATAATGCTTCAACCTCCATGCTTGACTGTGGGGATGGTGTTCTTGGGGTCATAGTCAGAATTCCTCTTCCTCCAAGCATACGAGTCACTATGATACCAAATAACTTGATTTTGTTCTAATCTGACCACATCACCTTCTCCTAAGCATTCTCTGAGTCGTTCAGGTGTTCATTGGCAAACTTCAGACGGGCCTGTACATGTCCCTTCTTGAGCAGGGGGACCTTACGGGCACTACAGGATTTCAATCCATTACGGCATAGTGGGTTACCAATGGGTTTCTTGGTGACTGTGGTCCCAGCTGCCTTGGGATCATAAACAAGCTCCTCCTGTGTAGATCTGGGCTGATCCCTTTCTCATGATCATTGATACCCCACGAGGTGAGATCTTGCATGGAGCCCCAGACCGAGGGAGATTGATGGTCATTTAGTGTTTCTTTCATTTTCGAATAATCGCACCAACAGTTGCTTCCTTCTCACCCAGCTTCTCGCCAATGGTCTTATATTCTATTCCGGCCTTGTGCAGGTCTACAATCTTGTCCCTGATGTCCTTAGACAGCTCTTTGGTCTTGCCCATGATGGAGATGTTGGAGTTTGATTTATTGACTCTGTGGACAGCTGTCTTTTATACAGGTAACAAGTTGAGACAGGTGTGTTTTATAAAGGAAACTAGTTGAGATTAGGAATACTTTTTTAAAGCACGAGGACTAATCTGTGGGAGCCAGAATTATTTATGGTTGGTAGGGGATCAAATACTTATTTCACTCAATGAAATGCAAAATAATTTATATATTTTTTTAATGTGATTTTCTGGATTTTCTTTTTGATATCACTGTTAAAATACACCTAGCATTAAAATGATAGACTGTTCATTTCATTGTAAGTGGGCAAATTTACAAAATCGGCGAGGGATCAAATACGTATTTCCTCCACTGTATATACAGAACTGAATACAGCCATTATTTGTCACTGCTTACAAAAACAAACCAGGCGTCCTCAAAGATTTCAGCTTGAAGTCTGCCTTTCTAGTCTAAAAATGGCATCAATAAACATCAGTAGGTAGCGTGTGGCAGTTGTGTGTGTGTGTGTGTGTGTGTGTGTGTGTGTGTGTGTGTGTGTGTGTGTGTGTGTGTGTGTGTGTGTGTGTGTATGTATGTCCCCAGATAAAAGACCACCCCATTCTTAAAGGCTGCTCCACCACAGCCATGAGAGCTCCTGCCAAGGAATCTGACGCTCCACCAAAAACCAAACACAACTCTCAAGAGCTCAGACTTCAAAAGCAGTGGGAGGAACCTAAAAAGCATTTTATTTTAAGAAGACAGTAAGTCGCTCAAGCTAGAAGGAAAACAATTTGTTCAGTCTTTCTCTGTTGACACAGTAACTCAAACTCTGCCTGTGTCTATGGAAAAATGTGACTAATTACATATTTATGTTTAGTCTTCTGTAAGGGCTTAACATCCAGTGACTATATTTGTCTGTTGTGTAACTTCACAGCTCAAGTGTCAGAACAAAGCAGAGGTCAAATTGACATATACACACCATGTCGACGGAAATGATACCTAAAATACATCCTGACTCATTTTTAGAGGACAATAATGAAGCCACAAAGCTACACACAACAGACCTCCCTCTGGAGCCTGAAATAAATGTGTGCAGACGGAGTCAGACACACAGAGAGGAAGGAAGTGAATCAAAATGTGACGAGAAGAATAGTTTTGTTATGTGATTGAGGAAAAGAGGGAAAGAGAGGAAGGACAAGCGGAGCAACCGCCATCTGCAGAGTAACAGGATGGATAAACAATGGACAGGCAATGAATAGGCAACACAAACTGCATGAGAGGAGCACCTTCTCTGAAAGTAAACATCTCTTCCCCCTCAATTTCTGTCAAATAGCAGAATCAGTGTGTTGCAGTGACATCTATTGGTGAAATCTTACACTGACACCCAGACACAGAGCACCTAAATAGGAAACTAATCTGGCTTAACAAGTTGTTTATGTGATAGCGATAAACATAATACATTTCAAACCTTAAATTGAAAATGTCATAGAACAACCTAAATGTAGGCCTATGTGCCACACCTGTATACAGTGCAGAGTTTATACAACGGTGTCACTATTGCACACTTAACTGTAGGCTATAAATGTGCATGACATGTATGGTTTACGAGCTATTTGAATTAAAGTTGCAATGGCCCATTCATTTGAATCGCAGCATATAGACTTGACTTAAGTCATGATAAGTTCATTATTGCACAATGATCAACTGTACACAAGTTCTTAACGATTTGTTACATTATGTAATAACAAGTATTAAAGCATATGGAGCCCAATTAACCTCTACTTTATTTAGGCTTTAATTCAGTAATTAACTCAAACTTCAACATGCTTTATGTTGCACACATAAACTAATGAGCTTAAAAAAAGGCCTACCTGTCAGCAATTTGCCATTTGTCAATTTAATTATACCCTCATCAATTTATGAAATGGCAAAATTACAAAGATCCAGCCCCACGCCCCTCCCCCCAAGACACAGAGCATCTTCGTAAGATAACTAGGCCTATCTAAAAACAGACATAGCCTTAACCTTTTAAAACAATTAGGCCTAACAAGTCAATGGTTTAAGTGTTTAATGTTGCATGAAGATCAAGCTAATTGGCATATCAGAGTACACCAGGCATGGACCTAGTCACATGAGCACTCTACAACAATAAATAAATAGAAAGGAATTCATTAACAGATTGGGCACTGTAAAAATTGTTTTCTGACACTTACCGCGAGTCGTAAAGTGTGTTGCTGTCCATTACATGAAGTTGTTAAACGGCAGGGAAGTTAAGATATTATCATGCAAAGAAAACGCAAAAAGGGCTAAAGACTGAACTAATGAACTACAGTCTAAACTAGTTTTACTTGATATGGAAATAGTTGGTCGATGGGTGGCAGTAAAGCTCTTCGACATGTGTCAAACATTACCCAAACCCGAAGAAGAAGTAGTACTTCCGCTGTGACGTACTAGTCAGCCAGTAGTAAATGGCGGTTGCGAACAGGGTGGACAGTAAACATTACCACGGTTATAACTTTAACTGTCAAAATATCATCAACAACATGTACTCGACTGTGTCGGAAATACAGGAGAGTTACAAAATGTTTATTTTCAACTTTCAGGTCGGTTCATGTGCTGTGCTGACAGGAGATTCACTCCCGAGGAACCGACAACGCAAACGGTAAGTGGTGCACCATACGGATCTGTAATTGTTAGAACCAGCGGTTAGTTTACATAATTGCTTATAAGTGCTTATTAAATAGTTAAGCTTGGTCCAAAAAAATATAGACACGTCTGTATTTCTGTGCCAACAACAACCAACAACTGTGTCAACTTACGGCCTCTGTTAAAAGATTGTACTACCTGCCCTGCTGCAGCTTAAACTTGCACGAGAGCTAACAGTAGTAAGGCTAATGTTTCGAAGCTGTGATACATTCTAAGTTAAATGGCACCTGAGCTGAGGCCATTTGTAACATGTGTGTTTTAAGCTACTTGGCTGTTCAAATGAAAGGACTTGACCAACGCTTATGTCAACGTTCTTAGTCGAACTAATGGAGAAAGAAGACGGAGAAAAGGACACGGAGTCCGAGGAGACTGAGCTCCGTCTGAAAGTGGAGGCGTTGAAGCAGGAGCTCAGCGAGTGCAGAGCCGAGCTGGCAAAGCTCCAGAAACAGCTCAACCAGTCCCAGAGACAGCACAAGAGCACAGAGAGCTACAACGAAGACCTGAGAAAACAGGTCAGTGCACACAACCCGTCATGACCTCAGCACACATCTCTTTACGCAGCCTACAAGGAGTGTCGCAGCCCAGTTTTTGTACATTTAACAATAATGCACTCTCTAGTAGTATGCAAAATGTAGTTTTTCATGGCACTAGAGTTGGATATTAAAGGGTTTCTTCCAGGAAACTGACCAGATCCTAACCCCATCTCACCTTTTACTCACTTTATTTAGTAGATTACTTCCTAATAACCTTTCTAATTTATAGCAAGCCACTGATAAAATCATTTGCTGTTTGAAATAGAAAATGCTTACTGTGAATGTTTATAAATTATGATGAAAATGTCATAAAACTCTTTATTTATTTTCATGTTTTTTTCTAATTATCATGTTATCTGAATTGTATCGTTTCAGGTTGACCAGCTGAGCGCAGAGATTCATGAACGGAAGAAGAAGGATAAAGACAGAGTCGACATCAACACTCAGACAGAAGAACATGTGTGGACAGAAACTGGTGCGTAACTTTCATATACTTCATTAAATTCATTAAATTAGTTAGTCAGACAGACAGAAAGCAATTAAACTGTTAAAAATTGTTTCCATTTTCCTTTCCAGATTATTACAACTACTACTATGGAGACTACTCGCAGAACCCAGAGACGTCCGACACTCAGGAAGTCCTGGACACAGTAGTAGCAGTGGATGCAGCTGAAAGCAGCGAGGCGGCTGAGGATTCAACACCAAACGAAACAGCAGCTACTGAAGTGTCAACTCAGCCTGCCAACAGTGTTGCAGTCACAACAGAGGTTAGTTTTTCCTAAAAAGTTACTTGAAGCAGACATAAATGCAAATGTTTGATGTTTATACCTCATGAACGACTAAAACTATTATTATTATCTATTAACTGGCTGTATCAAAACTGTATCAATACTAATGCCAAATACTGAAAGAAGGACATGTTGAAATGAATGGTAAAGTATTGTATTATACTATTTATATTATTTGAAAAGGAGTTGACATAAAGACCAATGGATGGCATTTTCTCTTTCAGGAGGGTGATGCAGGATCCATTGCCGACATGTTGAGGGCCACTGCTGAACAGGCTCTGACACAGACTGGGTTTGTCTTTGATGAGACTTCTGGGATGTACTATGACCACAGCACGGGCTTCTACTACGACTCGGTTGGTCAAACAGACACAGCAGAAATTATTATCAATATATTTGTTTTTGTTTGAGGGAGATGTTGTACCAGTCTTTTGAACCTATTCATGTTTTTCTTCCCTCGTCCCCAGGCTAGTCAGTTGTACTATGACGCAAGCACAGGCATTTACTACTACTGTGATGCAGAGAGTGGACGATACCAGTTTCACTCCAGGATTGAGGTGCCAGCTGTACAAACTTCTGAAGAGCCTTGGCAGGATAAGAGCAGCAGTGAAAAGAAGGGCAGAAAGCTTAAGAAAGGATACAAGAAAACCTCACGCAAGGACGATAAGGTATGCAACACCTGGATCTCTTTCACTGACACATGACATAGATGCATTTTATACTTGGTGGCTGACAGCCGGCTTTTGACTTTGTAGTTCCCCATTTAAAAACAGCGATTGTCTCAGTCTTCAAATGCATTCTCTTTTAGGCTAGTTGACTAAATAATTATCCTCTGACCTAGGTGCAAGAGGTGACTAACTCATTGGCTAAAATGAAGATTTCTTCTTACTGGAATACTGCTTCCCACAGAGGTACACCTTTTCATACAAACATATGAACCTTTACATTCATGTAAATAAATAGTTTTAGATATGGGACTTATCTCAGTACATTTCCCATCACAATAGGAATTATACCTGCAAATTGCCCATACATTTACAACACTTTCAAAATATTTGATGTGATGTTGACTCACACAGTGTTGTTGGGTTTATATCAAAATCTAAAGTAAGTAATGAAATTTGAACATAATAATGTGATGGCCAAACTAGGAAAGTAGGACCCAATTTAAAAAAAAGAGTCCCAATTCAAACCATAAAGCATTCAGCCATTTCATATTGCGAAGAGTCCTCACAAAGTTCTTTGTGTTTGAACTGGTCATCAGTAGTTACTCCTTTCCTTACCTGTACCGTGGGTAATCTGGGTGCAAACTAACATTTAGATCACTGGAGGTGTAGGTTTAAAGTGAATTGTCTTTGAAGACTGAAACCAGGTACAAAAACAGTACCAGACATGGCATGGAACATGGGATCTACAAAGCCAGCTTGCCCGCTGTCAGTGAGCATCACTGCAGATGCTAATCTCACTGTTGACTGTCTAATGGCAGGAACTCATTTGTGACGAGGTAAAGATGGAAGAAGAAGAAATTGAGTGGGTCGAAAAGAGGGCAACAACCAAGAGAACCACGGAATCACGAAAGCTGAAGCGAAGGTCTCGCAGCCCAGACGTGGCTCCACGTAGAAGAGACTCTTCTAAACACCGGGAGGAGAGCGACAAATCTTCATCAAAGAGGCAGAAGCTGAGAAACGGTTCACGCGATGACGATAAGGACAAGGGAAAATCCAAGAAGAAAAGCAGGAAATCCAAGTCAAAGAAGGAGAAGAAGAAGAAGAAAAAGAGCCCGGCTCACAGCGGTGACTCAGAGGGAAACAGTGAACAGGAAGAGGGTGAGCTCACAGAGTCTGAGAGAGAGGAGTGGGAGTCCACTCCCTCTGTCTCAGCAGCTTCTAGCTCCTCCTCCTCCGCAGAGAGCCCACTGTCAGAGATGGACACTCAGAGTCAGGGAGGTGAGGGGAAAAACCAGCCCAATTCAAAGCTTATTCAGGACGTACATCTACACAATATCTGTCTCTTAACTTTCAGCTAGTTAGATCATCACCTTTCATTTGTTCCTAACACTGTATATTTCTGAGGTAGCTATGTTCCTGTAACAGTGCAATCTGTTTATTCTTTCTTGCAGTCAATGACATTTGGCCGCCCTGTGTGAGAGTGACTGTGGTCAGGTCCCCGGTGCTGCAGGTGGGCACTCTGTTCATCATCACAGCCGACTCTCCAGCCACCATCGGCAGGTTTGTGCTGTCCTCTCTCGTGGTCGTATGGCAGCAGGAGTAATATTTAAATCAAAGTGGTAATACTGTTTACCAAGCAAAAGTGAGAGTGTTGCGATTTAAGAATGGGGTTACCACAGTGGGACACATGTGCTGAGGCTGCAGTACCAAAAACAGAATGACATGCCTTTAAGTAGGAACTGAGAAAATAACCCCCCTTAAGAGGCACCTTCTTGAAGAATTGATCTCATTCATAACAATGTCTCTGAAAATTCCACCTGCTGTCTCTCTGTTGCAGAGAGAAAGATATGGACCATGCGATCAGAATAATAGAAATGGGAGTCAGCAAGGTATTGATTTGCCCTTTCTTTTTCTCTGCGAGGATGAACATTAATAATCAGTATTGCAGTGTTATGTCATGTTCCTAACCGTGAACTGTGTTTGATTCCAGTTCCATGCGTTGGTTTACTTTGACCAGGATCAGCAGTGTTACATGCTGGTGGACCAGGGAAGCCAGAATGGAACAGTCATTAACGGCAACAGGATCTTACAGGTAGACAGTTTGTCACCCTTTGTTAATTAATAAATAAAATAAAGTTCCACTCGTCAATCAATTCATCTTTCTTCTGCAGCCCAAAATCAAGTGTGAGCCACATGCACTGATGCACGGTGATGAGGTGAAGATGGGCGAGACCGTGCTGTCCTTCCACATCCACTCAGGGACCGATACGTGCGATGGCTGCGAGCCTGGTCAGGTGATGGCTCACCTCAGCAAGCACAAGAAAGAGGAGATGACAGGTGAGCTGTCAGACTTTTGAAAAGCCAGTGATAAGCTGATCCAAAATCTTTTTTGTAAAATCTGATTTGCTTTTAATTTCTTTAAACCATTCCTAATAAAGTGGCTTTATGTGAGATTTCACTCACTTGTTGTGGTTGTGTACTACCATATCACGACATAAAAATAATATAACAGTGATCATTTAACTTTGCTCTGTATTCTCCCAAAGTTCCTGCTCCCACCAAAGAGCATAAAGAAGCACTGAGAAAAAAGGAGCTGCAACAGATGAAGGCAAAATATGGGCTGAAGGTAAGTGTCAACAGGACTAGCAGCTACCAAAAATGTGCTTTTTCTCTTAAGGCAGCCAGCCAATCACCTCTGTGCTATCTCTGTTAACAGAGCAGTGAATATGAGGAGGCCAAAGCCCTGAGGAACCCCAAATACCAGAACCGAGCGGAGTCTCGACGGCAGACTGTCGGCAGCGAGGGCGTTTTCCAACGAGATGATGCGCCCGCTTCTGTTCACCAGTAAGTATGAGGTCACTGACTGTTATCGCTAAAGGAGGAAAAAAAAACAATGGATGAAATGGAAATCATGTATTGTGTTTTACTTGCCTTCTCAATAGGGAGATCAGTGAAGTCAATAAAGGACGGAAGATGCTGGAAAAGATGGGCTGGAAGAAAGGAGAGGGGCTTGGTAAAGAGGGAACGGGAATGAAAGACCCGGTAAGATCTGTTGACAGATTTCCTTGTTCACTGAATTGTTTTGTGAAACAACAAAATGACTTGACAATACTTTTCCTCTCTCCACAGATTCAACTACAAATCAGAAAGTCCCAGTCAGGTTTAGGGGCCGGTGGCGCGATGTCTCTAGACAGCGTCTCTGTGACCAAATCAAAGTCCCAAAAGAACTGGGAGAAGGCGCGCGAGAGATTTGCTGATACGTGCCAGCCCGACGTGCTGCTGTCGCCTAAACCGCAGAAGAGCATGTCACCCAAAGCCTGGGTCAAATCAGAAGAGACTGACACGACAGACACACAAACAGGTTTGAATCCAGACGGCCAAAATTAGGAAAAAGAGTGTTGATTAAAGGACGCATAGAAAATAGTATTATTTTACAGAACGACGAGGACAACAGAAAGTGACAACAATGATGTCACTTGGGACTGTTCTGTTCATTTCAACACTGTCTTATCACCCAGAATCTGTAAAAGTCACTAGCTGCCGTTGTTCAGTGTGTCCTCCCTCCATAAGTGAACTGTGTGGAATGTTTACACTCCCAAAAGAAGAGCAGCAGTGTGCGTTTCACGGCCCAATGCGTCTGTAGTCCAACCTACAGAGGGCAGAGCTGCCAATGTGCCTACCAGAACAACAGGACATGGATCGCCTCAAGCAAATATTGACACAGTGAAGCTATATTTCTCACAATGAGATCGTACTACGATGCAACAACTGTCTGTGTGTTTAGACAGCCACCGTAACTGATCGTGTTAAAGCAGCCACAACTGCTTGGTGTTACTGTGTGCAACCCCCTCCCTCCCCCCCCCCCAATCCCCTCCATTTTTTTATTAAAACCTTGGAACAATGAATTTCGAACATGCTTAACCGTTTGGTTCTTTTTGATTCTTTGCCTATGACGTGACATCAGATGTCATTGGTGTGTTTGCTCCAAAGCAATAAGACGCACACATCCACACACCAGTGTAAGGCCAGTGAGCAAACATGCGTAACAGTCCGACTGTATGCAGTCTTTATCTGGGGGTTAATTTTGAGGGTGTGTGAATATTTGCATGTGTGTGCAAATGTGCGCTTGGACAGAGGCCACTCTTTGACCGAATGGAAAAAGAATGGAAGTCTACTAGTTTTCAGTCAGCTCGGTCAAATAAGGCTAGTATATGTTTAATATTGTCACTGTTACTGCATTATTATAGCTGCATACAACTTCAGAAAAATGAAGAGGTATCAATAGTTCAGCTTTAAGCAACACACGTTTAAGACAATGAATTAGGAGTGACTGGCAGTAGTTTTATCACGCGCTGTTAAATCAGTATCAAACAGGTGAGCAATGAGACTCACGTGACACTCTTGGTTCGACTCTTTGAGCTGGCTCGCAGGCTACTCCTCTTCTGACTTATATTTCCACCCATTTTGATCTCTTCCCTCTTGGTAGTCGATGGACAGCCAACAATGTGTTCCCCTTAGTTAACAGGCATGATCTCCCGAGACTGGAGTGGTGCTCTGCTGTGAGGCTTCCTCTTCTCTCTTGACAGGTGGGTCCCTCCCTTCCTCAAGCCTCCTCCCTCGACCTAACTGCTCTTACTGGGAGTAAACACTCAGCAGCTGATACTGTAATGTAATAAAATCGGGAGGGATCAGCTTGTGTCCTCTGGGCCTCGTATTGGGCAAAAAGTCTCGACCAAGAAAAAAGAAAATAAGAGGTTGAGAGTCATGAGATCGAGTGGGAAACTGGGAATTCTAGTTAAATATGTAGCTCAGGGCTTTTAAGAAATCTGGCTTGACCAGTTTCTGACACAATGCATGCCACTGTTGATTTTTTGTTCAGGCTATTTGTGATGTCACTTCTTCAGAAGTTGTTTACTAAACGTGAAGCCAGTCCAAGGCAAAATCAGCTGATTGTGGAGTTCTATGGTAATTGTAATATATTGAATCTGTTCTGTTGGCTAGCCGTTTTGAAGTGCATGTTTCCAACTGAACAGTGGAGTGTAGGTGTGAAATCTGTGCTATGTAAGCACCACCGGCGTGTATTTATCTTGCAAGCGAGAATACAATGTCACTTCTCTCAAGGTGAGAAAATGTTTGTTTTCTTTGTAAGTTCACAGGCGAGTTAAGACAAGTTCTCTTTGAGTTTCAGTTTGGAGCTGAAACGAAATCTTTGTTAGGCGATGGACCAGAAATAAATGTTCATCCCAAACCGTGTGATAAAGAGCAGCTGCAGAAATATAATAGATTTATTTCGTCGGCATAGTTTTTCCCACATGAAATAAATAATCAGATGTGCTGAGTTTTTAAAGTTATTAAACCACCTGGACTTTTTATACACTGTTCCTAAAACTCACCATCGAAAATGTCTGACTGTTTTCCACGCCCTTCTATCTGAGAGCTTTTCACAGGTCAAAGGTCAAGAAGGAAGGTCGTCCTCTTTTTCATGCCACACATTGCATCACATGCACACACACACACACACACACACACACACACACACACACACACACGCACACCCAATTGCACAGACTTGTGAAAACAACTGTTGTGTGTTGCATTTTTTTTGTTGATAAAATCAGACAAAGAAGGGTGCGTCTCAAAACTGCAGATAACGGATTAATGGTATGTTTCATGATGTAAATGGAGTGCGTACATCCTCACTCCCATTCGTGATAGTTAGGAGGAGTCAGAAGTCCAAACAATTTTGCCATAATGTTTCCATGCAAGGTTTCATTTACACTGACATCACATGAAGTATAATATGCTGTCATTCTGAAGTAAATCATAAATGATGTTAACAAAGATAAATGACACTAAAGCAAATTAACTCATGAAAATGTTTCATTCTGTTAATTCAATTGAATTACATTTATTTAACTCAAATGAAATACATAAAAGTAATTGGTTTGACTGCCCGAGGGATCAGAAGTATTATATATATATAGACTTAGATCTGTTTTAAGGAGCCACACGCCATAACAGTACAGCGTTTTGGGATAATCTCTCACACCACTCTACCACTCTGTGGAAGTTGCCAGACACACATGATCTAATGATATGCCATTGAGTGGAGGCTGCCCCCAGCTGGTAGACTGTGAACACTACCAGAGCCTTCTATGTCAGAGCAGACCACAAAGTAATAGTAAGAGAGCAACTCCTTCATCATCCTCATCATTCATATTTTCCCTGTACAGGGCACGATGTCATTCATCATCTTGCTTGCCATCATGGTCGAGGGCTTGGCCGGGCTGTTCAGCCATTATCGCCCACTGGAGTCTGTAATTTTGGACGACGTGCCTCAGAAATAAGTTTTGACGGTTTCCCTATTTAAAAGACTTGAATAGCAGTTGCGTGCGTTTGGAGCTTGTCTGGTGTATTGCGTTGCTAGGACCTGACCACATCTTGTTGTCATTTGAAAAGGGAGTCACTGTGTGTTTACCACAGGGAGTCAAATAGGTTTGTAGCAGAATGAAGACCTTGGGAGATATACGGTGCACAAACTAACAGTCACAGGGGTCATTGTGAGGGATCTAGACACACAAATTATAAGACAAATACCTCCTCAGAGTATTCCACTCCACTGCAGTAGGAACATGTAGTTGTATCTGAAGTCTTTTATTCGGAAATGAACAGAACTTTTATGTTCTCCCTTTAACATTGCCATTCTTATTCCAGTGGGGCATGTTTTTGAAGTCTCTCCTTGTTCCAGATGGAAGTAGGACTAAAACCTTCTCAGCCAGACTCAACACGCATTCAATTCATCTAAGCCAGACCCTGTATGTCTGTCTGTCTGCGTGACTGTAGCTCTGTGTTATCGCAATCACAGTTTGTGCCTGTGACTCCATTGAGAGGCATGAGACCAGAAGCGACACCAGTCTGAGGAACACTACTGTGTTGACTCAACTTCCCTCTGAATGTCCGGCCCCCCTCCTTCTGTCCACACCAGCGACTGAGCCTCTGTAAATCAGAGCAGGGCACACAGGCTGAATACAGTGCAACAGATTACACTGTTTTAAAATGGCTTGCCCTCCTTGGTTGGAGGGCATCAAAAAAGATTCCAGCTGCAGAAGATGCAGAGGAGGGGACAGGAAGCGGGGGTTTGTTTGGAAGTGCTTCCAAACGTCCACAGGTCAATCAGCTTGGTAAGAGAGGAAATGATCCACATTCCAACCACATTCCAGCATGAATATTGTTTTCATATTCAACAAAGCACCATCTTACAAGTCCTTTTTAGGTGAGGAAATGTGATTGCACTATTTGGAAAAAGGAAAACCTCCTGCAATATGATGTGTGTAAACTAAATAACCCGACTAAAGCTGTCATAGGGCTTCTGTTTGTTTATTTGAGAGGGGCAACAGTCCTTCCCATGTACGTCATGCCGGGTGGGTGCCTCAGTATAAAATACCACATCCAGACCAAAATTCTTGTGCTCCAAACTGAATGGAAATTCCAACACAACTACGACTTACTCCAGGCAAGGGATTCAGACAACAGCCGCTGTTGAACGTCTTGCTTCCACCCTTGGCTTTTCCTGCTGGGTGTGTCTCCCAGTGACCTCATCTTCCCAGAAATCCTTTAGAAACCTCAGCGGCACACTCGCTCACATGATGCAAGATGTCCACAATCAATCACAAACCGGTCAGTGTACAGAAAGACAGTTAACTTTGCTTACAACATCAACAGCGTGGATGGTGGTGTCTGTTCATTCAACCAGAATGTGTGTGTGTGCGTGAGGACTAGCATCCTGTTTATACAGCCTGGTTCTTGCTGCCCGCTGTGAGAAATGTCAGCCTTAACCGTATTGTTCTTGCCAACGTTTTTTTCCATTGAAATCTGTGTGACTAATTCTCCCTCAAGGGGGAAAAAAACTCATGTGAGCAAACCTTCACTAACCTGCCTGTGCCTGTGAGTCTTAACAAGAACAGCTTGAATGAACAGAAAGTTTTAAACTATAAGTACTGTACAACTCCGCACATCACAACCAACACAAACTGCTGGGTTGGCTGGTGGGGGGGAATTATAGATTATTGAAAAGAGGCTTTGTGTTCATGCAAAAAACACACAATAGCTCCCACGCGACAGCAGGACCTTTTAAACCCAGACACAGCACATTCAATGAGTCATCTGACACACTGTCCAAAAGTCAGCTGATCAATACCAAAGAACACAAACAGTTAACTACAGCAGACATATAGTGTACTAAAAGCACACTGATATGCATAAAGGGACACCTGACAGGCTGACCGGCCGTCACACTTAAAGTTTCAGAAGTGTGAAAAATCCTACCTTTGCTTCTCTGAGTAGTGACAGGCTGTGTTGGAGCTGCCAGGAGTTTCGGATGTTTAAAGTCCTCAGAAAGTGAGTCTGTGCACTCAGGCTGCTGTAGGAGTTGCCGCTCTCTGAGTGAAAATACTTGTTCTCTCTCTCTGCGTGGCGGAGTCTAGTCCATGTGGCTGGATGGGAAATGGGAAATGAACTCTCTGGGCAGAGAGCCAACAGCAGACTGAGGTTTTAAAGACACAGCAGTTTTCAGTGCTACAGCAGGTCTGGTCACACTTCACACAGTGTGGAGGCTATAAGTAATGTTTTCAGATGCTATATTTATCATTCCCATAACACACTGCTGACTTCATTTCCGCTTTATTTACTTATGCTAATACCAAGAATAATTGTTTTTCCTTAACTTAGGCCTACTTGTTTTACTTACTTTTACTTAAAGGGCTTTTAGATTTTCTGCAACGTTATGCTTATTCCAGTCCAATTCATGGGCAAGTGTTAAATAGTTTTTACTTTGACACTTTTATTTGATAATTTCAAGTTCTGGTGACTTTACAAATTCAGATGAATAATACAAAAAGTAATTAAATAACTTACTATGTATTTTTGTACTATAACATGTATGCCATACTTTTGAATTTAGGGCTTTTTCTACACTGTAGTATTGCTACTTTTACTTCAGTAAAGGAGTACTTCTTCCACCGCTGAGCTCTTCAGTGATCTCTCCACTCCTCTTCGCTACTCTGGAAAAGGAACAACTTAATAGGTGATCTGTGATGATTAACTCATTAAAACCATCCGTGAAATTCAGATTTAAATGTGAAAAAATAAAAATAAATATTAGGTTGTCATCTGAAATTAGTTTTCATCAGTTTTTGTATTGAAACATCCAAGCTTCTCAAGTTTGGTATCATGATTTGTCAATTTTGTCATGATAATGTTCACACACACAACAACAATCACACTGTATATAGTACAACAAAGAGGTTTGTACCCTGAATAAGTGAACTGGTGTCTCCCTCTAGTGTTTTTTCATTAGAAGGCAACTGCAGCAGAAGGATTGGCTACGGTTGTATACTGTTTATGCTACCACCAACTAAGTGCATCATGCAGAGTACAGCTGAAAATAAATAAATAAAATAATACCTATTCATTTATTCAAGGTTTTATTTTATTAGGTTTGACTAATTACTGGTACTAAAACCTGTTGAGACTAGTATACTGGCCATTAGCCAACTTTACCAGCAATAACCATCTACACTGACTCCATTCTGTGTTGGGAGAGGATACTAATTTTCTCTATCCATCCATCCATCCATCCATCCATCTATCCATCTATCCATCTATCTATCTATCTATCTATCTATCTATCTATCTATCTATCTATCTATCTATCTATCTATCTATCTATCTATCTATCTATCTATCTATCTATCTATCTATCTATCTATCTATCTATCTATCTATCTATCTATCTATCTATCTATCTCTCTCTCTCTCTCTCTCTCTCTCTCTCTCTCTCTCTCTCTCTCTCTCTCTCTCTCTCTCTCTCTCTCTCTCTCTCTCTATCTATCTATCTATCTATCTATCTATCTATCTATCTATCTATCTATCTATCTATCTATCTATCTATCTATCTATCTATCTATCTATCTATCTATCTATCTATCTATCTATCTATCTATCTATCTATCTATCTATCTATCTATCTATCTATCTATCTATCTATCTATCTATCTATCTATCTATCTAATCTATGCATAATGATATCTTGAAAAAGGAGAGTGAAACTCCTCAGAGAGTCCCCATTTGTATCATTGAGACTAATCACATATATGTATTTGCTGCCAGGAAACCCATGACTTCATCTCTCAGGCCACACGGTGCTAATGACTTTGTACCACGGACTGGTCACACACTCAGTTAATCGGGCAGCGACGCACGGAGGCAGAACACTGCAGCTGTCAATGCAACCATGCAGAGTCAACGGTCCACTACAAAGACCTGTGCTTTCTATCTCAACATGCAATGAGATCACTGTGATTTTCTCTTCAGTTAGGATTTGATCATTCATGGGCTGGACTTGATCATTATGGACCTCCTCCTACCCCCTTTATTCACACTGTAGCCTGGCAACAAGCCACTGGTTAATATGCACTTCACTTCACCACGTGTAGGTACATGATGAGGAGACATTAATGGCATGATATCAAATGTTCCGTTTGCTGGGAGGACTGTTTTTTTTAATAGAATGATTCCAGATGTTTATTTCAGTGCAGATATATTTCACATTAGCCTAATGGATCCATACATATTTTGAAAGATCTAGGGTTCATTGTCACAGTTTTTCGTTTTTCACTGCCAATACAGATACATGGGGAACTACACTCAACAAAAATATAAACGCAACACTTTTGTTTTTGCTCCCATTTTGCATGAGATGGTCTTAGAGATCTAAAATTCATTCCAGATACGCAATATTACCATTCATCTCAAACATTGTTCACAAATCTGTCTAAATGTGTGATAGTGAGCACTTCTGCTTTGCTGAGATAATCCATCCCACCTCACGGTTGTGCCACATCAAGATGCTGATCTGACATCATGATTAGTGCACAGGTGTGCCTTAGACTGTCCACAATAAAAGGCCACCCTGAAATGTGCAGTTTTGTCTCACAGCAAAATGCCACAGATGCCACAAGCATTGAGGGAGCGTGCAATTGGCATGCTGACAGCAGGAATGTCAACCAGATCTGTTGCTCGTGCATTGAATGTTCATTTCTCCACCATAAGCCGTCTCCAAAGGCGTTTCAGAGAATATGGCAGTACATCCAACCGGCCTCACAACCGCAGACCACGTATAACCACACCAGCCCAGGACCTCCACATCCAGCAGGTTCACCTCCAAGATCGTCTGAGACCAGCCACTGAGACAGCTGCTGAAACAATTGGTTTGCATAACCAAACAATTTCTGCACAAACTGTCAGAAACCGTCTCAGGGAAGCTCAACTGCATGCTCGTCGTCCTCATCGGGGTCTTGACGTGACTCCAGCTCGTCGCCGTAACAGACTTGAGTGGGCAAATGCTCACATTCGATGGTGTCTGGCACGTTGGAGAGGTGTTCTCTTCACGGATGAATCTCGGTTCACATTGTTCAGGGCAGATGGCAGACAGCGTGTGTGGCGTCGTGTGGGTGAGCGCTTCGCTGATGTCAATGTTGTGGATCGAGTGGCCCATGGTGGTGATGGGGTTATGGTATGGGCAGGCATCTGTTATGGACGAAGAACACAGGTGCATTTTATTGATGGCATTTTGAATGCACAGAGATACCGTGATGAGATCCTGAGGCCCATTGTTGTGCCATACATCCATGAACATCACCTCACGTATCAGCAAGATAATGCACGGCCCCATGTTGCAAGGATCTGTACACAATTCTTGGAAGCTGAAAATGTCCCAGTTCTTGCATGGCCAGCATACTCACCGGACATGTCACCCATTGAGCATGTTTGGGATGTGCTTGACCGGCGTATACGACAGCGTGCACCACTTCCCACTAATATCCAGCAACTTCGCACAGCCATTGAAGAGGAGTGGACCAACATTCCACAGGCCACAATTGACAATCTGATAAACTCTATGCGAAGAAGATGTGTTGCACTGCATGAGGCAAATGGTGGTCACACCAAATACTGACTGGTTCTGAGTCCCCAGACCCCCAATAAAGCAAAAAAATGCACATTTCAGAGTGGCCTTATATTGTGGACAGTCTAAGGCACACCTGTGCACTAATCATGATGTCAGATCAGCATCTTGATGTGGCACACCTGTGAGGTGGGATGGATTATCTCAGCAAAGCAGAAGTGCTCACTATCACACATTTAGACAGATTTGTGAACAATGTTTGAGAGAAATGGTAATATTGTGTATCTGGAATGAATTTTAGATCTTTAAGTCCATCTCATGAAAAATGGGAGCAAAAACAAAAGTGTTGCGTTTATATTTTTGTTGAGTGTATAAATCTGATTCATGCGGAACTACGTAGGCTTTGACCAATATGATACTTTTTTTTGGGTTATTTCCCTGGAGAGATTTCTGAGAGGCTTTTTTCTTCTCTCTGAGCTCTCGTCACTGATTGGAGGAGGGGCTCACTGAAGCACAACACACTAAGAACATGCCTGTACTGACAAAGACACACACACACACACACACACACACACACACACACACACACACACACACACACACACACACACACACACACTCAAAGAACCCCGACAACCAACACAATTGTTCCTAAATGTATGCCACCTAAGTCTCATATTATAACTTTATCACAAAAACAAATGACACTTCCATTGTTAAATGTGATCTAGCAAAGATGAATCACAAATATTAATCACACATTGTATCTTTATTGTTTGGAATTTAGACAAAGACCATATTCTGTAATGGATTGAGATGTTTCTTTTTAAATGTATGTAGTGCTTTTAAGACCCCAGACATGTCACTGGTCAATTTGACCCGAACAGTAACAGAGTGTCTATAAAACAAACATAATACAAGGGTTAAACACACATTTTTCACTGATGAGGTTTCTGCAGTGATGTAAAGGTGTACTCCAGGAGAGTGTGGCATCACTGTTAGGTTTGATTACAGGTGCAACATAGTATTCCTTTACCACACTCAACACCAAACCAAAATGAATTTGGTGCTGAGCAGGTAGGGCCTATAGTGTACAGTGGATAGGCTATTTAGAGTTTTTGTTCACCATTGAAAAAAGCTGCCTGGAAATGATCGATGAGTCAGACCAAAACAGTTAAGACTGGACAGCTAAAACATATTGCTGAATCTCCCTGTCACATTATCAGACTGTGGGCTATTCAATTTACCATTTGACACATTGTTATCATAGAAATAATGGTTACAGCTGCTTTCAGATTTGAAGTCAAGTTTTTCAGGGGGATCATCTGGCAGCCAAACACCAATGCAAAGCCTAAATCATTCAAAAAACTACTTTCAAAAGCCTTTGCCTTTTTTCAGCTTGTTTTCTTCTTCCAATGATTATGAATCAAGTCTACTAGCAGTGTAAGTCCTACACAGCCTGATGGATGCATAGATGATGAAAAAGAAAATCTAGATATTCCATAAAAAATATATTTATTTAGTAACCATTAGGCTATACATTCAGATTGTTACACTCTTAAACTCTGCTGGGCTCCAGCTCCGGGTTTTCCTGCCGCTGATCAGATGTGTATGGATGGCTGTGAAGAGGAGGACGTTACATCACTTGCAGTGCAGCCCCACGCCAGCAGCAGCATCCAGCTCGGAGGTAACACGGCGCACACAACCCCAGCTGGCCATATTGTGCACCACCAGCTCTCCGCGAATCGGCTGCGTCACACCAAAGGAAAAAAAGAAAAGAAAAATCATAGTCTATATACCATAAGCGCTGGAGCAACGCCACCGCATCAGGAGAAATACAGTGTTTCAAAACGCTACACGGCTGAGCTGGTAAGTTATTTTGGATGCGGTAGCCTAAATCCTATTTTGCTTATTTATTTTTTTCCTACGGTGCATGCATCAGTCCCCATTATGTCGAAATCCTTGCGTGTCCTCTTCTGCGCTTTTGTGGGTAACAGGCTTTTCTCGTGGCCCACAAAGCGCCTCGCACCACGCACACATAATTTGTGTTCAATCGGTTGAATTCAACACCATAATAATGATTCATGAATGGTTTGTGAAATCACACAGGAGCTGAGAAGCATAATCCGTAAATGCCTATCGTTCAGGAGAAGCCTTTAATAAGATCATGTTTATCCATCCCATCTCCCCAGGTTGGTGTTTTTTTTCGCGCAGGGAAAATGGTTAAACTGGGGAATAATTTCAGCGAGAAAAATAACGGGAAGGTGGTTTCTGAAGACGGATTTGACACCATCCCTCTCATAACACCATTAGACGCCAGTCAGCTGCAGTTCCCTCCACCTGATAAGGTAAGATTGTTTTTTGTTTGAATTTTTCCAGTGATTTGGAGGGTCCAAGTAATTGGCCCTGTGTCTTTATTGCTGCATTTCTGTCATTCCAATTAGTCCGATTAGTGAAAAAATTACAATTCTAATTTATTTGAGTATCCATTCCATGTTTACAAATCCATTATGTCTATATACTGAACAAATACCTGTATCCACCCTGCTTCTGTGAACTCTCATCCCCCTCCTGAAGCCGTAACCGTTAGCTTATTGGATCCTCTCTCTTGTGCATGTGTGTTGTGTGTGTTTCTAACCAGGTGGTGGTGAAGACAAAGGCAGACTACGATGGTGGGAGCAAGAAGGGGAAGCTTCGGTCCCCCAAAATCGCAGAGTTCTCAATAAGCATCATCGAAGGCGTTTCTGAGAGACTCAAAGTGAGGATGCCTTGTTTTTCACACACATTCATCCACCCATTTCCATAATCTCTCTCACTCCTACACATGCATCATATGCTGACCGGAGAGCAGGCATCTGTCTCCCTCGCACCTCAGGGTTCATATTCCAAGTCACACTGTGTGGGACTTCCTCTGGCCAGGCCACCTTCATCTCCTGGTGTCCTGCGCGGCCCTGTCATCTTAGCCGGGCTACACGCACACTGATTCACTTAACCCCGCCCTGAGACTCTCATTAATTCAGCTGCTGCCATGGCGATGGCCTCCAAGCGGCATCATCTCTTCCCCCCCTCCCCCACCCCTCCTTCAAAGCTCTCCCCTGCGTTGGCAGATGTGTCTAGCTGTTCACACCACAAATAGGATGGCGCAAACATATGCTTCTGCAGGAGAAAAGCTTTCAAAAACACAATCCCGGCTCCATGTCTGATTTGCATACTGTATGTAGGCCCCAGAAGGGTCCCTTGCATACTTTTTAAAATTCATAAGAACTGATATGCATGTTTCGCAGGCAGTCTGCTCTCCTTCCACGTTTGGAAATCAACAGATGAAATGGGTTTCTCTCTGCCAAGCCTCCTTTTGTGCCAGAGCTTTAATACTCAAACACCTGAGAGGCAAAAAGCTCATCACTGTCTCAGAGAACACAGCGCTCACATCCTCATACTTTGAAATGCTGCAGAAAGCCCTTTCATGGCAGAGAGGCTCTTTCATAATCTCCTGTTGCTCTGCCTTGATACGTGCTCTGTGCTGTCTGCTCCGCTCTGCCACTGCAGGCTTCACACAAGGCAGATGAGAAGAATATATTTTTATTCACATTGATTCAAGCCCACTACTAAATCTGCGGCAAACACACTGGTGGGGACAGTAGGCCTACAACGAACTTGGATGCACCACGGCACCGTTCTCCCAAAAATACAAGACAGCTTCAGTAATATTCTGTCAGCGCAGCATGCAACAAGAATCCACCATTATTTCCATCGGGATTTCACTGTTTCAGCGTCTCTGCCCAGTGCTTGAAGTATTCCAGTTTCTCTGCAGGATAACATATTCATCTATAGTGAGAAATAGCTGGCAAAAAAAAAATACCCTGAGGCTCCTTGGCAATACTGTAGCTATTTCTCTCACAACTTGTCTTACCCCCCCCCCCCCCCCAAACACACACACACCCCCACCTCCCAGAAACACCAGTAGCTGTTACATAACTCCCCTGAGAGGTGAGAGCTGAGCTGTACAGATGGTCGCACAAGCCATTTCCCTGTCTAGTTACTATGCAGAGCATCCTGTAGCCCTGATTGGCTGTTATTAACGGGTATATCCAACTTGGTGTGAACCTCAACTACACCCAACTTTCATGGCAACTTCCATGGACACTCCTTACCTCAATCCTGCAGCCTTGCTCTGCCATTTGACCATTGATTAGCGCACGCACACACACACACACACACACACACACACACACACACACACACACACACACACACATGACATTCACACAGGTCTTGTGCCACTGCTGTGTATCTCCTTAGGTGACCTTGCTGGTGATCTGTGCCCTGGCCTTCCTGGTATGTGTGGTGTTCCTGGTCGTCTACAAGGTCTACCAGTATGAGCAGCCTTGCCCCGACAGCTTTGTTTACACGGTAAACACTTATGTTCATTACTTACTTACGTTTGTGAATTTGTCTTATTATACTTTTCATGTTATTGTTACCTGAAGACCCAATGTTCTTCGGTGTTTAGCGTTTTCTTAGCAAAGTTTGGAAAAGTGATATATAATGTGGGTTCATATATGATACGTTTGTCATACTGTAGATAGAAGGCTATCTAGCCAGATAGTCATGATGCTGTTTATATTATAATGGGTAATCAATTCAATGAATCTCATTTTTTATTTTTTTGGATACAATCATTTCTAACTTTATATGGTGTAAGAAGCTGAAATAAGGAAAGATTGCTTTCAAAAACCCAATTTGCAGAGCGGGATGGGTCTACCTCATTTCAGACTCTATTATTGGGCTTGTAATGTGTGCACTCTCCCTCTGGCTCCGAGATCAGATGCCTGCCTCTGCCATGGCTTCATTTTGAAAAAGAGATTTACTCTCCAACTCCTTTTTCAGCCCTGCTCTTTCTGTCATTATCCTCTTCACATTCCTATTCTACAAACAATCCAATATACTCACACTCACTTGAAATATGGTCGGCAGTTAGGAACATTTTTGGATGGCATTCTGGCTCTTTACTGGCTCCTTTGCTCGCAAATGTAATCTAGGCAGAAAGGCATTCATTCCTTGATCCTAGATCTTTTCATTGACGGAATATGTTCAACTTTCCAACAGTTACAAACCAAATTTAACTTGCCGCATACTTTTTTAAGGTATTTGCAGTTATGTAGCTTTGTGAAGCAAAAAACAACATCCTTCCCTAATATACCAGTTAGTTGACCAATTGAATCTATATTTTTGTTAAATTCACATATAATTATTTACAACACACTTTCATGTTTAGATTGCACCTCCTCCCTAGATTCTCTGAGAGAAGCCTTGGCGATTCAGGGCTCGTAATGGACAAAAGCTGAAACAGTGGTACATTCTTTTTCTAAATCTAAAAGCTAAAATTGCTAAGACTGCACTTATCAAAATATATTCAGATATTAAACCTGCATGAACCAACCTCATAAGCCCATATGTTCTGGCACTGCCTAAGAATATCAAAGTATTGGCAAATAATCTTTCAGTCCAGACCGAAGTAATAAAAAACACAATTTCTTAGTTCAATACGGTTAGGGGTTTTTCTGACACAGCCTTCCTTGGTCTGGTATGACCAATATGGTGGTTATTGCTAGCTAATTAAAAAAAAAACGGTCTACTCTACATTATTGAATTATTACTGAGTTTGCCAACTTTATGACTTTTTCCAAAATATGTTTTGTTGAATGCTTAAACTAGCATTAAGTGTTATGCCACAACTTTTAGCAAGCATGTATGAACTCGATCCATTTTCACATATTAACAATACATTAGGTAATGAAATGAGAGAAATATAGCCATGAGCTTTGATTGACCTAATGTTCTAGCATGTTAACACTATACTTAAAAAGTAGGAATGCATGGCCGTCTTGAAGCATATCAGCAAGGACAGTACTCCACATATCAAAGTGTTGCTGCTGACTGTCTGATGAGAAATGATGAGTTAAAGTCGCTGGTTTCTGGGTGGCTAGTGGCTACACCACATCTTGCATAATTCATTTCCTGAGAGAAAATGAAAATCTGTTAATTTGTTGAAGGCTGTGACTGTACGCTTGCTAGTGTGAAGAAACTTTGAAAATCTTTTATTGCATAACTATTAAATCTCTATATTCTTTTTTTTACATTTAAAGTGTGATATTTTTTTCTCTAGTGCTTAACAGCAACTGCCATCTTACCTCCCCCCCATGTCACAGTGAACTGTTAATCACAGTTTGTTACTCGGAATACCATTATTTTCTCACCATGTGTGCTCGTCTCATCCCTGTATTTTAAATCTCCTTCTCTCTCTCTCTTTTTGGAGCAGCAAGGTCGCTGCATGCCGGCTGGGATGTATGGCAACTTCCCCCCTCAGGGCCCAGGGGGCCGCGGGCGCCTCTTCACCCTCATCAACCACTACAACATAGCCAAGCAGACCATCACTCGCTCAGTATCACCATGGATGACCATCATGTCTGAGGAGAAGGTCACCCAGCAGGAGACGGAGACTGCCCAGAAACTGGCTTAACCAGCCTGGGATCAGGAGAGGGCCTCACCTGCTGCAGGAATACATAAATAATATGGTTGTGCCATTCAAGCTTTCTGTGGGCTGAAAAAAAAAATCCACTTCTCTTGCCTGAGGTGCTCTGCTGCCTTGTTGATGTAGTTTGGTCAGCTCATGTGTACTGTAGCAGGAAGTCTGTGAAAGAATTTCCTTCGGGATGATACCCTATCTTATCTTTTGAACATGTTTTCAGGGGTGGATTCATGGTTTGTTTGAATAGCAAATGTTATTTATTTACACTATGGAACAGAGTTGCAAATGTGTAGAAAATAGCCACCAAGATACACACACAGAAACACACACACACACAAACACTAACTGTCTTTGTACATACACATAAGCAACAGAACCCACTTTAGTACTCACATTGTGAAATGACTGTGAACCGTCTCATGTCTGCGTCGTTTGTTTAAACACACATGCACGCACGACTCGTAAAAAAAATATTTATTTGCTATGAACCTCTTTCTTTTTTGTATACATGGAGCACTGGTAGTGCATGTCAGACCTCATGAGGTCCAGCTAGTGGTCAGTTTGTCATGAAGCGATAATGTTGGCAGTAAACTGCCACTGAGTTCATCTGTGTCAAAGTATTTATTGTCATGATATTGTGAATAAATGAGGCTCGACATTGAGGAAACCTTTTAACCAGCGATAAAAAACAACGACTTTAATCGTGTTGTTTTGACGCGGCTCTCCGCATTTAGTGCTGTTAAGAAGTTTTTAGTATTTAAAGCATCCACTATTTTTGACCAGCATTAATGATTGTCTCCATTCATTTAAACTCTTTGTGAACATCATTTGCTTTTCTTTGCCGGCTACACTTACTTGATGGTTACTTTTAAAGCATACCATTCATGCTACTGTATTGAATGTTTTGCATTGCTAGTGAAGACACTGTATTGTGCAATGCTTTGCATTGATTATTATCACCATAGATGGCAGTTGGTAGCCGTCAGATACTAGACTTAGGTTGATGTAGTGGAACAATTGGACAGTAGTCGCTTGTCCTGTTGCCTTTTTCTGTATTCGTCATTTAGCCTAAATTGTCAAAAATGATGTACCTTTTTCAAACAATGTAATGAATACCATTGAAGTGCATTTGCTACATAAAAATGTTCAATGAAAAACTGAAATAAAGTGCCCACATTTCACACCAACGTCCAAATAGAATTCATATATGTTTAAAATTTAAATGTTTTATTTTTATTGTTATTTTTTTAATCAATGTCATCAGTAATGCTGAAACACCCTCAGTGCTACATATAATGAACAGCTCCAGGTCCCCGTAGATAGATCAGAAGAAAAACTTCTATGTGGTGTAACACTTAAACAAGAACATAGGTTAATCCCAATGAAGTGATTAGAAATATCAGGCCGGGGTGAATTAAATCTCCAGTCGGTAGCTTTTCTTTAGCTGACACGAACTGAGGCAAGCCAAGGATTTCCACTGCCCTTGATGTTATCTGAAAGCCTAACGGAATTTAAACCAAATTAAATCCTGACAAAAACCCTGAAGTAAAGAAAGAAGACACATCATTGAATTAAGAGCATTGCTTAGTTTTACTTGAAAGCGAGTGGTGTGTCAGTACAGTTTTGCAGCGATAGATTAAATATATTCAAAGTAATTATTCGAGTGCTGCCTGGAAAGCAACACATTCAAACAGCATTCGACTTTGAAGCATAATTTATACGTCACTGATGGACACACAAGTTTATAACCAATTAAACAGTGAACACGAGACAGTGAATTTCAATGTAACGCCAGTCTGCACAGTATCCTCGTAATCTGGGGGTTGAGCAGAAATGGATCTTTCAGTCGGTCAGACAAGATGAGTTGAAGTAGGACACAAAGCTCCACACAAAGCTTGCCTCTGTAGAAGTGTTTTTTTTTTTAAATACCGAAGCCGCCCTGAAAGCATTGGACAAACGATGAATGGACTGTTTGCATCTAGAGGAATGACCAAAACTGCCCATCTCCCACAAGGATCTTTCACGACTTTGAACAACAGGTCCAGCTTGGTCAACTGCACATTCAGTCTCAGTGTTGTCGTCGTCATCACTTCTTTATGTGCCAGAGTCTGATGGTTTCCCTCTTGTGTATATATATATAGAGAGAGTCCATGCTGGCTACTTGTGTTAGCTGTCATACCAGTCCAGGAAGAGGAGAGAGAAAGAGCACATGACCAGGAAGAACAGGATCCACACCCGGAAGCCAGCGTTGTTTTTGATTGCCTTGTGATAGAAATAAAGAAAAATAAATTTTTACCGGTCAGATTGACTAACATCAATCAAAGGGAAAAACATGAAGGTATGAATGGCACACTCTAGAATAAGATGGTGTCGGGCCGGTTCCACCCATTTTTTTTTAGTAAATGTTACCTCACGTATGTCCTCATTGCCTTCTTTGACATTTTCTGTAGCACCCACCACCAGCTGATGGATGCTGTCGATCTCAGTTTCCTGTTGTGAAAAAAAAAGTGACACGGACAATGACGTCATATAAAAGCTCTTCTAAAAAAATCAAGTGTCCAAGTGAAGTGAAAAAAAAGGCAAGCAGCTCAGACTCACTTGTTGCAGGACTTTCTCTGCGAAGATCTCCTGCAGCCGAGAGATCTCCACCACTTTGCCCTCGATTTGCCTGCCGCGCACACAAAAGGACAAATGAAATATCCACTGAAATAGCATGTGCTTAGCATCTTTAAGCCCCTCCAGATAACATTAGTATTACAGTGGCAGGTCTAGCTGTTAAGGTCATTTTCACCTCAGGACCATGGCACTGATTTTCTCTGGCTGCCACGGTAACAATTTCATCAGCAAACACATTATGTCCTAGTGTAATTAATTTAATCCACATCTGGTGTTTCACATGATTGTTGTCTTGCTCACTGGGAATTTCAATAGGGCAGTGTCATTTAGTTAGAATGTGTTACACATCCACACAAGAGTGTTTGACCACAGTTTCTAGGTATATAATTCTACCGTTCACTATACTGATGTGTTTACAGGGTGAAAAGTACTGAGAGTGCCTGGTAATGTTCTCCGCTGTTCAGAACAGATAATACATTTAATAAGAAGGGAAAGAAACACGCGCGTACTCACCTCACTTCATCCACCAGGCTGTTCATCTCACTCACCAACCTCTGGTTCTCCTGCTCAAACTACAAAGACACAAACAATAGAAATGCATTACAAAACGAAATGTCGTTATTTGAGTGACACTTCAAAGTTAGGATGTACAGTGTTACCTCAACCGCAAACCTTAAAAAGGAGGTTTATCTAGCAAAAAGGCTTATTAAATTCACTGTGTACTTGTGTGAGCATATACTTATTATTACAATTATTGCAAGTTACAACATTATCAGCTGCTACATACGTTAATGAGACACACGTGAGTCAAACATATCGCCATATTCCTGAATCCTGATTTAAGAGGTGGCTCACCATCTGGATCTCCTCGGGAGATAGCTCGTCCTCCACTCGGGCCTCCTCCCACAGGTTGGCAGCGTTTTCTGTCGGGACCTCTGACACACTCTTCTCTACTGGAGGAAAAAAACAGACAACGTGAAAAGTCTTCATCGGGTATCGACAAAAGCCTTTTTTTCTGTCATTCTTTTGAAAGGAGAAAGGTAATCATGAGTTTGATACCCTTATTATAACTCTATATTGGAGCAGACAGTGTTGAAATATTGAAGCAGCGAGAGCACTGAGTAGATGTAATAGAAACTGTAGGAGTGTGGCGATCAATCATCATCCGGAGACATTGTTTCGCCCGACACCTCGGCCCTCTCAGCGGTGCTTGATGAAAACGGCTTATTAGATGGAGAGTGAAGAGGGGCTTCTTGGAGCACTGAAATATCCTTGTATGATATGATAATAATAAGCAGTACAAGCCATATGCTGCCAGAGGCAAAACAATGAGCATGTTGATGTTTTGAAGTCATTTAATAATGTTTTAAACATTTTTTTGGTCCCTTCAGTGAAACATTTATGTGGGGTAAAGTTGATGACGCACACTGCTGTTTTTGGACAAATATAGAATGTTAAGTGACGTAGGAAGGACTGGGGACTTTGATCTTAAGATATCAGATCAGTGAACATTTGTCACAACATCCTTACTCCTACATGGTAACGATCCCCTACACCTGCTAGCATGGCTTGCATAAACCAGCAGTATTACAAGTTAATGGTGGCGATTTAATCAAAGCAGCAGCGATGAATCATCGGGCATAATGGGGCTGTGCGCGGTGGCACAGCACTTTTCAAATTAGAGGCTGCATGATGAAAAGATCAGTGCCGTGCCTTCAGACGGCTGTAAGCGATGGAGGGGGCAAGACTTTCATAAAATGTCAAGACAGCAGTAGATAATATACAGGGAATGAATCGGGCCATTCATCTTGAATGTAGTGCAGGCTGCTCTACTGGCATTCTTGCTATCAACCCTTTAAAATTGTACTTTTTTTCCGAACAAATGTGTCTGCTGGTGTAACCTGAATGTTTCCTTTTATATTTAGCATTTCTGTATTTAGACATGCACTGAATGGACAGGAAAAGATAACCGAATAATACAGAAAAACACCAAATCAGCAAAGAACAAGTTTGTCTCCGCTCTCCAGTGTCTCTAACTAACTTACCAGAACTTTCTTCCTTAACAATCTTCTCTTCCGTGGGTTCCACTGGAGCCTCTGGCATTTTCTGCACCTTAATGTGGTGCTCTGGTGCCAGTCTTGACCTGAAACCACAGAGCACAGGGTCATCTGAATCAATAAGGAAATAATAGAGCAAGCAAGCAGGCAATTAATGTGTGTGAAGGAGGTATATGAATAGAAGCTGATTTTGGAAATACTCACATCCTCTTCTTGTCCACCATCCTCTTGACTCTGATTGCTCTCTGCTCAGAGTACAGCTTACACACTCCTTAAAGATAATCAAGACACAAATGATGTTACTTTGCAGTCCCGTTTGCTCATATCTAGCTTTAGTGATTTCAGGCATGCAGTGTGTGTACATAACACACACTATACCCTGAACCAATACACCAAAGGTCAGGAAATGAATGTATACAAAACAGTCCATAATAGTAGAAGGTAAATTACATGTGCTGTCTGTGAATCATAATGGAGGTGCATGAACTCACCTCTAAGATACATTTCAATGAGGTCCAGCACTGCCCCTCTGTGCTCCTTAACCTGGGATGATGTCACATTCTTCCCCGCTACCGTGACAACAATGAAACATTCATTTGTTAAAGAGAAACTCACAGGTTCACGTCAACACAGTTCAGGGCTTAGCTTGAAGATAGACATCAGAGTAGTTGTATGTATCTTTAATGTATGCGGCATAATGGAAGGCAAAACTAGCATCACTTGAATTGCCAGTAAAAGTGAAACAGACACAGACACACACACAGACACACACACAGACACACACACAGACACACACACACACACACACACACACACACACACAGACACACACACACACACACACACACACACACACACACACACACACACACACACACACACACACACACACACACACACACACACACACACACACACACACACACACACACACACACACACACACACACACACACACACACACACACACACACACACACACACACACACACACACACACACACCTTCATTACGTAGCTGCTTGATGGCCTCAGAACAGGTCCTCATGAAGATCTGAGCATCCTGGTCAATCTGGTCTCGCTCATTGTCTGTCATGCGCGTCAGATCAGTTGAGATGAGACTGGAAAACACACAAGAACACCACAGTCAGTTTAAATGCTTTTAGGGCACGGATCAAAAAGCTGACAATGTGATTAGTATCTTAACACAGACTCTTTAGAGAAAATCTTTATTACAAGTGGCCTATTTAATACTGACCGATGCCTTCCTTTTTTCCCTAATATTCATGTCTACCTTCAACCACTTTTTGTCCTCCTTACATATCACATACTCAGTATTGTATGGGGCAGAGACCATCACACCATGCACTTGGCAGATGGCAGCAATACATCCAAGCTTACACAGATGGGCAAGTTAGATTCTCATCCAACCAAGCTCATGTTTTATCACTTACATCTGAGAGAAGCTGCACAGACATGGGAAGAACATGATATCTCTACAATGACAATGAAAAAAGCCTAAAATATGGGAGCTTTTTGCTGTCAGAGGATGGGCCTGTGTTTGAAATTCAATGTCTCCCTCTGGTGGACTTCTAAGGCACAACCACACTCTTTAGCTAAGAACGAGAAGGACTCGTGATATTTGTATTCTGGTGTAAAAGTGGATTTGAAAAATAACTCGACTGTTTGATCAAAACTAGTCCTCCAAAAAGGTGCCAGACCAGTATTCATGTTTAACTTGGAATTAATATATAATTAACGGGAAGCCGAAAAGATTAGTCAATTAACACATCATGACTATAAGCAAATATTTAGATCATTCTTCCATCTTTGAAGTCATCTTTCAAGCCAAACATAATCTGGTTCACATCTTTAGATCTTTGGGTTTTGTGCAGTTGGTTGTACATAACATTCGATTTAAAGATGTTTTATTGGGCTCTGTGAAAGATTGCGATGGGCATTTGTCACCATTTTCTGTCATCTTCAAACATCTCAAACATTAAAGAACAAAGACGCAGTAATGAGAAAGTTATCTCAAGTCATCTTTTACGTTAATTATGGTGAACTAGAGAAGAGCAAATACATGTTAAAACATTTTTTTTTAATTATTTTTGATTAAAGAGCAACTTTTAATCAGGCTTTAACTTTAACCTCAGCCATAGTTGGTCTGAAATGATGAGCAGCGAGCTAAATCTCTACACATCGAGAAGTGAGTTCAGTATAATCCATAATCATTCTGTCAGGCAGAAGTCAAAGTGTGTGAAGGAAGAAGGAAGTTGATAAGAAAATTGGAAGACAAGAACGGCTGACGGCGAGACTTGCTGCGCCGCGTACCACTTGATGGATTTTCCCACCACTAAATACCACTGCCGTCCACCCATTGACATCTCTAATGTTGAGTTAATGCGCCCTGTTGGGGCTTTATCAACAAACCCAAACAAAACACACACACACACACACACCTACAGAACACAGAGGGGGCCTTGAAGGGGAGGAAGGCCTGGATTAGTCCCAGGGCGTGATTTGTTCTTCACTTGGTTGCAGCTCAATTATTCCAGACAATTAGACTGGAGCCTGCCGCTATACGGACCACCCGACTCGCTGCTGACCTTGTGCCAGCAGACAGCCCCTGCAGCGCTCACTGGAGACGGATTTGACGGTACCTTCAAGTAGCCCTGACTCCATGACCTGACTCAGAGGTTTTTTTGTGAGAAATCAAAGTGTTTGGTCTCTTCTCCGACCTCGCCCCGCAGCCTTGAAGGGGCTTTTTTTCCTTACCCCGCTGCTGTTGTTGATTGTGGTGGATTACTGCGTCTGTTTGGGGAGGCTTACCTTCCGGCGCTCACATAATCTTTCCTGTGTTGTAGCAGAAAGTCTTTGAGCTTGGTGATGTTTGTGATCTGCCAAGAAAAGAAAAAAAGAAGAGAGAAGAAGCGTTACTTGACTTGTTGCTCCTTATAACCATGTCAACGTGGCTTATAAGAGAGAGGCTTCAGAAGTGTACCGGGAAAACTATTTTAACTACAGAATACAGCTTTAGAAGGAGCCAGAGTAAATGTATCATTTTGTATTTATTGGATGCGACAGGCGACCGACGTCCGTCGATCTCCGTGAATATTTTCTTTTGACAATTCATCAAGGCCGGGACATACAAAAATCAAACCTGCAATTTCCTCGTCAAAACAGCTCTCGTAAATAAAAAAAGCTTACAGCGGCTGCATACAGAGCATTGACAGAGCTACATCTCTAATAAGCTTGAAATTCACGACCTGTTACTATTTATCACCGAGAAACACGTCCAAGTGTATGTGTGCACAGTGAAACCAAAGGAAACTTGGTTGAATTCAATATTTGCTCCTGTAATTCGGTCAAATATTAAAAAAGACCAAATTGCTTCCCTGTCCACAGGGCTCTGCTGGCAGCCTTACGAGTGGGTGTGAACGCGCACACTGCGGGCTCTGTTGGATCCAGAAGAAGACAGAACTCAGACAAGCTAAGGATTGAAAAATGACACAATGAGTAGGACTGTGACAGCGACCCCGGAGTGTGGGAGATTATTTTGATAGCACAACGACGCTGTCTTCGGCCTTCAGCTTTTTTTCGCTCTAACAACCTCAATTATCAAATTGCCTTGGCTGTAAGGGGTAACCTGGCACCAGCCGTCTAATAATGTCTCTTAACATTCATTCCAAGAGTCACAGTTACCCGAAGCAGTGTTTGATTTGAGCGGACGTTTGAAAAATGACAAGTTTGTCGACGCAGAACGAAGGTGTCAAGGTAAACAGGGGCGAGCAATTTGTTAGAAACCTAGAACTCTTTCTTTGGTTTTCAAGGTAATTCAGTGACGAATGACACGGCCGTGGGGCAACAACTCGGGACGAGGGCTGTTAAGACAAGCCGACCCTTTTAATAATACAATTATTTGAGGTCAAGAGTTAATTGTTATTCAGAGCAGTTGAGCTCAGAGAAAGGTTCAGGGGAGAAGAGAACCTTTCTTATGGCTCCATGTCTTTCAGATATTGTCCGTGTTGTGGTGCCTCAGTGACGGAGAAAAGTTTGAAGCGAGATTGAAATTGGATTCGATTCTTTCTGAAAAAGTTAGAGATAATATTTCATTTCAAAACATTCTTACGTGTATCTTACTGAGTTGCTGTTAGTTGAAGCATCTTTGTGTGAGAAGCGCACACCCAGATGGTGTTTTATATTATGTTTATATGTCTTGTATGTATTTTTATAATGGTTTTTTGTGATCATTCGGATTGGTGTTTCAATGAGAAGTGTTCTTTCTCACCTCTCATGCACTCAACGCTTTGCACTCGTGTCCACGGTGAGGAATAAAATGTTGTCCAAATAATCAATTAGTCAGTAGGTCAAAAATGTATCTGCAACTACATAATTTATGAAGCAAAAATGTCAATAAACTGTCTTGCTCCCGCTTCTGAGATGTGAATAGTTTCTTGTTTTTCTTAGTTCTCTGTGATCTTCAACTAAATATGTTTGGCTTTTTTTACTGTTTGTCAGAGTAAAAAAAAAAAAAACATTTTATGACTTATCGCTTTGGGCTCTGGAAACTTCTTATGGGAACTTTCTGTCTTTTGGCTCACATTCTATAAACAATGAATCTATTAAAGAGACAATAATCTGTAGAGTAATGGCTAATGAAAACAACCATTGACTGCTGCCCTAGGTCATCTTGTTAAACTCCTGGCGCGTCTTTAAAAAGGAGCCCAAATTGATCCGGGCCTTTGAGGGCTAAGGATGTGGCATGATGTTATCTTGTTACAGACCAAGGCCTCCCTCGTATGTAAACGTACTTAGCAATAAACCTAATTCTGATTCTGATGTTGATTAAGCTTGACTCCGCTGTTCCACGTACAACTAGCTCTGGTGGTAAAACGGATATTTTTAGCCACGAAAACCACTGTGAAGAAAAGTTTTTGAGTATTTTGTTTTCAAGACTATCCTTGGCCTGCCACAAAGTGGAAAATATAACCTCTTACATTTGCATGACTAATTTATCTTCTGCTATTAACTATCATTTCTGCTTGCAATTAGCACTTGGCCTCAGACTTGTATTAATGTTCTTCTAACTGAATATGCCTGGCTACAGAACTCTACCCATGGTACTGCACTGTTTTGACCAGCAGGCAGTGCTAAATCCACAGCATTGAAGCTTTCAGTCAGACACAACCAATGCGTGGGACATGCGTGTGTGTGTGTGTGTGTGTGTTGTGGGGGTGCCGCGGAGTGTCAAGAGTGCTGCTCTGGGGGTTGAGCTGTCTCCTGTGTGTATACACTGGAGCTCAGATTCCCAGCCCCAACCTCAAGGGTTTGCAGGGGGTCAGAGGGATCAATTGCTCTTGTAACTTAAGACCCTAAAGAGCAAGTAATTCCTCAACAATGAGGAAGGGGGAGGCCTTGTGCATGTGGCGCAGGCTCGCAGCCTATATGTGGGTACCCACCGAGCCATATGTGGGTGGGTGTGTGCGCGCGTACACATGCAGCCGCCATAGGTGTGTGTGAGGCAGAGCTCGCGGCCAAGGCAGGAGGAGACAGTCTGACGGGCTACATCTAATCTCGTCATCATCAAAGACCCCCACTTTACCTCCTCACTTTCTCCTTCCCCCTCCAGCCCCGAATGAGCCCAAACAAACCATCAGGGGGGATTATTATGAGGAAGAAAGGAGAAAAGGCTTAGCTTGCAGATTTCTAAAGAGCTTTGGATGGCTCTTTGTTTGGTTAAATCCAGGTAACTTGACAGAATTTGATGATGACTGGCCCTGCTTTGGTTTAAGTCCCTGTGCGTCCTGACCGAGGGCTATCCATACTGACGCCATCATGCTATGTTGTGTTTAGGTACGTCGTGGGCCTGATACAGAGAGGGATGCTTCAGCGGAGAAGACTCTTTCCTCATGTGGATTTTATTATCATGTTTATGTCTGATTCTCTAATGGGTTTAGTTTGGTCTTCTTATGTCTATTCGCAGTTAGGACGCATCACGCATGAGTCAGCTCTATAAACAAACAAAAAAGTACCATCAAAGAAAACCTTTAAGACTATTTATGAAAAGGGGTTTTGACCCTTTTTTTTTGGACACGTGCTAAAGTCGTATTAATGTGTTTTGATTTTTACTGGATAATTCATTTAGATTCAAAGCAGTAGTAAGCTTGTATACACAGTCTCGATGCTTGTTCATTTTTGATCACGCATGAATACAAAATGTCAGCTTGAAAAAGCAAACACTGAGGCACTTATGTTGTAAAGAATATCTAGCCGGGACAAAAACATAACTGCTGTTGTGCTCTCAGACTGGGTCACACAACTATATCTTCTCCAATTAACGACAAATTGTTAGCGGGTCTTGCAGTCTATTTAGGACCAAAATCAATGGACACTTCGGCACTGGTTGTTGAGGCAACTAAATCACGTTCCAACAATCAAGGTCATAAGAAACAGATGTATATGCCGGGCCTGTCACGGATAACTCCCCGAAAACCAGGACACCACAGTAGACAAAATAAATGAATAAACGAGGCAGTGTTGAAGGGCTTGTGTGACTTAAGTGGCAGGTCACAATAAGAGTGAAAAAGCAAACAAACATCTGTGTCAGAGCAGGGGTCCCAGAGTACAGGTAATGGGCCACCTCTGCAAGTATAGCTCTACACAATACTTTATTGATTCCTAATGAGCAGATCTATTCAGTATTAATGACATTTTTTAAAGGTACACAAAAGAGTTTAATTACTTAAACAATAACAGTTAAACATGTGTTAGCTGTCAGCAACTCAACAAGTGTTTCAAGTTAAATAAAACTTACAAATACAATGTATAGTAAATATTTTAGAAAAATATACAAAAATAATACTGCTGCAAGTTCTCCAATAAATAAAAGTCTTAATTACTAAATTATATACGCCATATTAGCGCTATTTACGCTATAATTACGGATGGTGGTTCACCTTTGCAACAACCCGTATTGTGACGTTTCAGTACGAATACGTGTGCTTGTTACACCACTAATTGATTAATCTATAATGTAATACTGTGATAATACTCTTTATGATTCCCACAATTTATTTCTGAATAATTTGAACATGTGTCATACTTGTATTTTCTCTCCAGTCTTTTTATCAGGTAAATCAACATGTCCCCTTCCTTCCTTCAGCTCAGTGTTTCCATCTACATAGTATTGAGTCAGATTGACCAGCATGCTGGATGTATTAACACAATATACACAGTTATGGATTTTCCCTGAAAGCCTTCAATATTTTCAGCCTCACTTGTTTCACATGTATCAGGTCAGAAGTTCCACCTAGGTAGGATAAACAATGATGCGTGCTTTCAGTGAGCTTATTCATAAATATGGATATTGCAGTCATGAATCATGGTCGTAAAGGAAATTTCAAACCATGGAAAATTGTCAGATTTGTAACTTTTGTCATTTTCCCGTGTCCACTACTATTTAAAATCACATATAATTCACAATGGACAGAGCAACTGACGCCCGATATAAGGTACTTCAAAAAGTAGCTCTTACAAAACAATTGTTGTCCCAAAATCCCCCAAATTTGCAAAGACTTCTGATCTGACAATGATAAAGACAATCTATAATACTAGTAATCCTATATCCTGTTGTGGAATATGAAATGGGCAAAAAATATGAGTTCAGAAGAAGGTGACATGACAACATGTCTGCTCTGCATCATAGAAACTAAATTACTTATTTGTAAAGGGATTTTAAAAAAAGAAAATGAGGAAAATACTATTTCTCTTGACTCATCTCAAGAAGCAACGGTCAACCTAAGACAAACGCTGAGGAGGAAATGGGATAGTAGAACATTTCTCTAACAGCATCTGATACAGTATGATGGAGTAGAATAAAGCTAATCACACTGAAGAAAAACGAGAGCGACTGCAAGTAAAGTGTGTACACCAGGAAACAACAGACATTTCAGCTGTGGGGATGACAAATTCTAACCATACTCCAATACTCACGCCTCGTTAAAAACATGGAAACGAGGCTTATATTAGGGAGCCTGAACCTTTGAGGCAGCAACCAGTAACTCAAACGATCTTTTCTGTTGACCCCTGCCATAAACAGGGCCTTTCATCTGCTGAAGACGAATGGCGACCACAACTGAGAAGTAAACAATATGTTTACTGTTATTTAAAACAACATTATCTGGTTTAGTTTCATTTAATGCATTCAATGTATATGTGAAATGGCTGTATATGATTAATATCCCCCATCTTATTGCACTTAATATTAATTTTGACCAAAAAAAAACCCCACTAGTCTCTAATAGTTCTGTCTCTTAAGTAGAGGAGCACACATCTGTTGTAGTTTCATGGTTGAGACTCTCTGTATTTTAAAGTGTCAGGGTCAAGTATGCAGCCTGCTGTCATCTGCACTGGTGGTTGTATTTCAGCTATTGTAAATCACAATAACTACGATTGTCCAATGACAAAGCCTGACAACATTCTTCAAAACGCGTCAACAGCTGCCACTTCAGTCCTGCTCCATGTTTGAATGTTTAAATTGAGCCTCTTCTATTGGGCTCAACATTACTTTTGTTCCGCTTAAACTATTTAGTCTGCAGAGTATCTGGTGTCCGTCTCATGATGTGGAGTCTGACATACATCTGCGTTTTACCACTTTTTCCTCTTTTATTTTCATTTCCTTGAGTCATGCAAATACATTTTGTTGCACGCAGTGAAACAAAATCAAGATTGTGCCCGGGCCTGACAGCAGATGCCTCGAAAATTCAATTTGCCCTGGCTTTCATGGGAAAACAGTGCCGAGATTGGGCCAACTGGTAAAGAGACCATTTAGCAGCGCGTTCATCTCGGGGTGATCCCTTGCAAATCGCTTCCCCATGGCTGGGGCACTGACTGGGGCTTTGACAGCTGTATGTGAGCATGTGTTCTACCTGCGTGCCAATATAGCTTGTGACTTGATGAATGTAGAAATAAAAAAAGAATTAAATAAGAGTCAGTTTTTTTTTTTTTTTTTTAAAGATTAAGCCACTTTTAACAATCCAGCAGTGTTTTGTAAATAGTTTTGAAAACTTCTATCGATTTCCATTGTTTTTTGGTCACTAAAATATGTATTAGTACATTGTAGCTACAACAGCTACTTTGTTACTTGACTGACAATAGCTGTTTATTTCAGGAAGAGGTCTGGTAAAATAATCAAGACAAAAGAGCACATTTCCACACTTGTGCAGTTTATTCCATAAACGGTTAACTTTAATGACAACTCATAGATGTCATTGCGGTGTACCATCTGCTAGTGTGGCTGTACACCATCTGGCCCTGACGTGACCTCTTCAACTCAAAAGATCTTCAAATATGCTGTAGTTTCGTCTGAATGACAACGCCAATAGAATCGTAGAAATTATCCGACAAACCATTTCAAAGTGTGGTTTCGGTCTTTGAAATTTGCCCTTCACCAATTTGACATATCCCAGTACATTTCATATGGAAAATATTTCACTTTCATGTCCATAATCTGACATTATTAGAGCAGATACAATCCAGAGTATCCACAAAACCTAACTTGAGTGGGTTTCAAAATGTATGAAAAAAACTAAACATTTTTGGGACTTTGAAACTTGATTATATATATAAAAGCAGAAAATATCAAGTACTACCAGAGGCTTACAATTCAAACTAAATGTTTTGAGAAATATTTAAGCATGTTATATCAATGTGAAAGTTGTCATAGGGAAGAGCCCCCCCCACCCGCTCCTCTAACAGCTCAAGTGCTGGCTGGCTGATTGCCACACTTTTCATGGTTTTTTAAGAAAACACCGTGAGAATTTTGGAATACCAATACCAAAGGCACAGTGGGGAGCCAAGCACTATTTTCTACACACAATTTAACAATTTTAAAAGTGACCTCCTCCATTTAAAACTTGAGAAGGGCGGCATGCTGCGGAGAGAGGCGAGGTGAGCGGTGAAATGGTGATCACAGTGCCCCAAACCGACCCCCTATGAGGTAAAGTATTCTCCCTTACCAAACCCCACCCTGTAAACACTGGCCCTCTTATTAGTCAATCAAAACTTTTATTTATTTATTTTTTGCATGGTCTTGAAAGAAGCTACATTTCCTTTCTCAGCGAGCTGCATTTTGAGTGGGAAAAAGGCTCATAGATAGGACCACTGTGTATATGTCAAACTTTGATGTTTTCTTTCTATTTTTGTGAAGCTCCAGTGGGAACTTGGGGAGTTATGCATGTCTTGGAGGGCACCCACATCTGTTGTGCATTAGGTGCCGGCCGTCAACATTGTTACTGGGAACCTAATTTAATATTTTCTCTGTTTTGATCTTCCACCTTTAATCACTGGCTCTTGGGAGGATCGGCTTTCCCCAAGAAAGTGTTCGAGAGCCGAAAGAAAATGTTATTGCAGCGTGTTTATGGAATCATACATGTGAAGACGGAGACTCGCAACAAGAAAATGCAGACCCATGTCAGGCTGACACACCGAAAAATGGATAGTTGAATTGCGGGCGAAAAACCGCGACATAACTCGAGAGAGCAGTCAGGACATTCCATACTCGCAAATTTCAATTTCTACAAAAAGCTGCTTCACCGAGATGGTTTTGAGATTATATCTGCAACACGAGTTAGACAGCGGTAGGGGGGGAGCGCAGCAGAGAGCGGGCACCACAGGATAGGTTTGGGTTTCTTTTGAATCAGTACCACTGCTTTTATTAAACCACCATTTCTAATATCAACGTTAACAGAACATAACAAAAAGCTGGTTGTGCAGAGCTGCTGCTGGGACTGGCCTTGTGTGTTTGCCTCTCAGACTGATGGTTGGAGACATCAGGTACAACTTAAAGTCCTGACTTCCCCAGGGAAACGTAAAGTGGTTGGTTCTTTCAAGGTGCCTTTGAAGAGGTCTGTGTTCACGATATGCATGTCAGGCCAAGGACTACTGGCTGGCTGCAGAAGACGTGAAGCCAAGCCTTTTTAGTTGCCAGTAACTATCTCCAACTGCCCAACCAATGACGATGTCCCTCTGTTCCTCAATGGGAGAATTCAATTTGAGATTTCTTTGTGAAGTTTCCTGAAATAATTAAACACCAATGTTGCCCTTCGTCCTAAGTATTGGGGGTCAGTGTCCCATGACAAGAGGTTTACAAGTCCTTTTTTCATCAATTTATCTAAGCTAAAGGCTATGTGAAATTTCCTTCAACTAGATCCAGATAAGGTCTTAAGACTTTAAAGATCTCCTATTATACTACTTTTCTGGTCTTAATTTCTTGTTAAAAACTGCTATTGAGCAACCTGACACGAATCACATCACAAAAAACGATGTAGATTTTCGGGAAACGCTTCCTCTCATCTGGGCGATTCAGCATGCTCTGTCAACACTGCGCTTCGGCCATCTCTGCCCCCTCCCCCCCCCCCTCCTGCAAACCCCACTCCGTTGTGATTGGTTACCTTCCTTCCGGAACACTTTCAGCAGCGCGCGGGCAGATTTGAGAGCAGGAAGGTGGGGGCATGGCCGGAGCGCGCCACCACGTTGCAGCATTACCATACATGGAAAAATCCGGAATCGTGACGACACGATGGCAGGAAATTTGAACAAGTGAATTCTCGACCGGCTGCCCTAGTGTTTAGCGCTCTGCACAGCCACCCCAGACGGTCAGCAGGGAATACGTATAAATGCATGTACGTGATTATTTTATACGCTAGGTTAAACATGACTATAAATCATTATAACAACGTTTATAGGTCATAAAAGTCGAAAAAGTATAATAGGTCCTCTTTAAACAGAGGGACTGAATCCACATTTCCTTGCTGACAATGTAACAACAACATATAGTAAAACATTTGTCTACGACTGAACGCCTGCTTTTATGGGTTTAGGTTATTATAAGACAACAACGTGCAATTTTTTATTCAATCTAAATAAAGGTATGAGAAAGCTTCACTGTACAAGTTTTTTTTTCACCATTGGGCACCTTTTCAAAGCCCAGCATCCAGGTTTGTAAGTGTTGGGTGAGGAGTGACACTCAGACCTGACAGTTGGCAAAAAATATTTGGGGGCTCAAAACTGTAGAGTCTAGCCAGTTAGCCTTATGTGATTTAAAAAAAAAAAAAAAAAAAAAAAAAACTTAGCTTCTGTCTTCCAATAAGTAAAGTAGAGCAGTAATTTATTCTGAACTGGCCACACTCGGCAGATTTTGAAAATTCAGGCCAGTTAAAGTAAAAAATTGTGGCAATTCTATGAGTGCTATGTTACCTCAGTAATATTTATATGTCTGTGAATAGTAGATGACATTTTGGAAAACAGTGTTCTTTACAAAAAGCTTGACTTAAGTGAAGGTGTTGTAATGTTTCTGCATCATGCTCAAGTCTATATTTCATAATGTGTACTTGAAAAAAATAACGAAGTAATAATTGCTGGCCATGCTATACTCATATTTTGGAGTGTATTGGTCAAGAGCAGAATAGGAGGGCCAGAGACAGACAATTGAATTTGAACATCAATGCCTCCTCCATATTTTGAGAGTGGGTTCAGAGAGGGGCTATCCAGCAGTACAGTACGCAAAATGTGCGTGACAATCACTTAGGAGCTAAACCTGTTTCAAAGATGTATTTAAATATATGTGCCAAAAGGGCACATAGATACATTATTATCATGTCCATTTGCTAACTTAAATGTACAGCTTGACGCCATAACAGCAGGCACCCTGAAATAAAGAATTACTTTTGAGTAGGTTCTGTGGAAAGCTACTGTTTTAAATACATGGAACAAGATTTGGTCCTTTCAGTATATCGCTATTGTGCAATAAAATGAGAATAAGTATGAGACTGTGATCATCAGAACAGCACTTAATACAGCTGAAACATGTATGGTCACTATCTACTATCTACAACTATCCCTTTACTATCTCTTGGTGTAATAAACAATGTCATAAAATCAATAAGCATGACTTATTCAGGTAATACAGAATTATTATATGTTTAAGCTTCAATATGGTGGTTTGATTGAAGTATTTGGATACGCCCGATATTTAGTCTTGCAGAGTTATTTCGAGTCTAACAATTAATCAATTTCTTTGCCAGTTTAACATCATATAAATGAAAAAAGTTTGAGATAAAGGACTTTTATCGCACACTAGTCTCCTACTGACACCAATTTAATTCATGTAGCATTCAACAACGTTGTTCCAAGCTGCTGAGAGAGGCCTTGCTTGGAGTGAACAGCTGCTACAAACTGCACTAAACTCCAATAGAGTTTCAGTCTGGCAACATAAAGCACAACACCGAACTCCCTATCTTGCTGTACACATTGCTTAAGCGTAACGAATGCCTCTGCAATGCACCAGGAGCAAAGATTTGCCCCCACAGTGCAGTGTTTAGCTGTCATGACAAGTCAGACTGCTAGCCCCCGGTTAGCTAAAGTTAGCTTGAAGAAACACTCACCACTTCTTTCGCCTTCGGTGAGAAGCCACTCTTGGGTCTGCTCCTCTTGAAAATTTCATCTTTGGTAGAGTCAACCCCTATTCCTATTGCTTTGTTGCGGGTTTTCACTGTCTTGACGCTGGCTTTGAAAAGTAAAGTTATATCCACAGCCATGTCCGTGCAGCAGCAGCACAGGCACCACTGTAAACAAGCTGACACGTCACCACGTGAGTACGTCATCGTCGCGCGACGCTGTGGATTTTCCCTGAGACGGAGAACAAAAACCTTACGTTTCTCCTTAAAGTATTTGCACTTATTTACTCTATAGCGTGCTGTACCGCATAGTATTTACATCCTGCAAGCGTCTGACCTGGTAACAAGACATTCTTCACCTTGATTGAGTTGCAGGTAGCGAATATTTAACAATTCCAAGAAATCTCTTAAATATAATTACTTAAGTTTAAGGAGACTTAAGTGAGAGGCTTTACCTTTCATTGAGATCAGATCACCATGTTTAATAATATACTTAAATGTAATCATGTTAAGTTGTATGCACTATATGCTTGTGTTAAAAGGATGTAATAGTGAACAAATGTACATAGATGGTCTATCATCTAATCAATCCTGGTCTCTTTTTCAGAAGAAAACTGACCCTATACAACTGACTGAGAGGATGTCCATCCGGAAGCGAAAACCTAACTGGACAGACCAGGAGTGTCTCCTGCTAGCTCAATTGACGCAGGAGAGGAAAGAGAGAATCAGGGGCAAAAGCAGCACTGGAGTAACCGTACAGGATAAAAGACTAGCCTGGGATGAAATAACCCAAGCCATCAATAATGCCTTCCCAGAGATGGAGCGGACAACTTCTGACTGTAACAAAAAGTGGGAAAATCTACTGGCAAAGGCGAAGGACGAGATCAAACGACGCAAAATGCATGCGGGTACAGGTGAGGAAAACAATTAGCAGTTTGTGATCAATAAATCATGTTATAATAAGTATCATTATCTACAATATAGCCAAAGACAGGTGAAAATAAGCCAAGGCCTCAAGGGGTAAATATGTGCAGATGGCTGCAGAGAAATGCACTCAGAGTTACAAACCCTACAGGATTAAAGGGGCAAATCAACATAATCACTATTTGTAATTTATAGTGTAGTTTTAATTAAGTGTGAATGCATGATGATGCATTTTCATTCACAGATGGCCTGTCCTGTGAAAAGTTAACCGCAGTGACTCAAGTAGTGATCTCCGTGATGAACCTCCCTGCCATGCTGCAGGATAATGAAGACTCAGTGTTGGTGGACACTGAACAAAACAGGTAACACGTTGTTTATTTGTTGAAAATACATGTTTTGCCTTGAACATGTCGAAATAGAACTTAATTGTAAACTAATTTTTTTTATGGAAAATTTGTTTCTGTTATTGGAGTCTGTTTTTTTTTTGTTGCAACTTCTTGTCATGCAAATTCGTTGACAGTTTTTTATTTTTACTTTAGCTGTATTGATGCTGGACATGAGTGTGAAATGGATGCAAGTTTGACAAACACCAAACCACTGAGAGAGCTCAGGCTTCCCTTACATCCAGATCCATCCACCTCTCCAGCAGCAGAACAAATAAGGACTGCTTTTTCTCACGTCCCTAAATCGCTGGCAGTGCAGTTCAGCAGTCCTCGTCCTGCCGACTTCACTGCTCTAATGGAACACGATAGCCCCTGCTCCTCGCCCTCAGTGCGCTGCCCAAGGGCGCAAGAGCGGATGGATTTGGAAATGTGTGTGCTGAGAAGACAAGATGCGGTCCTCAAGTTGCAGGAGGAATATTACACGCTGAAGATTCAGCTAATGAAGAAGCAAATGGAAGGGCAGCTTCAGAAAGACTGAAGTAGTTGTTGTGAACCACTTGTTGCGCCATTTTGCGACTTATGTCTGCTTGTGGACGGTGACCATTCAAGTCAAGGAAAATATAGACTGTGTTATAATTTGTCAAGATGAAATCTGAATCCCACTGAGGCACATTTATATTTGTGATATGGGGCTATATAGATCAAACTGATTTTATTTTTTTATTTTTTTTGTATAGTCAAACTAGTATAAGGGAAAAACCCTGCAGATTTTATTTGATTGGATTCCATATTTGGAGGAATATTGATTTCACGCGTTGGATTTTTCACCTGCTAGTATTGATCATAATCTGGGTTTAGACATATTATTTTTTACCATACTGAAAATGTGTTGTTGTAGTATAATACGTTGTGTTTCTCATAACTTAAGTAAAATATATATTTATGTTTATGTTACCTTCCATGTTGGTGTCATCATTTTTTGAAATCTCCCTTTCCCCCCGTGTTCTTCTTCTTAATATGGAATGACCAACAGATCTTCTTTACAGATGACATTTTGACATGATCATAATAAGAACATTACAGGTGTTACCCTACAATGACAATGACACACACCATCCTATTAAGTGTCCATGTGTAGGTTGTGCCAGTTAGCCATCATCTTGCACAGTACCAAGGCCCCTGAACTGGGAAACCTTTTTTATTTTTATTTTTTAACCTTTATTTATACAGGTATATCCCATTGAGACCGAAGACTCTTTTGCAAGGGAGACCTGTTTTCCTTTCCCACGTTACCATTCACACATACATTCATACACCGATAGCAGGCTAACTATCGACATTCACACGAGGCAAGGTGGGTTAAGTGTCTTGCCCAAGGACACAACAACTATGACACACAAACCTACAAGGATTGCACCCAAAAAACACATTATTGGTTATACAGGTGTTTTTTTCTGCTATGACTTAAAGAAGTATCTGCAGAGTGTGGACATTCTTGTGTTTGCTTTGATACACATCAAGCCACCACTCCTCCTCTTTCCACTGGCCAGCCAGGTCACTGAGTATGGTGAGATAACATGATCCCTCACTGGTACTGTTGTTGGGAACCAAACTTGGTTTCATAAACAGGTCACTATATGGTCTTTTGTTTGCTTTGAATAAAGTCTAAACAAGGATTCTATATAAAGTATACTGATGATAACAATAATGTTAATATGGGTCCTGTTAAGTATTGTTAGTCTCCTGCGATTCTGTTTGGTTTGCCTTTGAGAACACACCAAATTCAATTCCTGTTGGAGTGTACCCCTGAGTGTGAACAGCTGAGGATGTACTGTGTGGACCAGGTGATATGTGAGGTTCTGTCCGATGCCTTTTCCAAAGCCTTGTTTACTGAGACCGTGTCACACCTGTGATGGGCTATGATGCTGCGAGGCAGTATGCTCTCCACTGTCTGTCTGCAGGGCACCCAGTTTGCAGTACTGTGTGGATGTTTGAATGAGGAAATGTGTTCGTATATATGTGTTCATGGTCATGGCTCGCGAGCAGTTTGCTTTGCACAAGGCATCCATGTTATATTTGACAAATGGCTGCATTGTACAGTAGTATAGTGAAAGCCGTACTAGATAATTTGTTTCCAACATCACCCCTATCAAGGCTGACATTTTGGTCTTTCAAATCATGTATTGCTTCCAGCGCCCTTTTGTTGTTGTGGGAATAGTGTATACTGTGTATAACAAAGAACAAATGACACATTAAGAAAAACACCTGACACCTTAACATGTTCTATTGGCAAATGCAATGTGATACAACTGTGGAATTACAACTATTACATTTCCAAATCCTTCAAATCAAATGTGTTCTTTGTAGGAAGTATGATTCAGTTTAGTTTATCTGACAATCCAACTGATGTGTATAGTTTTACATCGTGAGATATGTAGGTTATTTGCTGATTCATGCCATTTATTCCTAAGTGCGAATTTGGAAGCTGTAAAATGTTTGACATATACCAATAAACATATATATGAAAATTGAACATGGTCATGCCAGTGTAAGTAAAGCTACAATAATGTCCTGTCTAGACAAATGTAGTAATTTGTGCGTAATATTTCTCATAAACCCGTTTATTTGTAAGTGACTGGGCTTGGCACCCAGATGTAAGCAGTGGGGCCCAGAGTGTTGAATAAAAGGCTGTTATTTGCTGTGTGGTTTGCTCATTTCCTTTGTTAGTGTTGTGCCAGACTGTGTTACAACTCAGTGCTTTGACTGTCTCTCCCCTTTTTCTGCCGCCTCAGCATTAACTCCTCGTCATATTTTTTTTATACATTCACTCTCTCAGATTTGACTATGGAAAGAGTGCAGCTTTTCAAGGACCAATCTTATGGGCACAAAAAAGGCATGACGGCCTTTAATGTGTTGATATGAGGAGTCTAACCGAGCATTAAAGTTTCCTAACTTTTATCCGGCCACGGGATAAAACACACTAATTGAGCTTGCTGCGAGCATGTACAGTACTGTACTGGGCTAGAATGGGGACAAGAGATGATAGGCTGCTACTTGGAACCACTGATTTGATTTAAATGTTTTTCATAGAGTCAGAGAGTGTGTGCCTTCATATGCTGAAAAGTAATCTATTCTCAGACCCCGCATATTCTCCAACAAGGTGGTTTCCATCTTTTTTTTGTCTGATGAAACCCTGCCTTCATATATGAGCTCAAGTTCAGCTGCATGGATGTTATTTATTTATAACACTACTAATTTGATTTAACTGGATAGTGTAAATATAGTTTTTCCTTTAACCAACATACTACTATTAATCCAATTGTGTTATCTAACTGAAACTACTTAAACTACCTGAAACAATTTTAATTTACCATTACCTTAAACAATTTATTCATCAATTCGATAACTGTATTCAACACTTGATTCCATACTTTTAACTACTTCAACTGTTTATCCATTATATTTTTCAGTTTGAAGATATATATTTTCACCTCTATAAGTGCAGAAATTAAAAATGGGGCAAGCGAGGTGGGAATGAAATGCAACAAATGTCACCAGCTTGAACCCAACCGTAATTGTGATTACATGGCATGTGCTGTGACAACTCTGCTATCATGTCGCTGCATTTTATCCTATTGAAACCATCCATCCATTGCAAAGTTGAATAATTGATTTATGTAATACTTAAAGGTGCAGTGTGTAATATGACATCATCAAGAAAGTTCTACAAAGTTGAATGCAACGCTCCCTGGGTAACCCCACCCCTCTCGTATTATAACAGAAGCTACAGTGGCCTTCAAGGACAAGAACAATTCTAAATTTTAAACAATGCACCTGATGACATTCCAACTATGACACTTCCAAGATGGCGGCACTAGGCCTTGGTCCAAAATATGCAGAAATATGGACATATATGAGACCCTTTCTAAGGGAAAAAATAATAATTCAAAACATTTTTTTCAGCTATTATGCACTAATTTAAATGTACTTATGGATATTATAATTACTTTCTACAAAATCTGCTAGGAAATAAAAACCCAAATTCTACACATTTGTTTACATTTGCAGAGCCTGTAGTTAGTTTACAAAACATATTTTTCTACATTTATTTTTCCGAGTATTATAAATCAAATTAATATTATTTTGAGGCACCTGGAACCAAACATAATGCTAAAATATGGCCTGCTGCTTTAGACAATAACAGTGAAACAGTAACTTTTCAGGAAGCTGTCTAACCTCACAGAGTGTTCCGGTGAACCAACTTTCTTGTGAGGAAAGTTTGTGTAATTCAGTCATAAGAATATACCATAAAACATGTTTTCACTTCTCTGACACACCCAAAGTTAAGTGGTGTACCTTTAACTATCTCAACTTCTCTTGCTTTCATGCAGTTTCAATTGCAACACATTGTGTTTATGTGTTACAACTTGCTCAGGGTCAATGGGAAGCTAACTGGCTACTGTGAATGACTACAGATTGTAATCCTTTCCAATTGTTCTCATCACAGTATAACACCAACACAGATTCAAAATAAGAGCAAACTTTACACATCCTCTCTGATGACTTGAGAGGTACCCCCTAGTTACTGGTACCCTTGGAAATCTTCAAAGTCATTTTCTGTTGACTTGTACTTTACTCATAATTGTTATTCTGTTGTCAAGTCTTGTTTCTCTCTGCCCTTTGACCTATGCACTTTAGTTTTGGCTTGGGGATCTATAGGCGCATTGCATTTATTGAATTCCTTTCATCCTATAAGTAAATAAGAGTATAAATCCAATATTAATGTAAAAATACCAACATGCTCAGGGGGTCGACCACTGCTGATGTCCCAAAATTGAACTATGGTTCAGCAGACTTAGCATTCTTTACAGGCATTCCTAGATGCTATCTGCCCCTTGGATGAAGCGTCAGTGACGGTATCCATTCCTCCCGTCCCTGACAGATGAGCCATGTTTTGGAGTGTCCTCTGGGCAGTCCACTTAACTGCCTGAAAAGAAACCCCTTAATCTCCACTTTCTCTTTGTTTGGACCATTATCAGACCTGTCAATCCTGGCTGCTTTATCTTCACAGAACTCATCTACTGGCTGTTTGACGTTGGCTTAATTCTATCAAAGGCCCTTATCTGTGCTTTGCCTGAGGATGCATCCTTCCTCTGACTTTCTAGAATGGTCCCAACTCTGATAAGAATATCTCTAATTTGGGCAAAATAACACTTTTATGTGTGAGGGATTTTTTTTTGTATGTGGATTGCTGGTTTATTTGCCTTTTGTTCTTGTGTTGTATTTTGTTTGCTTGAGTTCTTCGCTGTGCCATATTTTATGTTTGTATTATTTATTAACTGGGTGTAGTCAGAAACCTGAGCTACAGACAAATTGATATCCCATTAACCACCGTTGATCCAGATTGGAGATAGTCCCCTTTGATGGCCGTTAACGCTCTGTCTTTTGGCAGTAGTCACTTAAAACAGTCTGAAGGAATGCCATGCAGCTTGATCTCATGAGGAGCAATTACATGGGAGGGAGCTGTTGCCTTTGAGGTGGAAACTTACCTGCCACACCCTGCAGGCTTACAAATAAGCCTCTGGACACGTCCCAAACATTGAGAATGGTCCCTTAGTGTGAGTGCGCCCTTATTCTTCGGGTCCTTCCTCTTCGTATAACATATGGTCCGACCATAGATAGTAAATAGGGTCTGACAGGTATAGAGGGAGGGCGTCGGCCGTGATGGTGAATTAACTCATCTAGCTATAGTTTTGTTTGGCATTATGTCAACGAGACATGGAAGAAGCCTTTTCACAACCCACAAGATATTTGGAGTTGGTGCCAGGATAGATGTTTGACTCAGCCATTAATCATCTCACTTTCTTTCTTTGCCTGATGCAATGTTAATTAAAAAGCAACACATATATGTTATTCCCATTGTCGTCAAACAAATGGAATTTAATTTATGGACATCCTTCATAATTATTTTAATGTAGGCTGGATAATAATTTATAACCACATGACTGTGCGCCTGTGTGTTCGACTGTGAGAAAAGGTTCTTGTGTGCATATACAGTATCTCTGTACTCTGTGCATGGGTTTGCATGTCTTAGAACATCTAGATGTCAATTCTTTTTTTAAGCAACATAACAACCAGGACCCAGTTTTGCATATGAATCATAAGCATTGCATGCAAGGTCATGTGCATGAAAGTTTAATGGAAAAGTAATCATGGAAAAGACATGCAGCTTAGCCGCCTGGACCAACAAAGAACTACCCATAGGTTAAGTACAGATGTTGCAATCACAAATTGGATTTTCCATAATGCAGTCGCTGTTACAAACGCTTAACTTTATTTAGATTAAAAAGGGCATTGCCCATTACCAACAGGCTTCAGGCACAATGTCTCTGCTCCAGGGATTAACCGCAATTTATGCTTTTATATTGTTGGCGTGGTGACAGCCTAGAACAGGAAACTTTCTAAAAAGACTCAGTTACAGGGACATTACCCTTTACCCACTTATTCTATTTCGTCTTATCCCGTCACCACAAGCACAAACAAAATGGTTATTAATAAAAGTACTTTTTGGACATTGAGAGATTGGACCATAGCACTCAATGCTATCATTGTGTCTGGTTTGGAACAAAACCGACCCTTGGTTCTTTGTTACCAACAGTTTGGAGGTTGTTTTACAGAGACCGTGGACATTTGAGTTTCAAATATGATTTAATCACGCCATGGCCACACTAAGACAGTCCCCATTTAAGCATTCTGGATATGCTTGACTTGATCATTTTCCACAAAGGTCTTCAGAAATGGACAGCAATTGCTCCACCAATGAAAGGGGATCCTCTTTGTAATTAAAGCCAGTAGAAAATTGGATCATTTTTTGCCTGGACAGCTTTCACATTCCTGCCTAATATGTCATTGGAAGCTTTTGAAGTTGCTGTCTTGGCAGTCCCAAATTATACCTTTCATCAGCCAATCATAAGAAAATGGCAACCTGACATTCTCAATAGCAACTTACTTTAGAGCTGGAGTCCATGTAATCAAGGGGGAGAGCATGATAGCCATTGACAAATCGACTATGAATACTAGAATTACAATTTCTCTATTGTAAGTCATGGAATGTTTTATTTTAAAGATCAAAGTGACATGTCGACTTGATCCACCAAAAGTCGAATACATGTTATTATCTCTTTAGTTCTTATAGGTTCAAATGATTACTTTTCGGTGAACCCTGAGTAATGCTATTTACGTTAATCTTGTAAACTGTCAGTTGTATGTATCACTATAATACTTTTTATAACCAGTACTTCAATTAGGTCAGATCACAGGTCATTTTGAATCTTTTTTTTTGACCAATTAGTTCAAGATATGTTACTGCAAGATCACCGTTTCAACTCTGGCAGGGAACCCTTGCCACTTTTTCCAATATGTCTTCTCTCTCTGTCTCTTTTGTAATAGTTGACCTGAAATTCAACCGTTTGATTTTTTTTGAACACACGCTTAACATTAAATATGAGCAATAATTCTATGCTTTCATAGTGTCATTCCCCGTCCACCAAGGAAAAAAACACCTTGGCTGGACTGAAAATCGCATCCTGTTACTGTGGAAATATGTAATCCTTTAAAAACTATAAACAGGCTGAGTGTAATAGTAAGTCTGCAAGTCAGAATGAATCATGTTTCTCCATCACCCTTGTAATGGACAGTTACGTTGCTTCGCCCTCTGAGCTCAAGTTGAACGCATTTGTTGGGGAGTCGCGGAATACTGTAGTTTCTTGCGACTGCTGCACGGTCTACCAATTAAGACTCCACAGAGCTGACACAGACGGGCACATTCACACTGACACAATGGTCTTTGAGGGGAAGAAAAAAAAATCTTCATGGAAGCATTTACAGAGCAGGTCACGGATCTACCCATTGCCTCATCCGCACTGGACAGCTGTAACGTTGAAAATGTGATGTTGCGTTTCGAAATTACTCTGAGAATTATGGGCGTTAGCAAAAGTCAGAGGGTTCACTGAGAAAATCTATTTTATAGTGAAAACATGAGACTGTGGTATAGGTAACATACAGTATGCTGCAATTTCCTGCTCCCTTAATAGAATGGTCATTTTGTTTATAGGATTGGTGACCCACAATATACAAAAGAAAACACTCTTCCCGGACGACAATTGGTCAGTTGAGGTCAATAAAACTTGTGTTGTTCTGCTGGGAGACTGTTGGCTGACCGGAGTTACCATAAAACAATGGCGGCTATTATGCATCCCCAGGCACGTCTACTGTACAGGCACACACGTCTGCCGCATTACAAACCAACCTCCTCAGAGACACTGGAATGAAACATGAACTAATTTGTGTCTTTGGTGGTTTCTTCCATTCTTAACCTCAGGCTCTGGCCAAGGCCAGGACGTCGCAAAACGGCTTCACGTACTTATAAATAGGCAGAGAGAAAAGGGGAAAGAGTGAAATGAGCCCAACAGATGACTGAAACCATATGGAACTGGTGGAGAGCCACTCATCTTGTGACAACATAGCACGCAGCTATAACCCCCCCCCCCCCCCACCCAATCCCTCCAAGTTCCACTCTGTCTCATGTCACTGCCTTTCAGGAAAGACTGCAATTGGAGAAGGCCAATCGGTGGCTGGGGCCAAGAACAAAGTGATCGTGATTTTCAAAAAGTGCATGCAGGATCTGAGGAGGAAATGGTTTTGCCGCCAAACACTCAATTACACGTAATTACAATAATTCAACGTTGGTGGATGGTTTATTCCTTTCTATTACGAGGATCGCTCTTTCATGTCTTGCGGTGGGCAACCTTGTTTCTCAAGGTTTGACTGGTTGAGCTTCTACACGCACTAAATACAACTTGCCTGTCATAACCTTTATCAATGGCAAACATATCAGCCAGAGAAGGCGAGTAGTATGCCAAAGATTTCCAATACCTGCTAGAACAAATAAAAGTAATCAGTGCAAAGAGATGAGTGCTCGATCAATTAGCTGGTTAATCGGTTATGTAAAAGAGTGATCTACTTTACATTGGGCTCTGTAAATAATGCCCATAAAGCAACTCAATATTGTTTGTCATTACACCTCCAACTACGTTGTAAATGCCCACTTCTTTACCATCTCACTCCTCCAGTTTTTAAGTCTCGCAACCAAGCTATAACCTGTGTTAACCCATGTGTCATTAGGGTACCCATGTGTCATTTGGGTATTTTTAATTTTTTTGGAAAGCTCACTCCAGAGCCACAGAAGACATTATAAAATACAACTATTTACATAGTGCAGTACTCCTCATGAAGCTCCTTTAAAATATTGTATTGCATTTGCCATTGTCTTTGCAAGCTGACCATGGCAACAATGTGCATGCACAAGTTTCTGGATCGATACGATTTTCTGAAGGCCTTACACCACAATAATAAAAGTCATTTGTATAAAAGTATACATTACAAATAAGTTGCAAACAACATCTGATTCTGGATCACTTTCAGATTGAACTCTAAAACACAAAAGGGTCGGTTGAAAAAGCTCTGACTCAAATCATGTTCATTTTGATTTGGGTGTTTTTTCATCCCACAGACGACGATTGTGCATTTCCACTGAAGCATCTTCAGGAGAGGACAAAGACCTCCTCACTGTTGAAGTGTCTGAACTCTGTGGCTCTCTGTGCTACACAGGTTTAAAAAAATTCCCCGTCTCACTGTACATTTAACCTTCTGTTCCAAAAACACACTCAAATATCAGCCCACTCAGGGTTTACAGCGCTGAACGTCCAGGTCCTATACACGCCCCAAATGGAAGACTGGGAACTCTGTGTGATTGATTGTCACTTTCAATTTTGCATAAGGTTTTCTGTGTTTCTCCGCTGAAATATAGGCCTCTTAACAAGGCCGAGTCACAGACGTGGGCAGAGCGGAGGCTTTGAAATGCGGCAACCCCTGAACCAGAAAATAATCAAGGGGACTTAGGCATGGCACTGCGGCCGGAAATTCACTGTGAATACTGGTTTCAACCATGACCATTTTGAGAGCCCAACTTTTTTTTGGCTTTCGCATTGATTTCGAGTCCTCCAACCCTCCCTCCTTCCTCCTCCTGTCTCCTTCTCGGCTGTATGTCACACACTCAATTTGGGCTCCCTCTGACCTAAAAAGTTGATGAGTAGCGTCTCTGTTTTTTCGGGGCAGCTCTTGTCAGCAAAAAATTGAACTGATGCATGCCTTTGTGTCCAATACTGACACACACACACATTGTGCACACGCGCGTGGTCACACACTCAATCATACAGTGTACGTCCTTTTCAGACCTGCGGCTTGCCTCCGTTCTCCACAACACATCACAGGGATGGCTACTTTTCTGCCCGTCCAGCAAAAAAAAACTTTGCTCACAATCCCCCCCTCCCCTCCTGTTATTCCTCCATGTCTTCTTCCACTGCCGAGGAAGAAATTGCGGTTGAGATTTTAGGCCAAGTCTCTCCACAGCTTGTCCTGATTACTAAGTAGACAAGTACCCATGGTTAGGTGGAACCAGGTCTCTCTGGTCCTCGTTTCCCCTCCTTCATATTTCGGAGCGACGCTCTCTGAGGTTTCTGCGAAGGACCCCATTGGATTGTGGACGGTCCTGAAATAAACCTCCTTTTTTAATCATTCACCACTGTGGCGGTTAATACGTGTTGTGTAGACATCATAATTGTGCACAAAGTCATCGATGAAGTGGGTCACGACCTCATTCAGCATGCGGGAATACACACGGTATAATTTAGTTTTGAATAAACAAAGTTTGACTGCATGTCAGTGTCTGGCATGTCCTTAGAATCTCAATGTTCTCATCAGCCCTCGGAGAGCCAACCAACCATGCTTTTTTTTAATCTGCAGTTTCCACTCCTCCTTTCCTTTTTTTTCCCTCCCCGTCTCCTCCTCTGATCACTGTTTTCCCTCTGAATTGTATCAGCAGCTTACGGCCTTCCAGCCAATTAGTAAAGGCAAACACAACAACAATCAGTCTCTTGGCTTAATGCACTCCACCTCTTCAGCAGTAAATACCGACTGATTCCTCAAAGTATTGTCATTCAGAAGGGCCCCGCTGGCTCTGGTCTTTGTCGAGGACAGAGGGGCCCCCTTTGAAATGGCAGGCCGTACAGAAAACACTACTTGTTTGAGGGGGGAGACAAAAGGCTGAAGGGAGTATCACAATGGCTGATGGGGCCTGATAAAGATAGCTTACAGTTAAATGGCCATTTTGCCAGCCGAGCGGGTTGTTGTTTTATTGGGCAGCAAGGACGCTGCGACTGCCCCAGTGTCCTGAGTTTAAAGAAAGGGCTGCGACCTTTCGATCGCAAATGCTGAAAAACTGTCGACTTGAATCACTATAGGTTTATTTTGAATTAGATGAGACATAGCCTCCGCTCGGAATGGGGAACGTTTAGCTTTTACAATTAGGAATAGGATTTAAATAAGAACAACAATTGGATGTAAAGACCAGAGCTAATGAGGATGCAAAATGGCAGCAAGACCAAAGAGAATGTGGGGGTAAGCATTGTGGATTTCAAAAACATATCAATAAATTACCATTGGCAAATCATTTTGTTTTCATGTTATCATGCCAACGTAAAGCCCAAGTTTATTATCACCACCTTTGAAAAATGTAATAAAAACCATTAAGTGTATAATTTGCCTCTGTATTTTCAATGCTGGTGTTGTAGCCAGAAATGACGTACCTCTTCTTTGTGTGAAAACAAAGCCAAAATATCAAAAGCTTTGATTTACTCTATTTGTATATTCAAAGCTTCGGCAGACCCGAGGAGTAAATTGACTTTATAGCCTGCTGGCAAAGTCAGGGGTAAAGGATGAGAGAGCTTCATCCCCATAACAAAGAAAAGGTAATCAAGAGACAGTACCAAAAGAGCATGACAAAAGGGGCACGCAGTAAAAAAGCAAAGTGCTTTGTATGTAAATCATTCCAGTTTCCCCGGTGTCATGTGAAAGTATGCAAGACAGTGCAAAGAATTCCAGGCATTCTGCTTGTAAGGAAGGGAAGGCCCCGACGCCAGACCGAGCGGCGGGGCCATTGTCAATTTGTCCGTCAGAAACACAGGGAGAGAGGGAGGGATGGGCAGACAGACAGAGGACAAAAAAAGATGAAAGGAAGGAGAGTATGATGTAAGGAGAGAGAGAAAAGACGGAGAGAGAGAGAGAGAGAGTGAGAGAGGAGGTTTTTCGATACAAACCATCAGGGGGAGACAGGTGCCTGGAGGCTAGGCTGGAGACTGGAGGGGTGGGGAGGCTGCCATAGCCCGGGAAGATGGATGAAGCAGCCCCCCTGCTGAGTGTCCGTCTCAGGGTCTCGTCTCGGACTCCTCTGCGCTCCCGCCAGCACAGTGGGAGAGGCCTAAGAGTATATACTGCTAACTCCTCAACGCGCATCCTTTTCTTTTTCTCTATCATCATTTTACTCTATACTTCGGCCTCTATATTACCAGGTTGACGCACAAATCCTTGCACTTATTCTCAACCTTTGCCACAACAACAATTCACAATCCTCCCTACTCTCCTCTCTCTCCCTCCCTCCCTTTCTCTCTCCCCCTCTCTCGCTCATTAGGGGCCATTTTCACATCAAAGGCCCTCCATTATCTGCCATCTCTGAGGGCAATTAGGAATGGGGTGACTTTGAGCGGCAGGCACGGCCACGGCATTAGAACTACTCATCCTCTGTCATGTGGGGGCCTTTGTGGGGGCCGCCGACCGACATTGATGGAGAGGACACTGGGCCCTCATGAAAACCCCTGCCCCCCCCCACCCTCCCACCCTACCCACCCTTCCACAAAAACCCCATGACACCTACCTCCTTTTGACTGGTAAACTGTGGAGTAAAATGGTGTGTAATTAAGTGGCAGTCAAAGCAGGTCCTGTTTGGCTGTGTGACGGGGCTTGGCAGGGGAGATGTGGGGTCGAGGCGGCGGGTTCGGGGATGAATGAGAATGGCGAGGACACAATGGCGAGGCTATGGAGCGCGGAGGGGGGAAAACCCACTTTGGATGAAATAAAGTCAATGTTTGCTCACCTACAGCTACTCCGTGCTAAAAGAGGGAGGGAGAGTTGTAAAAAAGTGGGCCCAGCTATTTACGCCAATGAACCTAATACGCAAACACACATGACTAACACATTTATCCATTTCTTTGAAACCAAAAAAACAACAACAACTCCTTGAATACGCGGTGCACCCCACGGGCAGAGCTCTATCGGAGAGTTACTGCCCTCCAAAATCAAAGCGCTGTCCATGTTCACGACTTCCATTTGGTAATTTACGGCGTCTCTTTATATGAGTGTGAAACAGAGGAACAGTGAGTGAAGCTGTCACCAAGTAAATGTCTCTCATTATATTATTCCCCCTTTCCTTTTCCGAAACAACGTCTTGCCGCTGCACACTGGTGGAAGTATACACGCACAGGGCCCCTCGGTGCGTGCGCTGAGTGGTATATGAGCTCTTCTTAAGGATGGCGGTTACTGTGTTAGTGCTGCCAAAGTAATGAAAAGAGCCAACAGTAAACTACAAAGTGAAGACAGCTGCACTGGTAGACACAGCATTGTTAAGTGGAGATGTATGTATGTATGTACAGTATGTATCAATGGCTGAGAATTATGAGACATCTGAGGAGAAAACCAGGAATATACAAAAACGTTTAAGGGCATGAACTTCTCTACAATCACTTTTCCTGCCAAGGGCGCTCAAATCTTATCTGAGATTCTTGGTCAATTCTTGGGTTGCAGGGTCTACAAAGCACATACCCCCTTTCATATCTGCACCTCGGAGGAATGCGGTGACTGTGCTACGGTGGAAGGGAGCTGATTTAGCCCTTCTTTGATGCTCCCACTAGTTAGCCATCTCCCACTGGGCACTGACATCCTGTCAGCATGAGACCTCTTCTCATCCCCCGGGTTAGTCACTACATGACCACAAGATGTTTGTGTGTGTGTGTGTGTGAGAGAGAGAGAGAGAGACACACACACACACACACACACACACACACACACACACACACACACACACACACACACACACACACACACACACACACACACACACACACACACACACACACACACACACACACACACACAAAAAGAGCAAGTTTCTATAGTGGAGGAAGGAGGAACAGTGAAAAAAAGCTTCAAGAAAAGGTCATACATTTCCTAAATCCAGTTACCAAGCTATAAAATTATATTGGTTTACAGAAAGCCAAAGTGAAACAGAACTTCTGTGTTCTGTTCCAAAACAAGATAATTCCTCATTCCAAAATCACATTTACATTTGTAATCATACAAATGAGTAAAAATCCAGGCCTGGAGCATAAACTTTTCCAGCAGTGTGTCATGTGGTTCACTCCATATGTCTCTAAAAAGAAAAAAGTTGAATCAAATCTTACTTTATTGAATATTTCTGTTTTTGGTGGCCTTTAAAAAAACAAACATTTTCCCATAAGTCTTACTACTACCAGCCCGGCAGAAACGTTGAGTCCAAGGGTAGGAAGAGCGACCGTGGCTCGAGACGTGTAGATGTTTTAGACAGCTGAGGTTACAGCTGGAAAACTGCAAGAAGCACTTACGAAGAGAGAGTTGGAGTCATGGATATAAAGAAAGTTGCAATGACACAAGTACATGTGCCGCTATTTTACAGCATTTTCATGGGAGCGATAATTTCTTGTATGCTTACAAATTAAATTTTTTCAAAACTATGAAAACATTTTACCTTTTAAGTACTGTAGCAGATGTTCATTCTTATCATATATATTTTTTTCTTTTGAAATACATATGAAAAATGTAAAGTTAAGAGACTCAATTGTGTAACAGAAGCTAGTGGAAGCATCTTAAGAATGAGGTGATATCAGGGCATCTGCACCCTATCTACTTGGGTGTTATTTAATTTTTTATAGTTCTGTCCATCATTCCTATCTGTGATTATCCAATTGTACTCATCAAGTTAATCGCAGAGGTCTAGAAAATGCCAGACAGGGCCAGAAACATGAAAAGAAGTCGATCAGACAGCTTGTAAACAAAGCCTCAGGTTAGCCAAACTTATTTGGAGGAGAAGAAAAGGAAAACAATCAGTTATAAACAGCCATTAGGGCCTACAGCTAGCTCAACTCTGACCCATACCACACTTGTTGTCATGCCCGAACTGGCCATTGTGAGTGCTGGGAGAATTCCTGGTGTCTGGCCAGTAGAAATGCAAAATGAAATGGCTAAATCAAAACGAACTGTAGACCGTCAGCCACTCGCCTGCTATTAGGCTGATGGCTGGATTTGTTCCTGTCATCACGCACGATCAGTCGCACGCACATACCTGACAACACACCCTTTAGTCAGAGCGTGTAGTGCACGTGGACGGGTGGAAAAAACATGGACAGTGCAGGTGGAAGAGGGAATGAGAGAAAGAGGAAAAGTGGAGCTGAGATGGCATTAAAAGGAGAAAAAAACGGATAATGCAGCTTAATGCCATTAAGGGACAAGTGTTAAAGAATAAAAATATGAAGCCTGCTAAGCATTTCACACAACATCACATCTACATTTCCGGAGTTGATTTTATGTTTTAAAAAGCTAATAAATGGCATCAACAGTTAAACATGCCATGTACGCATGTAAATAATATTAAAGAGTTAGAGCTCTGAGCTGTGGGATGCCAGGTGTAAAACAAAACATAAATATGCACACACATCATATAAATATAAAATATCCTGTTTGTCATAGTGTTTGCTTCATTCCTTGGTGTATTCCCAAATACAGGGATTTTGTTGTAGCCTAATAACCCAATGGATGGATTAATGGATTGAGATGCAGAGGCTATTGTGAAAAGAAAACCATGTATTAAAGCTCCCATATTATACACTTTTCGGTTCTATTATACACCATATTATATGGTCTTAGTGGTCCCTAATACGTTTTTCTTTAATTGTTTGCTGAAAAAAACTTTCAGATAATTTATTGTACTATGCTGATGTTCAGCTAATCTCACAATGGCCTATTTTTTAAAAAAGAGTTGCAGGTCCCCTCGTAAATATACAATCTTTGAGCTCCCCCCGCCCCCTGTCCGGAAGCGAAGCCAGATACGCCTCGCCCTCTGTCTGTCAGGGCCGTGGACCAATAAGAAATAGGGGTGTGGGCTGCACAGTGGAAGCTTCTGGCTTTACGGTTTGTGAGGTCAGAAAAGGGGATAATTCTGACTGGAGTGTTTTTGGGGGGAGGGGTGGGGGTTTCAGAAAAGGGGAGAGTGAGAAAAGGAGAGATTGTTATTTTTTTTGATATTTTGGCAGTCTCTAGGCACACCGTGGACGCATGGATATGTTGGAACACATTTAAAAAGTGCATTTAGCATAATATGGGACCTTTAAAGTAATTCCTTTGAACAAGGGTCGCATCCATTGTTGTTATTTTAAACATCGCGGCCTCTTCATTCCAACTTTCCGGTCTTCACAGTTCTTTTCAGGTAATCAGAAAACTGAGCGCCTCGGCTTTCAGGTAAATACCTAACTTGTAATATCCTGAAGGCTGGGTGGAATTAGTTGCAATTACTTCTTTGGGTAATTATGAATCAGCTCAGCTATCCAATAAAGCCATTCACACAACCCTCAAGGGGTCCTCAGCGCTGTCATTTAAAATGCGGTGGGGGAATTAATCTGAAGCAAATCCAGGTCTCACGCCACCTTAATTGTACGGTGCAGGAGCCTGTGGGTGGTTGAGGTTTCAAATAGCTTTAATTGACGCTGGGAACAAACAGGTAACAGAATCGGTTTGGAGAGAACTGCCAGCGGGGTTAACGTTGCAAACTGCTGAAAGAGTGTCAGTGTCAGTGTCAGAACTTTGCTCACCCAAGCAAGCTGGAAAGTATAAGCTTGGGGTAAATGTGGAAACTAAACCAAAGCTTGTGATTCAACTAGTGTGCTTTTAAACCAATTCAACTTTTACTATGAGCATATTATGAACACTTTGTCCTGCTTTTTCTCCCCTTTTCCCTTCCTTGTTGCCCCATACACACACACACACACACACACACACACACACACACACACACACACACACACACACACACACACACACACACACACACACACACACACACACACACACACACACACACACACACACACACACACACACACACACACACACACACACACACAATCTATCTCCTGTGTGTTTTAATGCCTTGAGACACCCCCCTTTCCCCCATCTAACTCCTTTGCAAGCACAAACTCCTTATTTACCCCCCACAACTCCACACACCAAACTGTGAATCCTAATGAGTAATAATCCCCATTCTCGTCCCGGCTAGAAAGGGAGAGTCAAGCAGCGTCACTGACCCTGGGTTTTCGACAGCACGTTCCAAAGGATTAAGCAAACACTGGTAATTGCCCCCGGGATCAGGTTCTGTTTTGACTGTTTGTCGTCCGCGCGCCGCCTGATGTGTATTTGATCTACAGTGGGGATGGCAACAGCGCTCCTCTTTCACTCCTCACATCTCAGCTCCATGTGGAGAGACAACAAACCACACACACACACGCACACGCACACGCACGCACACACACACACACACACACACACACACACACACACATATACACACACACACACACATTCTGGTAAAATAAAAAAGTGAATTATCAGCCACTTACAGCATGACGTGTTCATGCAGTTTGCCGAGCCTTCTCCTGAAAGTTGCTAAAAAGCCTGACCCTAACCCTAGCAAACAAACAAACGGTGCATGTGCTCGCATGTAATGAGCACATAAACGCACTCAATCAAAGTCAAATATTTACTGGTATACACTGAAACAACAAAATATATTTCTAATAAAGTGCAATTCCGTTTCATTATCTCATCCCGGAGTGATTTTGGAGTCCTCAGTGGAAAAAAGACATAAAATTTCATGCTTCCATGGTGGATAACATGGTCATTAAAAAACAAACAATTCCTTGCTCGGTTTTATTGGGGCAAACAAATCATGTCCAGACGACCACAATGAGCACCACTAACTAGTCACACTGCTCCGCTGGGATAAGTCACATGGTGTTGGTCGGAAGTCCAAAAGAGTCAAGGGGTGGATTAAATATGTGTTAAAGGGGCAGATACTGATGATGTATTTGATCAAACAATGAATAAAAATGCTTAAAACATTTTCAATACATTGAAAAAAACAATTTGTTGAGGGTTATGAAAAGACTCTGTTAGTTTGCCAACAGGAGACTATTAAACATAATCATCAATCATTCTTGGGCCTTTTTTTTCTCTAACCAACCAACCCACATATTGAGCAACATGACATGCCGACAAATGATTGCACAGATGAGTCAGGAGCTCCTTTGCAGTCAGTCATGACAACCTCTCAGCCGGTTACAGCTGACCTTGTCAACAGGTTTGGGATCAAACCAGTCAAGGAGCGTGGCGTTTTTTTTCTTTCTTTTCGGTAGCCAGTCCTGACCCTAGATCAAACCAGAGGTGAGGTTAATGCCTGCTGAAACCATCAGTCTGCTTTTCATTTTCAAACTGGCTGGATCATCATCTCACCCCCCTGTGAAGATCTCTGTCAAGGGAGAGAGAGAAAAAAAAAAGAAAAGAATCAGTCAATTTTTGCAAGTGATTCTGACATGTCAATTATTGAGGATTTACTGTTATTAGGATGATTGCTCCGATGAATCCACCCAGTAAGCTGCCGGGATTAAAGGAGCATTTTGACATTTTCTTCTGGGATGTATGACAAGGGAAACCTGCAAATATTTCTGTCACTCCATCTCTGTAAAAGAGTGTATTATTAGGTACGCATATTTGTGGTAATTTTCGTGTTTTTTTTATAAAATAAGAAGCCTTGAGGCGGTGTGATCATTTTGAAGTCTTTCCTAAATGTGAAAAATAGAACAACTTTTTGGTGGTATATAAAACAAGATATAGTCATTCAAAGTCCTTCAATATTCACGGAATTGATTTCAGTATAATATGTTGTACTTGTTTGTTTGTTTGTTTAAAGTTTGGCTGATTGGATCAATTAGTTCATAATTTTAGAGCGGCTTTATTGATTTGACGATGAGGTTGTTAACAGTATTTTCAAACAGCTATGACCTGACAGCCATGGGAAGGGTTGGGGCTCCCAAATGAGGCATAATGACACCCTCTGGCCAAAGCTAATACTAATAAAACTGGCTGACAACGCTACAGGAATGTTGCCGCGATTAATGAAACCTACCGGCCTCTCCTCTGTCTGGTGCCAAGCCACATGTGGAACCTCTAAAAGCTTGTGTTTCTGGCGGAGTGAATTACCCCCTCAAACCAGTCACACCAGGATATCAGGATGCAGCGCTGACTGAAGTTTAAAGGCCCAACGTTAGGGCCCAATCCCCTGACAGCATCAGTGTATACACGCAAGCTCAAGGCGATGGCTTGTGTACCGCTTAAGCACAAATACACAGACAGGAACGTGGTTTACTGGCAGTTCAATGATAGAGTAAACACTGAGTTAAGGAAGAGATGGTTTTGGAAAGGTTGATGATGGACTCGGGGTTAGCAGTTCTCACTCAAATCTCCTCTGGAGCGGCAACATTTGGACGTGTAGCAAATGGCATTTTGTGCAGAATATAATATCATGCACTGAGTTCAGCATGGCTAACTATTAAAGGTGGAGTCAGTGATTCTGGAGAATGTGTGTTGTCAAAATCAGTGAATATCTCCTTGAGATGCGCTACCTGTCCGCACTGTGTGTGTGCGGAAAAACAAATCCAGTGTTAATTCACAGCATAGGCCCTTTAAACCGGCATGTTGCTAGCAACAGTGGGCCCCCTTTGTTTACGTACCCTTTGTTTACGTACCAGTTTACAGAGCCTAGGCTGTGTATTCACACCATATGTTTTTTCAGCGCACACACATTATGGACAGGGAGCAGATGGTGAGGCGATATTCACTGATTTTGCCGAAAAGTGATTTTGACAACAGACATTCTCTAGAATTGCTGACAGAATGTGACAGAGAAACAGAGAACCAAGTGTAAGATGAGGAATTTGAGGGGCCATGGTGTGGTAGACGCAACACATAGTGGCAGACAGCGGGAACAGGGAGACGACAGGCAGCAAGGGGAGGAAGCCAGGGGAGAAGAAGAAGGATGAGGGGGGATCCTCCTGTAATTGCTGGAGCGACATGGGGGCGACTCAGGGCCTTGGGGCTGATATTAAAGTGACCTGGGAGACTCCAGACACAACAGGCCTCTAAACAGCCCTGGCTCCACTGTGGAATGAGGCTCCCATACCCGCTGCACAAACATGGCTGTCCTGCTGTCTACTGACCAACGCTTTCAACTCCGCTGACGTGTCACACGGCGTCTCAACCATTTTCAATAGAAAAATCGCACGCTACGCTCTTTCTTTCACGAATGTCATTTAGAAAATACTTTTTGAAATCCTCTTCACAGAGTCTAGACTAGTTCAGGCGGTACGACCGCAGCAGCAGAAAAACATCAGGTTCTTGATTGAACTAACAACATGTAATTGTAAAGGAAACTGCATGCTGGCCTGGTTGTTGTGATGAGCAACCAATAATTACAAGGTACCATAATGAATCACAATACGCCTTAATGGCAAGTCATTAAGCAGTATTCTAATTGAGCATGATTTCCAAGTTTTATGTAAACAAGGAAGACCGCACCTGATTTCATAATTAATGGGAGGCAGAGCTGTTTTTTTTGGACTCCTAACAATGTCACAACACATCTGTAAGACAGTGTGTGGTGAATCAGTGATAGCTTTGAACATAGCATGGGAGTGTGGAGAGTTCTCAGATAACTGTGTGAAGGGGAACAGAGATGAGCATACATGCAGCAACATGGACATCCTGTAAACATGCCAAACCCCAAGACATTCAGAAAGTGTGTGTAAACATTGTGATCTTTGTGGTCTTTAGTCTTTAGTTTGGCTCGCCTTGCCACAACACATGCACACACTGATCAGACAAAATGACTGGTGTGCCCCGTCATCAAGCTTAAAGTGGGACTCGCCCTGAGTGCTGCGGTTTTGAGGATCAGGGATTTCCCGCAGTGTTGAGTTGCAGAGGTGGGCCACCTCACCTGGAAACAAAACCTATCCCCACAAACCCCATAAAACATTACCTGTTTACTTTTGTGAAATTAAACCTTTATGGTCAGAGGAAAAGAGCAGAAATGTTATAAGTAAAGGTACTCATAACGCAGAAAGATGCCTCCTGTAGATGTCATAATATTATATCAATACATTATCTTTACTAATGCACTCATGTGTAAGTAGTGCTGTTACATATTTTAATCTATAACACTGCAACATATTTTCTATGCTCATTGTAAGTTTTGTATATATAATTTGAATCTACCGTATAAAGTAACTAACACTGTCAAATTTAAGCATGGAAGAAAATACCATATTTTCTTCTGAATTGTAGTGTAGTACGAATATAAAAATATAAAAGTGAATCGCATACAAGCACCTTTTTGTACTTAAATTTGGTTGTGAACTTTGAGGAAATTCCCTCATTATTATCCGGAGGAGACATTTTATATGAAGTATTGTGTGCTATCCACTTCACAATGTGAATCATTAAAACAAAACCAACAAAATAAACCTGTGTGTGTGTGTGTGTGTGTGTGTGTGTGTGTGTGTGTGTCTATAACTGTGTACCAGTAAGGGTCACCTTTGGCCTAAGTTATGCTTTTACAAAAGTGCAGTTCATGGTTTTGTGCAGTGATGATGAACAAGCCTCAGTGTATTCCCCTGTGCCTGAATGTGTGTGTGTGTGTGTGTGTTTACTGCTGTGAGGTCCAGCGGTGGCTGACTGATGCCTACCTTGCTCTAACACCGTAGTTAACACAGTTGCTCTGGCTCCACTGTGGGTGGAGTCGCCAGACAACATAACTGGGCCCTGCAGCCCACTGTAATTAGCCTTATTGAAGCTGTCACTCAATGATTCGCCCCGATCCGATCCCAGAGCGGCCCCTGTACTCACATCAAGGAGAAGGTGCTAGGGGCGAGGCCCTGGAGCTGCTGGCCATGCAACGCTAACAGCAGCTATCTGTTACTGCTTTAATAATACTCCTGACAGTCCCTTCTGTTTTCAGCCATCTCACTAGCTTTATTGTCATCCCTTCTCTTGGAGCCCGGAGATGTGTTTTGACAAACTGATTGTTCATTGGCATGACAATGATTATCTAGTGAGCGACACATTGGCGAGAAGGAGGAGAATGAAGAATATGAAAGTCAAAGAGAGGAACATTTTGATCTCAGGCAGGACCTCAATATGGAGTGAAATTGGACTTGGGGGACAAATATTTTTGTGTCTGCTATAGGGGGAAATGTTGGATAAAGGAGTGTGGGTCAACATGAAATAGAACATGCTGTGTCTAACAGTCTCTTCTTAAACTCACATGTTGCTTTCCTCACAGTTACTGCCACTCTGACATCTGCTTATGCACCATGCACCAACACAAACACACATGCTGCTACTGGATTTTCACTTACTTGTTCATAAATTCAGGTTGAGTTGCTGTTTTCACACGAGTGCTGTGGCCCAAAACTGCAGAGTTTAAACTGTGCAAAAATATCCTGAGGGGGATATGGATGGTGCGCTGGTGCTTTATTTTCATTGTAACCCCCTGATATCCACCAGACATAACAAACTGTGTGTGCAACATAGTCAGTGCAAACATATGCTGTTTACACTGCAACAACTGTTCAGGAACATTAAGAAAAGGCTGCAGAACCATGGGTCACATTTAGTCAATGTTCAGTAGCAATCTGGTGGCTTACATGAAATGTACATCTTGCATGCACATCCAACCGCATTGTAAAAGAAAAAAATAAATATGTATATTTTTTAAATTTGGGGCTGAGTGAAGTCTGATGAATTGCCCAAGTGATGTCACTTGATGTCACAAAAGAGGCGAACTGTAGCCTGCTGCTCGTCTCTTCTTGAACCAGAACCGGAATCACTGGCAATGAGTGAGTTGCATTGTGGGTTATCTAAGCCACTAGGTTTGGAAGAGAAAGAACAATTACGTGTGATGTGAATGAAGAAGACAATACTGTTCCTGCTGCATACATTTTACACTTTTAATACAGTAAAAAAAAATGAATAATTTGAGGTTTATATTATTTCATTCTGTTAGGGAAATAATAAAAAAATATATCTGTACATAATAAATATACCCACATATCAATCTGTGGTTGGTTCAGTTTTTTCTGTTGAACAACTCGTATCCGTTTTTGATTTTTTTTTAGAAGATGTACATGTATTACAGAAACATTATCTAAACTTAAAGACACTTGAACCCCTCCAAATTTTACATTATGGTCCAAGGATGGCGAAGGTTTTGCCAGCTTGTGGTGTGTTTGAGCAGGCCCAGACATACAAACAAATGTGTGTTACTGTAAACAGCCTGTTTAGATTCTCTTCAGTGATTTCTATTCCTGCTTGACTGGAGTCGTGAGAGTGGTGTGGTTCTTGGTCTTGGAGTTGTGCATGGTGCTTTGACCCTGATTGGATATCTAACTGCAAGTTTAGTTAAAATACAGAAATCTTTTTTTTTGAATCTAGAATAATATGACTAATAATATGCTATTGCCCTGTTTCATGTAAGCTGGCAGCATATTCAACTTTCACGCGGGGTACAAAAAATTAAAGATGAATTTTATGATATGTACAGTATATTTTACCTTTTGATAGCCTGGCATTCCCAGACCTGCCACTAGGCGCTGGCAAATTAAATTTGCTGCGCCTGTTGGTCTGGAAACTCTCCGTTGAAGCTTTTTCAAAAAGACCAGAAATCTGGGCTCACGTTTCAATTGGTTCTATCTAATATGGGCGCGCCAGAGCCCTTTGTATGGTACTCTGGGAGGACGTAACCAGATGACGACAGTGACGTGCATGCGACGTCGAAGCCGTGATAGTAAACATCAAAGATGGCTGCGGATATGTTGTGCGAGTTTGAGACTGCTTTGGCCTCGACCCTTTACGATTTGGAAGATGGCACTCAAATATTTCATTAGCAAGTAAGTGGAATGTTCTGTTTTGCCGACCGACCACGGCAAACGTTTGATTGAACAGTTTAACAGCTGTTCGCTAAACGAACGGGGCTTACGTCACCTTGTGCATCGCTCTGATTGGTTGTAGTGCTATCCAACTGCGTGCAGTGGCATTTGAAATGCACGAGTAGGAGCCGCCCATTGAGATGGAAATTACTATTGATCGTGGCCAGACCCTCTATCGTTCAAGATATCAGGGTCTGGATTTCCAGGCTAACATTTTGATTTAATAAGATAAATCAACTGTATACTTTCCTCTGTGCAAGCAGTGGGCAACTCTACATTTACTGTATTATTGTGGCTGAAAAGAACTATTGTTTCCTACAGTGCTGTATAAGCAGAAATCTTCTGTTTATGGAGACTTAAATTTATTGTAATATCTAAATTAGCAACATCTCAGGGCCGGTAAACAAACGTGCAACAAGACACAATGACATGTTGTATTATTGTGCATGAATGATTGCAGAGTCATTCCCAGCCAACTCTCCTGTGTTGGCCACTTAGTGTTAAGCAAAGTGCTGGCATGCTGCTAGAGGCAGTAAAAGAGCTTTGTTACAGAAGCCGGAGGTATTTTGCGGGTTTAATTACATTTCATTTACTCTGGGCATTTTGACGGTAAAAACCAGCGTCGGAATTTTCATTCCCTTTGTACACCATTGTAATGAACACAAACCCATAATTGTTTCTCACCCATATGCACTAACTGGGCTTTTTAATTTTCCATCTCTCGCTGAGTGACTGTGCCAAGTTTTTCTTCAGGTAATGCTGAAACTCTGAGTCACAGGGTGCATGCTATGAGAGCCATGCCAGCTTTGAATGGAGCTAAATATACACTATGTTCATAAACCCTTCCTGGGATTTGCCATACAAGCTGACTCTATACCCAAGGTGCCCCCTTTCCCCCCCCAAAGAGGGCACAACAGAATTACATGTGCTGCTTTGTGTAATAAGAATTGCTATTTAATTATGTCTTCCTTAACAGCATCATTGTGCTTTGTTCGAGGAGAAGCAATCACTCAAAGGTAATTAAAGGCTAAACTCCAACTCTGAAACAGCCACATCCATCACAGCTGCACTTTAATGATGAAAATACTGTGTTGGTCGCTCTGATAATTATTGCTTTAGTATTGTCACAAAAGAAACACTGAGCAATGATTTTGGACTGAATGGGGGAAAATCAGCCTTGGCTGGCAGCGGGGCAGGACAAAGGTTTTAGAAAAAAACTAAAAAAGCATCATGAGAGGCGAAAGTGGCCTGCTGGCACGAAAGGAGCTTTATTACCTTGTTTCTCAATGAGTCACTCCCTGACGTCTCATGATGATTAACCACATGTATCACTGCACACACAAAAAGAAACAAAACTTACCCCAGGATGTATCTTAGCCTCTTACAAACAAAATGTTAATTTAAACAATCAGTCTTTTCTCAGGACCATTGTTTGTCACTTTTGTACTTGGGTTGAGGTTAACACAAAGCTAAATCACAGTTCTCCATTGAATGTGACAAATGGGATCTCGGCACAAAGGAAAGAAAGTCGTTAAGGTATCCGTGCCAAAGGCGATGGGAACTCATACGTGCTGTAGTTTTGATGAGGCATGAATGCAGAATGTTGAGCAACCACTCCTGCAAGTTATTACCGCCTTTGCCAGCTCTTTAAACGCTCAGCATAAACCATCGCTGCATTTGCGCTGTGGCTGTTCCCATCAACAGCTTAAAAGGTTACCCATGCATGTAAAGTTTGTGCAGAGATTACATCGATCCCAATCTGTGGGCAGCGTGCACATGTGTCACAGTCATAAGGCTTTTGCAGAGAGGGCCTGCATTCCTCAGAGTGAACACTGGGGAGAGCCCGTCTGCTCGGCGTCAGCCCCTGGCTCTTCTGGGGCACCTCCCCACTCCGAGCTGCAGCCGCTCTGCTCCACATTGTGGTTTTCATTTGTTTGTTTTGACAAGATTATTAACGTGCAAAATCGCACCTTTATAAAGTGTGAGACTATTTGCAGACAAACACAGGCGTCATCGCAGGGAAATTAGCTGTTGTCAGGTGTTGACAGATGATCAAAAGCTGTTACACCTCATCGTGAACCCTCATGTGTGGAAAGATGAATCACTTTAAAAAATTAATTAATTAGACAAATATGGCGCCTGCAGTTATTGCTCCTCTTCAGACTCTTAACTGTATTGACAGCCTTGCGTTTTTTTTCTCTTTCATGTAAGCACTGATCCCAGTCCATACTGAGACTGTACAGAGAAAGAGCGTCTAACTGTCTGCCGCATAATGAGCATCCCTTTCCTTATTTTACATGTGTGATTGGTCTGGTTGGGTGGTCCTGCCATCACATTCTCTTATTTAGGTGTACAAACCATAGACTGTATGGTACAAATGTGAGAAACGTTGGGAAATCTAATCAAGACAGCAAAGATAGCGACGTGCTTATGTACATAAACACATGTGCTTTATGTACTAGATGTTCCCCAAACAAATTTCAAGTCTACTTAAATCATGTATGGTTACTGAGGCCCCGCAGGGGGACATCATCATGGGCTGGATACGCAGTGGACGCCATGATGGATTCACAATTTGTCTGTTTTTGACGAATGGAAATGGATTATGTGTCAAAGAGCGTGCAGGAAAAAGAATGCACGCTTAAAAAAGACAGAATCCCTTGATCACGCACAAGCAGGACAATACATGTGCAGCATGTAGACCTGCACAAAAAGCACCGGGGCACAAGCATGACAGTGGAAACACACACACACGCTCAAATCCACAACAACTGTTTAGTTTCTGAGTCATCGGCCATGTGAACAGTCAGTGTGACAGATTGCTGAGAGACAGGGTGGTGCAAATAAAACACTAATGACAATATAATGGCTCATTAGCTTATGATGTGGGAAGCTTTGTGTGTATGCAGACTACATATCAGTGTGTGTGTGTGTGTGTGTGTGTGTGTGCGCGCACTTGTGTTTGGAAGAAATGCCTGTAGTATGAGTATGTTCCCAGGCTAACCTGACAAGGTGAGACTCACTGGCACCAGCCTCTCAGTGCAGCCCCGGGGGGAGCCGTACAGTGCTGCAGCCTGCGATCTGAGGTATGCACACATGCACACACAGACACACACACAGACACAGACACAGACACACACACACACACAGACACACACACACACACACACACACACACACACACACACACACACACACACACACACACACACACACACACACACACACACACGTGCACAAACACACACACACAAGAGAAAGCTTAGGCTTTTCAGGTTGTTCTTTCTGCATCTCTCTTGTTTTAGCACGGCTCCCTTTCAAAGAGGCAACATGCCAGTTGCACTCTGATAGAACATGCTGTAAAAACATGTTTCCCAATCTGGGCATAACCTATTATTGACTCATAATACTTATGTAAAACCCTGTGAGAAAGTTGCACTCTCACTACATGTATTTCTATTCCCATCACCACACTGTGCTCCACTAAAGACTCCGGTGGAAAGGTAACCTTCTGCTCGCCGTAGCGATGGCTGAGTTTCGGGGTCAGGTCTCTTCATGTGTTTGACATTATTAGCAGAGCTACCATGTAATCCAGACTCAATCCTCGGGCCAATGAGACTTTATTGGGGGTAAAGGGTGATGGTTATGGAAGCTATTAGACAATAATGGAATAAACTCCCTTCCTTTAACTCATTCAGTCCCTGGAGGATTGTCCTTTTCCACTCCACTTCCTTATCGCCCCTTCTTTTTTCTTTTTTTTAAAGATTGAATTGATGACGTATACCTTAAAAGGTTTGGGGGAGATACCATTTAAAAAAACAACTAATCTTTGAGCCTTATAATCCCTGTTTTGAATTATGAATATGAAGTACGGTAATCCCACCGAGCGCTTTCCCAGGGTTAGAGCGGGGGGAAGTGAGTTGAGGAGATACTATCAGTAACTAAGCGATGAGAATGTTCGATATGAACCTTTTCATTATTATTTGTATGGTGAAAATGATGAACCTTTTTCTCCAGATTGCATTTAACCATAATTACTCCATGTTTGTGTGCTAATTGAAGTTGCTTTGTGACTCACTGGTAAAACAAGGAATTAAAAGTGATACGTCTCTCAGTCGACCGTGGCTTGTATGAATGACTCTTGCAAAGAACAAAAGCACAACACATTCCTGCAGAGTGTGAAGTCACATCAGAAACGCTTGAAAGAGACGATTATGAGGAGTTCTCTCTCTCTCTCGCTCTCTTTCTTTATATACCAGTGTTATTATCCGTCATTAGCGTCTATTACACACTAAGTTGTTGCACTGATCATCGTCTTTGAAGGGGCCATAATTACAGGGGAGGTTGCCAAAAAAGGTTTTGAAATGTCTGAGACAATATGGTCTGACGAAGACAAATTCGCTGCAGGTTGCCTCCACTCACTGGTGCCTGTCACTTATTTTTCTTTTCTTTTTTTTTTAAGGAAAGAAAAAAAAGTGAGGCGAATGGTGCTTCAAAATATTCCAGACAGCTGCGTCCGTTGCACAGTTTATCCGTCACAACTTAGCTGCTTCTTTATTTGGCTTCAAAGAGAGGCCAATTGTGGAAAATGTTCAACCGTGGTAGAAAAAGAAAAACCTTAAGGGAAAACCTGGAAAATTTAAATTCCTACGTTTATATAAGAGCTGTCCTCTCATTTGAAAATAACATGCCAGTCTCAGAGGACCTGTCCTTTTTTTCCCTTACCATGAATTCGTCCTCATAGCAGAAGAACAGGGGCTAAGAAGAAGGAGTCCACAGTCTAACCTGGGAGCCTGCGGTGGGGCGCTTTAGCTCTGTGAGAACGCGGCGCGGAGGCTAAGCCCCCTGTTCCACTGGAACGTGTTTTCCTTTCTCCGTGTTTGGACACACAGCAGACAAGTGGAGGTTAGGACAACACTCCGCTAGGAGCCAAAAGACTTATCCGACAAGTAATTAGGAGCGGGGTCAAGTTGAGAGAACTAAGCCCCGTAATTCCCCCTCCAATGCCACGGGTGAGGTAAGGCCCGACTGGAGATCCCTTATGCTCCTGAGCAACTGAGAGAGAGAGAGATGGATAAGTATAAAAGTAACAGATACATTTTAAAGCGAAGTGGACAGGACATGAAATACATAGTTAATTAGGTCAGTTTTCCTATACAACATTTTTACTGATAAAAAAACATGTCTTGAAAGTAAACTCAGCTCAGTCCAGTCAGTAAGTATTACAAACATTTCTTGTTGTCAGTCATATATTAATAAATATTTTCAATTTAAAAACTTCCAAAACGTTTCTACCAATTCAACACATTTTGGTCACCATACAACAACAACGCTACAAAGCACTGCTACTAGAGCCAGAGTAGAACGGTTAAAGATCTCTAAGATAAGATCAGACAGTGAAATAATAAATAACATTAATAGCTCGCAAGCTGTTTTTCAAACCCTAAACATTTTGTAATAAAGTGACAAGTTCTTTGACCGGTGGAAACAAAACTGAGATTCCCTTCTTGAAAGAAATTGTAGTTGACCACGTGAACTATATTATTTAGAAGTCTGCTTAATAAAGGATACTTTCGTTTAAATGTTTTCTTTTTGATGTTTAAAAAAAAATAATACTATTATAATAATGGAGAAATTACAGGAGCCATTTTCCTGCATTATCAGTGCTTTGACCTCAGAGACTTTAAATTGGCAGACAATGCTTCTTTGAATGCATTATTGCACTTAAATTACACTAATTTTTAAGTACTTCATCCACCACTGTCTAAATTTATCAGACATCTTAAAATGATAAATTACTTTCAGATTAAGATTTTTCTGCACATCTCAATAAAACAACCCAATAAAAATGAGTTTGACAGTTAAAAGTGTATAGTTACATATAAATATTTTAATGTATCCTCTTTAACTACTGTCGATGTTTGATAAACTATTTAGAATCAAAATTGTTTAGATGAAGATGCTCTGATGTGAAGTGATAAGATATTATGAGATCCACCTCTTCAGTAATGCACACTGTGTGAAAGAGACACACTCACTCACGCCACGGATTGTATTCCTTCGTTAAAGTGCATATGAAATTGCCCCGGTGATAGAAAAAATATACTATTTAAATTTTTTTTGGGGGGGGGGCGAACTCTGCTTTTGAAGGTGTCACTGCAGAATGCCTGGTCTGTCCTTGAGCCCCGGCGTATTCGTGTGAGCCCCTGCGAGAAAACACCCATGATGTTTTCATAGCCACAGTGGGCCTGTGCTATTGACCTTTACCTTAGCTTTCATGTGGCCCAATTCAAAAGCAAACCTCGGAACCCACAACATGTTCATAAATCAGTTGCTCGGGACAGATGACGGGAGTAATCAGACAGTTTTTAAGCCGTATAAAGAACAAGATATGCCGACAACGAAAAAAAAAGGAGACATTCCTCTGGATGTTTTGTAATTTAAATCAGCTGCTCTAAGAACAGTTATTAAGGTGCCAGTATTTTTCTCTTCTCTCTCTGCGCGGCGACTGCAGACTCCTCTCGGTAAATAACCATTTTGGATGAATGCTGCATTGACATATCATTTTCACAAGTGCTCTCATCTTCAGAGTTATCTGTTTAGCTCCAACTGGCTGCACTACAAAAGCACTCTTTTTCCACTTTGACAAATGAAGGCCATGAAAAACTGACAGAGCAGCTTTATGTCAGTAGATATGAAGATAATTTGGGTTTCTGTTTATGTATTATATTAATAACCAGAAGATTTTTGCAATTGAAAAGTTAGGGAAAAGTATGGAATATAGGTCCATTTGAATCTCTCGAGAATAAAGAGCCTACCTTTTGACTGAGGTGCTAACCTTAAAGGGGACATTTAAAGAAGTACCGCGTATCACTTTGTATACGTACCATGTGTTGTAAGGAGGAGGACCGAGCTACATGTTAGCGGGCACTGGCCTCCGTATTTGGACATGCCTGCGTGTTGTTTGTTGTCTTCACTTCGCGGCGGCGGCGGCGGTGGATGTTATGGAAGGACGGATCAGCCATCTCAGCCATGGATTAGACCGGACTGGGAGGCACTGCGGGGAAGTAGGGTCTTCATTAGAAAAATGGGGAAATAGACCTCTGTTTCATAAAGAGCCATTAGCGTTCAGTGATGAGACTAATGTGTGTGTTTAAAGTAAATTAGAAGGGGGGAGAGGCCATGCTTTAGGGGAGCTGGTGATGAAAGGCTTGCATTAATGTAAATGGTGGAGGGACTGCTGTTTTCTATTTGAACTAACCGCTTCCCCTCCGCTCGATACACCAAACCGCATACACACGCACTGCACGCACTCTCTCTCACGCACGCACGCACGCACACACACACACACACACACACACATTCACTACCTGCTTAGATATACTGTACACTGTACTGACACACACTCTCTCTTTCTCTCTCGCTCACAAACACACACAGCAGTCGTCCCTCTCAGCAGCCTACACATGTAAGTCATATACTAACCAGAGTAGGCCTGGCGCCCGGGGAGAGCAGCCTGGAATTGCCCCTAAGAAACCAAATCCACTTTATCAAACTGCCAGATGTCACTACCAATCCTCCTCCACTGGACGCTGCCTTCACCAGGCAGCAGCGTGAAGGAGACACGGAGCCTTCTGGAGCCGGCGCGGGGACACAGGCTCAGAACAAAAATAAAGACAGAGATATATATGTACCCATGCACATTTTACACACATGGCCATTACCTGTGACCTCTATTCTAACCAAGCACTTTTGTATCATTTCACAGTAATCTTAAACCTTAAAGGATAATAATTTCATTTTACATTAGTGCATAGGCCTACACACAGTTATGAACATTACACACACACACACACACGCACACACACACACACACACACACACGCACACACACACATACATATAATATATGCACCTAGTCAGTCGTGTTGGATTTTACCCCAAATTTGTTGTATTCTTTTTGTTGTTGTTGCTGTTTTACCCTCAATGTGAATATTTTTCCTTCTTCTAAATATGTATTTTCTACATTAAAAATAGATAAATTAATGCAATTTATGTAAGTGTAGTATATATCTTGAATGGAAAGAGAGGGACATTTTTAACAATTTTTGAAAATGTCCCCTTGCCAAAGCAAAAAGATAATAAGGACTGAATCTCAAAAGTGCCATGTCAATTTAGCCGCTCCCTTCCACTGGATCGGTCCCATGCATCGTCGGGATGTTGCTGTTGCAAATAAGGCGTGCAGAGAAAATGAACTTTTCCAAAATGGAAAAATGATTCTTCATTACAACAGGGGTCACGGTTACCGGAGATGCCAAGCTAAGCAAACACTTTTCAAAGTCCAACAGCTCCCTCGACGGCTGGAGTGCCCGCTCAGATTGAACAGGAAGTGAGCGGTAATTTGCCATGAGTTCTGTCCAGCCTCAGAACTCCCAGACATTGTGTCGCTCCAATTAGAGAGCAGTCGCGTGGTTACGGAGACACACAGGGCCAACGGGTCACAAAAGTTGAAATGGATTCCTACCGTCCCCAGACAGTTGTTGATTGAGGTACTAGTAATCTGCAATGCTGAAATCCCTCTTTCCCCATTGTAATTTTTTGGTCATGAGTGTGTGCGCATGTGTTTTACATAAATGAGCCGGCCTCATGAATCCGAAACAAAAATCAACTGCAAATGGGACGGCCAGAGAGAAACGGTAAATATCTTTTGAAAACAAAATACTGTATTACGGGCGCTTTGAGGAATGGAAATGGGAAATGGGGACATGCAACGTGAACGGTATGGTTTGAATCAAGTCGGCCCTTATTCTGCCATGATTATGTAACTAATTACATTTCAGGCTTTTCCATTTTCCAAATGGATGTTGTCTTCAGCGGGAGAGAGACATTTTAACGCATTTCCATGCCATAATTAATTAGTTCCACTTAATAGCTTGGAAAAGGCCCCTGATTGTACTAACAACATTCTATCTTTTCTTCATCGGAGCCAGGCAAAATCAGTTATTGATTGGAAAAATCATAGTGGTCTGCTTTGTTTTTGTTTTGGGGGCAAAATCCACTTCAAAGTTCCATTTGTATTACAAAACGCATAATTTGTAATAGGACAGACCGATTATTTCATACATATTTTTCTTAATGTGATTTTGAACTGATACCACAGTCTAAAAATTATTCATCTGACTGTATTATGGTGTTCTTTTTCATAATTGAGCTCTCTTACTGGATCCACACAGGAATGAGATGAAGCATAGAATTTCTTCCCATCTGTTTTCAACAAATAGACAACATGAAAAATAGACTTGAGAACAAGTAAGTAAGTAACAGTAATTTCCCGCCAGGTATGTTACAGATGTGCACAAAGAAAATAAAACCCCTTGTATTAAATTGTGCTTTGTATATGCATAATGAAAAAGTTTGACATTTGGGGAAAAATATAATTGCGTTCTTGCAGAGAAGTGACAGAATAGTGATACCACTCTGTAGAGTTAATGTGAACCTACAGCCAGCAGCTGATTAGCTTAGCGTAGTATAAACACAGATCAGAAACGGTGTTTGGTTTGTTGTACCCCAATCGGAGCCTTCAAGGCAGCGCTGGTTAAGGTTAGGGTTAGGGTTAGGGTTAAGGTGGGGTACAAAACACCATCGAGCATCAGAAACAGCCAGACTGGCTCTTTCAAAGGTAACAAAATCTGACAAACGTGTCAAGGAATCGTGTGTGTGTGTGTGTGTGTGTGTAAGGGAAGGTGTTAGGCGGTTGTGTAGGTTTGTGTGTGTACGTTTTTTAGGAGTCTGTCTGCAAACTGGAGGGATGAAAAGATCCGAGAGCTTCTGGTGGTTCAGTTCTGGCTGATGATACCATCCCATTACACCCTTTTGCGTCATATCCTGCCTCCTGCATCCTTCTATCAACGCCTGAACTACCCGCATGTCACACACGCACAATCTCATTAAGTTTGAGGCATGTGTGACCAGGCAGCTCAGCTCATTCTCGGGATCAGATTATCTGGATATTGTCAATTGTCCGGAGTTTGTGTCAAAAGGGCTATCCACTACACTCTTTCTAGTATTTATGTTAAGCTAAACTAAGCTTACCGGCTAATGATTTAGCCTCCCCCTACGCATGTATAAGTTGCATCAAATCATCTGAAAATCTTGAGTCTTGAATTTGCGCGTCAATCTATTCCTATAAGATCAACTTTGCCTGTGCATGGATCAGCATGGGCCATTAACCCATGTACTTGGCCTTGTACTTTCAAAAACACAAACACAGACACACAGTCCTCTAGTCCAGACACCAACAGTCAACTTTGTTTTTTGTTGCAATTTTCCCATCATACACAGGAAGTGGTTTCTCAGCCATCACCGTTCCCAAGTTGCCATGGGTAACATGGAGTTTCCTTACCACCTCTATCACCGTCTTCATCTTTATCCCCCTTGCTCGCCATTGTTTGTTTGTTTCCCTGATGTTTTTATTTAAAGCATCAAAAGACACCCCGCCGCTCCCTCCCTCGCGACATCCCCCCGGAGCCCAAGAGCAGTCAGGATGATTTGTAAACTTCAAACGACTAAGAGCCCCAGCCTGGTCTCCTCTGCTCATTTAGGTAATTCAATAAGCCAGGGGGGACAAGCGCAGCGGCGCACTGCTTCCCCCTCCTGCCCTCTGCGCCCTCGCTCTTCCGACTGAATCCTCTGTGGGCCATCTGCAACAAATGTCAGTCTGCAGTGGAAGCTGCTTCCGCTAAGGAAAGATCCACTTTACAGCAAAGGTTCTTCTGATAATTGAACATTTTGAGTGTTTTTTTCCTATGGGATGTCTCTATGCTGACCTGAATGACTAAATCCAAATGTATTTAATAGAAAATTATACTTTTGGACATTATGTTCTGAAATACTGATTACTATCGCTTGAATTGTGTCTTTAAAAAATGTGTCTTTTTTCACTTTCCTTCATTCCCTATACACAAAAGGTGCTGTGAAACATCTGATGTTTTCATTTTCCCTCTCGACACTGACCTATTCATTCGAATGAGGCCTCCATGATCATCTCTGATATCATTGTCTGTGTTGTATCTGATAAGCGTAAAAAGGGACAGTGGTCCGACAGAGGCTCCCTGGGGAACTCCTCCCTGCAGCTGTCACATCTTTACCTCTTCATGGTAAAAGCTTTATCAGTGATGCCGCTGTATGCAAGCGACAATTCACCCAGACACCAGCCTGTCAATGTCTGGCCCCCTTCAGTGGACATGGTGAGGCTGATAGGGTGGAAGAGGTGGGGTACGAGGAAAGGGAGCCATTAACAACATCCGCCTTCCTCTAAGCCCGTCGAGACGGAGGTGGCGGCAGGTCTGCGTAGGCATCGCCACAGTGGCCCAGACCCATAAACGCTGGAAGAGCATAAATCTAGGTCTTTATCAAAACCACACAGAGACATTGGTGGCCACTCCCCACTGTGGCTGCCTTTTACCCACCAAATCTGCATCTGATAAACTCCCCCACTCCCTCCCCTCCCCATGCCACTGCTCCACATCAGACACAGCTAATAATGCCACAGAACAGAACCTGCTAGGAGAGTCAAACGCTGCTTACACTGGTACCACTGCGCAAGGAACATTATTTGGCATTTCATGACATGTTGCAACTCATGTCGAAACATAAATCAGTGACTCCTTATACCATAAATCAGCTTATTTTATTGTAAATGGCAAGTAAAGACAACACAGAGAAAGCTGGTGTCGTCTTTCCTGGTAAAACTGGGGCAGTTTGTCCGTTGATCTTCTAAGTTCTTCTCTGATTGATGAACTGTTTTGACAAAAGACAAAAATGCAAATTTGACGGGACATTCTCGGTTCTTGAAATCAAATCAAATCAAATCAGTTTTATTTGTATAGCCCAAAATCACAAATATATTTGTCTCAGTGAAATACATCCTGTTCCCCCGGCCTACAGCTTTCTCACTCTCCCTTCCCGAGCCCACCCCAAAATGAGGCAGTAAATGGTCCATTTTATCTCTTTTCTGTCAACCATGACTGCTAGAACACCAGATAGTAATCTGGAAGAAAAAAAAAGAGAAAAACAATTTAATTGCCCTCTCAAACTTTTTTATTTTTTTAACAGTCATCCAAAAACCTTTCAAAGCTTACTATGATTGGGATGAAATTGCAGAGCCTCTTCCGCAGGAAGGAAAAACTGACTAATCACCTTGTCATTAATGCTGAAGCTCATCAGGGCCCTTGCCGCCTTGCTGCCTGCTTGGCACTGCCCACATGGCCACGCTGACTGCTGCTGTCGAAGCGAGGCTGGCGGATGATTTGCTCCCAAGCGAAAAACAGCTCGCAGAGAATATTTGGATTGTGCTGTTCAAATATTTGGAGTGCCCTGACACGGCTGCCGCCATCCAAAGCTGGCAAGGCAGAGACTGCCTGTAATTGATTTAATTATCAGTAATTACCCAACTGTTTTTGTGTACCCTCTGTAGTCCTGGGTTGGGGAGGAGAACGGAGGGAGTGGTGGGGGGGTCTGAGTTAATGATGTGTTTTAATTCTGTGGTTCAATCTGGTAAAAGCTCAGGCACACAGACACATGTAGATGTCATTTTGTGGAGACTGACATACAGGCGGACGGCACGCTGAGGGTGGCAGTCTGTCAGGGAGGAAATGAGTGAAAGGAGAATTAATATGCTGAGCTGTGGAGAAATGAAATACAAGGTGCTAGTTCGGGGTTCATTGAGGTTCAACCCCACCACCTTTTCTTGTAGGTCAACAACTCTCTCTAAACATCAAACAATGAGGCGGAACACGAGGATATATAACCCGTAAAAAGGCAGCGATTCAGCATTTTGATAGCTCATGAATTACATCAAATGCAACGTGTGTGTGTGTTGCACGTGAGCTCCTGCATAATATGTGTCTGAGTGTGAGGGTGGGGAGGGGGTGCTGTTAAAAGTCTTGAGTTCTAGCCTGTAAATGTCATGTTTGGTCGAAGATTTCCGTTTTTGCCTTCTAATTGGTGTCGGGGGATTTTGGTTTTTAAAAGGGGAAGGTTAAGAAAAAAAGCAAAGCGAGGGAAGCAGGGGAGGAGGGGGTAAAATAAGCCCACAGAACTGCACTGAACCCAAACTGGGTTTTAATGGTTCCTACTCCAGGAGAGCGTAGCTCGGGTCATTAAGACGGGAAAATGGGGTCGCGCTAGAAAAATAATCCCCCGCTTTTATTTGACAGCACAAGAAAAATATTGTGTCAACACATTAAAGAGGTTACTGGCCATAAACTACATTCACTGTACAGAAAGTGGGGAGGGGGAGGCGCCGCTGAATTGACAAGACCAATGTAGAAATAAAACGTTTTTGAAGTTGCTGCAGGTCTCTCAGCAGAAGGTGCGATTCTCAACACCTTCATCTTCAACTCTTCATCGGGCCTTTTTTGATTTAACAGAGGTTCCTCTTCTGGTAGAGCATCAAAACAAACGGTGAGCCGTTGTCATGGTCGATGGGTATAAATCTTTTCTGTTTCACATACTCTATGGTCAACCTCCAGCCCCCACCCCCTCGGTCTCGGTCTCGACAGTGAGTGGGTTACTATACTGTTTACAATATTTCCAATTCCCTCTCAAGTGTTTGGCTTGGCAGGTTGTCCGGCCTTTTCCCTTGCAATTATAGGCTTGCAGGGTTTCTCAAATGGGGCTTTTGAAGAAATAACACTTTTCTCCCCGAACTCAAGGGAAAAAACGGAGACATTTGGCGAGCAGCTCATACAGTCAATCACACAGGCCGAGCTCAAGCTCTGTCTGACGCACTTGGCTACTAAAATATCCTCATACCTTGTGTGTGTGGAGGCACACAGACGCAAACACACACTTTTCAGTACTCAGAGCCAGTCAAAAACTCACTGTCACTAATGCGCTTTGATGGAATATAAAGATTTCATACAAAAACTGCTAATTGCTTCAAATTAGTAAGTGAGCATAAAACATTTAGGAATAGGCGAGCAAATTAGACAGAATACGAGGTGGTAATAGAGTACTATATGTTTAAATAACGACACCTTCAGTATAAGCTGAGCATATGACATTTACGTGGGACAGCCAGCTGTTGTGTTGTTCAATGACGTGTAGAGGGGTGTCATGTCTGTTCGGAGGTCAATGTCCACTTGTAGATGGAACAAGAGTGTACAGATATGCCAGCTAGGCCGCACAGCAGGGCTCTGAGTTAAACGCTTAGATCAGCACTCAAAATGATCATGCTGCTAACATGCTAATGTTAAGCAGGTATGTTACAATGGTATAAAGGTACGTTAACAATCTTGGTTTAATTTGTTAGAATGCTAACATTAGCAACTTCTGGTTGAGGTTAAATTAAATGTTTTGAACGTATTCAGTCCTAAACCAAAGTCTTGTGCAAATAGTTGAAAGCACAACTCTTCCCATGAGGAACCAATATGTGCCGTTACTTGGAAATTCGTCCAGTAGCTGATATTTCGTTGGTGGACCAGGCAACAGACTAATACAAGAAATCCCCCTCACCAGGCTTATAGCATGACTATGAAAAACTAAAATAGTATCAAATATATTTCCCATAGCCTGTTGCCGTTTTGATTCCCTTGTACTGACTCAAAGCAAGTTCATGACAGAGTGTAGGGTACAGATGACAGAAAAGGGAGCGTGGGAGGAGGAGATGAGGGCTCAGAGATAGATGTTGATGTTTATTTGCCCATAATTGGTTGAGATCAATGTCTTAAAGGTTTTGCTGCATCTCACAGGACACAACAAAATGAGATATCAGGAGAAAGGAATAATATAGAAGAAATACAGAGAATGTTCTTGTGTGAGAGGGAACAAGTGCAGAAGAGAGCGCAACATAAAACATTTTGACGACATAAGTCATTGTCCCATTCTGATAATTACAATAAACGTAATTGCACAATGGGTCTGTTGAGCTTTCTCTGTGAAGATTATGATGCTCGGTTCAGATGAAAGGCTCAATAACATCAACATAGTTGGCCTTGCATTGTCAGAGGGCGGAGAGAGGGGCTGGGGTGGGGACAGGAGGGAGGAGGGGAGGGGGGGGGTCTTGAGTTCCTTACCCTGAGGCTAAGAATCTCCCCTCCCCTCTTCTCTTCCACCTCCCCTCGCCCTTCCACCCACACAAGGGAGTTAAAAATCCCATTTACCCTGACTGGAGCCAGGAGTTGGCTTGAAAAGGCCGGGGACAAAAAGCGATTTTCCACGGAACAAAACCATTACAATGGTCCCGCTTTGATCTGGGCCTCCCCCCCTCCCTCCCCCGCCCCCCCGAGCCCTCCACTCCTACCAGTGCCAATTGAACTTTGTCACCATGCAACTGTCATCCGCCGAGGGAAAGCCCTTCCACTCTGAATGAAGCGGTCCACAGCAATTTACTCCAGACAGCACTTTGAAGTGTCAGGGAGAAGTCCAGCTCCGAGACTGCACTTCTTTTTCTTTTTTTGTTTGTTGGAAAACTCACCCTCTCTCCCCTCTCCTTCCCTCTCCTTCCCTCGTTCTATTTCTTTCTCTTGCCAATTTCAAATGGCCAGCAGGACAGTGTGGACGGTCCAGCGGGGCAGCAGAAGAAGAGACGAAACATTGAAGGTCCAGCATCTTTGCTCTCTCTCTCTCTCTCTCACTCTCTTTTTCCCCTCCCTCCCTCTCGTCTAAGTAACAGAGGCATGCAGCGCTGGCATGTGGATAATCAGCCATGGGGCCCCACAACATCAAAAGCTTGGAGAGCCCCTAAGAATACAAATGTGAGGCCTAATGGTACACTTCATTAATGTCCTCCCCATCAAAGGCCACTTTACTGACTTGGGAGATTGACTAATTTACACATTGTGGGAAATTGCTCCCAGCCATGCGTAAAACTGCCAAGCATTTATGTAGAGAGAGTCAGAGAGAGAGAGGTGTGTGTGTGTGTGTGTGTGTGTGTGTGTGTGTGTGTGTGTGTGTGTGTGTGTGTGTGTGTGTGTGTGTGTGTGTGTGTGTGTGTGTGTGTGTGTGTGTGTGTGTGTGTGTGTGTGTGTGTGTTTGGGGGGTGGGGGGGGGGTAAGTGGAAGGGACAGCCTCTGTTCTCTTCTCCAGTGCTTTCTTTAACTGTTGGAAGTGGCTGAAGGCCAAGCCACATTATCACACATACGAACTCCGGGGAGTGCATGCCTTTGTGTTTCATAAGGATTATTACTTTAGGCATTTCAGTGCCCTATCACTTTCCCAACCCCTTCTTCTCTTTCTCATCTTCTCCTCTTTTTCTTCCCGGGAGGGAGACACTTTTCTCCCCACCCAGGTTTCTTTTTAAAGGATTCATTCAACACTTCAGGAAACATATATGCACATTTGCCATTTTTTCCTCTGAAATTGAGATGAGAATATCCATATTATTCAATGTTTTTTGTGTTAAATTAATTTGAAGCCAGCCCACAGGATTAACTCTGGGCTGTTTAGATTAGTGTTGTGGCCACAGTTGGAAATGCGGGTCATGTGGGGCCCAGAATATGCATGGGACAATATGAAAAATTCATGTCAAGGTTATAATAATTGCGATACACAACAGTATCCCGTCAATCATGAGAATATTCTTCAAACATTTAACATGACTCTAAAACATACTGGAATTACTTTCATGTAGTTAAGAAACAAATATTTGTATTGCATATTAGATAAAACACATCTTTTTTAGCAAGAAAAATGTAATGTTCTTAAAATTGTATTTTTTTTTTGCGTGGAGGGAAACAGTGGGCAAGCTGTGCCCTCAGCAATGGTGACAGGATTAAGATTAAGGAATGACTGGAAAGATGCAGGATCCTCCTTAAGGCAATTCAAAATAAATCATTATACTGTAGGACTGTATGTAAGTAAGCCGGACAGCTGCTTCAAATCAATCATGTTAGGATATTCATGAATATCTGGATTAACACATGATGGAAATTCACCACAATCAACATTAAGTGTTTTGCATTTCGCAATAACATCATCTTATATTGTCCCATATCCAGGCCAGAAGCCCTATAACTTTCCTGATACATAAATCTTAAAAAGATGGATCCATGCTTTTGAACATCACAATAGCTCTAAAGTAACTATTTTAAGATGATTTAATTAGATCCAGTTGAAATTAAGAAGCTTTTAAAGAGCCATATTAGGAAATATTTTCTAGTGCCATGAATGTGTGTGTTTGCTCATGAGCAAATTGAATTGGAATAATGACAGCCATCTTGGAACACAGTTTATACTCCTCTTCAGTCGAGACGAGCCTAGCTTAGCATAAAGACTTTTGGCAGCTGTTCAAAGGAAGACATACCCAGCATCAACACTAAACCTGAATACTGCATATGTACACAGCACATTCTTGACAAATAACTTATCTAATTACAGATTTCTTTTGTGCAGCGTGTCCGGCTACAGTTTGGGTTTATATGGTCAGTTCTCGTCAGTAAGTACAGATAGGTGTAGCCTACCAACCTTGGATTCAGGAATTAGTCACTGTGCTTGATTGTTGCTGGCTAAGAAGTCATTAGGCTACAGCATGTAACAACATGTAACTAAAACCACTAATTGCTGTTATTAGATCTCTGGTTATGAACAACTTAAGTGTTTGGTTCACTTTTTGATCTCATAGCCGTGTCTATGAAATAGCAAGTGTGTTTCAGCCCTCGTTCTGATACACCCACAGTACACTACCTTCC